>NC_084489.1:84754807-85060192 GCF_030035675.1 Rhineura floridana | reverse complement strand
ATTGCATTCAGACCCACAAAGAGTTTGCACTCCTGTAGCCAGTCTGGTCCTTTGCTATCCTTTTCTTTCCTCCAAACTCCCCTAGGAGAAGCAGGCTCTACTGGAGTCCTGAACTTAGAGTATGATCTCTTGCTGCCATAGGAAGGAACCTTTATGAGCCACCGTGCATAATTTCCTCCACCTCTTCCATTTCTCTCTTATTAGCTTTGCCAGTGATGTTTATTAAGCAGCTTGAGAATCAGGAGGCACTTGAAGGTGGCACTGTCACCCTGAGCTGCGAGATCTCTAAACACGGGGCACCTGTCCAGTGGAAAAAAGAAGGATCCCTTCTACAGTCCGGTGGCAAGTACACAATGAAGCAAGCAGGCACCATGGTGGAATTGACTGTTTCGAAGCTGAGTGCTGCTGATGGTGGGGAATACACCTGTGACGCAGGAGACCACAAGACTGCTGCTTCCCTGCTGGTGAAAGGTAAGGCTTTGGATTGTCTTTTTGAGAGACGCTGCATGATGGTTTATTCAATTTGTTAGCTGCTTGCTATGTGAAAAGCCTCCAAGCAACTTACAGAGCTTTAAAAACATAAAGGTTAACATAAAATCAAGGAGGAGAAGAAACAACAAAAACAATGCATTACAATAAAATAAAATAAGCTCCAGTACCCACAGAGGTGTCATTAGATAAACATTGATTAGAGACAGGGAAAATATGGTCTTGATTAAACATTAGGCAGGGGGAATCCAATATTGTTCATTAGCATGATTTAGGGATGCGGAAAAAATTCAGTTCAGTTCTCATTCAAGGCAAGCTTACCAAATTTGCCCTTTCTGAAACAAGCCATCCTTTGAAATATACACTTCTCTGAATTTTGCAATGCATTTCTCCAGCCAAATAATATGCACAGAAATGCATATACTAGGATAAAGTGTGCATGAAAATGCATAGTGAAAGTTTTTTTAAAAGCCCTTTAAGTAGAGACCTTATCCCAGTCTGCGGCTGTGTTGGAATTGCTTTTTAAGATGTTTTTAAAGCTCTTTAAAAAGATGATTTTAGAGATGTTTTGTTTTAATATATTTTAAAGTCTGTTTTTATGATGTTTTAGAGTGTTTTTAGTGTTTTTGTTTGCTGCCCTGGGCTCCTGGGAGGAAGGACAGGATATAAATTTAATAAATAAAATTTATTTATTTATTTATTACATTTGTATACCACCCCATAGCCGACGCTCTCTGGGCAGTTTACAATTAAAACATAAAAACAAATATACAAATTTAAAAACACATTTAAAAGCCAATTAAAACACATGCTAAAATGCCTGGGAGAAGAGGAAAGTCTTGACCTGGTGCTGAAAACAATAAATAAATAAATAAAATGTATTATATTAGGGGAGATTGCTTTCCAAAAATGTGTATATTAGGCAAAAGTGTATACAGTTAAGCTCCTGCTGGGAGGAAGGGTGGGATATAAATCAAATAAATAAATAAATAAATAATATATGAGAAGAAATCTACACTAAAATGCTGATGAATTTTTCATGAGGGTTTTTTTTTTTTAAATCACGAACTGATATGGAAATGGAGACCTGAATTTGAGATCGGAAAAAAAATTAGAAACTGAAATTGACAGGTTCACTCCCTACTGTTGCCTCAGGCTCTTCTTCTTCTTCTTCTTCTTGACCAAGTAGTACTCTAAATTATTTATTTATTCATTCATTATTTAAAATATTTATACCCCGCCCTTTCTCCAAAGATTCAGGGCGGCTTACAATTAAAACACAATTAGACTAAACCAAAACAATTAAAATCAAGCAAGAATACAATTGAACAGTTAAAAGTACATTAAATCCAAAATAGATTAAAAATAGATAAACATTGTTAATTAAAAGCCCGTCTAAACAGTCTTCAACTGAGTACGAAAAGACGATAACGAGGGAGCCGTACGAACCTCATTGGGAAAAGAGTTCCATAATCTAGGGGCAGCCACTGAAAAGGCCCTATGCTGTGTCTGCGCAAGAAAAACTTGCAAAGAAGATGGAATAGAGAGAAGAGTCTCACCAGATGATCTCAAAGGCGGAGCAGGTTCATAAGGGGAGATACGATCTAACAGATAGCCTGGACCTAAGCCGTATAGGGCTTTATAGGTCAAAACCAGCACTTTGTGGTGCTGTTACCTCTCCAAGCTAATGCCATCCATAAATGGCCACGTCATGATTATTCATGTGTTTCCTGCAGAAGACAAATGTTATTGATATCATTTAACAGTTGCTTTTGAAAGCTGTACTCAGAGATATGGAAAAAAAGGTCTGAAGAAGTGCTTGTTTTGGTTTTAGAAGTCCCAGCCACCATAGTGGAGGACCTGAAAGATATCACCTTGTGTGAAAATGAAGACGCAGTGTTTCAGTGCAAGGTCTCTCGGGAGGAAGCCAAGGACGTGCAATGGAGTCTGAATGGTGTCCCTCTCCAGTCCAATGTAATGAACGAGACTGAAGTTCAAGGGAAACTTCACATTCTCACCCTGCGGAAGGTGACCCTCGAAGACTCTGGCTCTGTCACTTTCAAAGTGGGCCAGAATTCTTCTGAGGCCCAGCTGATGGTGCAATGTAAGTGAGCTAACACTTCTTCCAGTTATTGGCTCCAAAACTCGCTCTGCTTTTACAAATGAAGCCCAGGTAACTGAGCAGCATAAGTGAACCAATCCTTTAGAGAGGATCTCTCTTTGCTGGGCCCATAAACTGCTTCATTCTGGCCCCTGTCAAAATATTCTGGATTCTGCAATATACTAATGTATCAATCAGAAAAAGCTTGTTAATTAAAAAAAGTGTTCATCTACCCAAATGACAAACTTAAATTTAAGTGCAACACCTGGGATTCCTTTGAGATGAATTTTGCTGCTTGGAAGCAGTGATACCAGATACCACTAATTCTATTCATTCTATCTAATGAAACCATGAATACTGATGTTTGTAATAATTATTTTGCTTGGTTGAATTGCTTCATAACTATATATATATAAACTTCAATTATTTTCCCCATCTCTCTCTTTTTAAAAATATTTTAATTACATTTATATGTATGAAACAAAACAACCAAACAAAATAATAATTACAAACATCAGTACCCACAGAGGTGTTATTAGATAAAAGTTGATTACAGCCAGGGAACATAATGTACAGTCCTAACTGGACATTAGGCAGAGGGAATCTTCTGTTATTTCTTAGCATAATTTTATTTTTCCTAAATGGTAAATGGGAATGGTACAAGAGTAACATTTTATAAGTTTTCTGAACAATTAAATGGTCAGTGAAAGGTGCTGTAATTTGAGGTCATCGGGGGAATCACCTCATGGTACCACAGTTCTCTGGGATACTGTATATTGTGGCTCCTGAGAGGGACATTCTTAGTAGTGGCACCCCAACCCTGGAATTCCCTGCCCTCTCAAGTACCATCAGCACCAACAGAGTTTTGACGCGAGATAAAAATGTAGCTTTTCACCGAAGCATTTGACTACAGTGATGCGCTTTGCTTGGCTAATGTAATTTATTTATTTATTTATTAGATTTGTTAGACACCCATCTGGCAGAGGTTAATCTGCCACTCTGGGTGACGTACAACAAAATACAGTAGAATACAATTATGTTAGTCTATTCGTTTGATTTTTATATTAAGTTGTATTTAAACAAATATTGTTTTATGGTATTGTAATATTTATTTATTTCTTACATTTATATCCCACTCTTCCTCCCATGTTGCTCCTTGCTCTGGGATCGTGTAAACAACGAAGAGCGGGTTATAAATAATTTAAATAAATAAATATACCCTCCCAGCAAAGGCTTCTGTTCCCCTCTGTACAGCTGCGCCAGTCATCTTCATAAAGCAGCTGGAGGACATGGACGTTGATGAGAGTGGCATGGCCACCTTCTGCTGTGACCTCTCCAAACCTGGTGTCCATGTGGAATGGAACAAGGGTTCGTCCACAATCCAGCCCAGCCAGAAGTTTGAAATTAAAGTGGAAGGAACTGCCCACACTTTGATCATCCATGCTGTGGTCCCTGAAGACTCGGGAGAATATAGCTGTAGCGCAGCTGACAAGAAGACCGCAGCTAGACTCAAGGTTAAAGGTGAGGACCTGTCTTCACAGCGGATTAGTAGATTAGCACTCTAGTGTAACAGCATAAAAGTGTGAAGCTGTCCGCAAGTTGTTGGGAGAAATAATATTAAGAAAAGAATTGTTGAAAAAGATTACAGTAACTGATTATGCTTAAACTCTGGGCGTATCAAAACTCTTTTGACTTCCCTTGAAGTTCTTGGATGTTCTGCCTTCAGGCAAGCCTCCAGATCCATAAGAAATGTTGCCTTTACTGAAATCTGAAAGCAACCCAGAAATGTTCAAAACTCTCCTGAGAATTTAAGCTAGTGTCCTATGAACATGAGAGGAAAGGGACCAATGTGTGTTGGTGTTTTTGTGTACGAAGGCTAGGGCTGCTCCAAGCATTTGACAAAGGGTGCTTCTGTGACCAGCCCTCCACCCCTGTTTGAACGGCAATGTCTGAGTGCAATTGGGGCATTTATATATATTGTTATAAAATGACAATAAAACGCTATCTAAAACGTTAAAACTGTAACAAATCCATTACAAAGCTGAAACACAATAACAAATCCATTTTTTAAAAAAATGAAACAATTTAAAACTGAGGGACCCAGACTGTGAAACTTGAAAAGGTCTGGGGTGAACAGAAAGGTCTTTGCCACTGAAAAGACAATAAAGGTAGCACCAGGTGACCTTCTCTGGAAAGGCTGTTCTGGAACTGGGGGGCCAGTACTGAAAAGACCCTTTTCTTAGTGGTGGCCTGCTTCACTTCATTTGTAGGGGAGACCCGGAGCAGAGCCTTAATGTTTGGGCGGGTATATGTGAGAGAAGGAGATCTTTCAGTTGACCTGCTCCCCAGTGGAGACTAATAGCTCTGTTGTTAGTGCAGCAGTGAATCTGCTCCAGGTTTTAGTCCAAACTTTGAAGGACAGCTCCTTGAAAGTTCAGAGTACAACCCAGAGTGGATTCACTGCCCCACTTATATTGGAGGCACCACTCTCCACTGCTAGTCCTAAGCTATTTAAGGTTTTTAAACCAGCACTTTGAATTGTGCGAGGGAAAAATATAGTCTAAAAGCAGCCGGCTTGTTACTCTGTGGAATGCAAACGACACAGAGTCTTTTTCCTGCCTGGGAGACATGATTTGAACTACAAGCCTCAGGTTTCACTGGCAGGAAATGAGATGTACAGCATCATGTATAGCAACCATAGGGAGGCTCACATATGTATGCTCAACACTGCAGAGCTTGGAAAAGTTACTTTTTTGAGCTACAACTCCCATCAGCCCCAGCGAGCATGGCCACTGGATTGGGCTGATGGGAGTTGTAGTTCAAAAAAGTAACTTTTCCAAGCTCTGCCGGGTATGCTCGCCTGTCCCTGATGGGTTTGGAAGCCAAGCAGGGCGGTTTTCACACATCCCTAAAAAGGATCAACATGCAGCATGAACATTTTTAGGAGGCTTGTGTTTTCTTCCATCAGCCTGATTTGAATGTGCTCTGGTCTGTGAGCAGACACATCAAATTACGAAGGCAAAAGAGGTGTGTAGCTTGGAATTGGGAAGTCTTGCAACATAAAACCATGATTTTTTTTGAGCACGCTAGCCTTCCAGTCCTTTAGCGAGCCAGGTCACATAACCAGTCACTGCAGGCAAGTTCAGGCTGAGCTTGGAAAAAGGCCCACATATTGGGGTCCCTGTGATAGTTTTTAGGTAGAAGGTGAGGGTGCATTGAAGGCACACACACACAAAAACACAAGAGTCAGCTGTTCGATCAGACCGCATAGGGACATCTAGTCTAGCAAACTGTGTCCTTCAGTCGTCAACCTGATGCTTATGGAGACCCCCAAAGCAGGATGACCTTTAATGAGCTGCCTCCACTTACCTAGTAGGGCTGCTTATAAAAGAACCAATCTGGACCTGAGTATTTAAATGGTGTCCAAAACACTCTTTCTAACTAGGGAAGGTTAAAACCCCTTAATAGCATGAACCATACTGGTGATGTAGGAGGATCGATAGGAATTAATATGCCACCCAGATTATGTTTATTTATGAAAATCTGAGTTTACAGGTATTTAAAGTTAAAATACAGAAATGGATAAGAACACACAACAATGACAATATGTGGCTCAACGATCTTGGTGCAGCCATGAGGCTTTCACATCACAGTTTCAGGCAAATAGTTCAAAGCTGGAAATGGAAATGGACTGCCTTCAAGTCAATCTCGACTTATGGCTACCCTATGAATAGGGATTTCATGGTAAGCAGTATTCAGAGGGGGTTTCCCATTGCCTCCCTCTGAGGCTAGTCCTCCCCAGCTGGCAAGGGCCTGCTCAGCTTGCCACAGCTGCACAAGCCGGCCCCTTCCTTGTCCGCAACTGCCAGCTGGGGGGCAACTGGGCTCCTTGGGACTATGCCGCTTGCCCACGGCTGCACATGTGGCAGGGCACATAACCCCTGAGCCACTCCCTGTGGGGGTGATCTTTAGCCGGCTGTTTACACCCAGGAGACACGAGCAGGGATTTGAACTCACAGACTCTGGACTCCCAGCCAGGCTCTCCTCCCCAATGTGCTATACCAGCTGTAGTTCAAAGTTAACCCCATCCTAAAATGGACGGCTTCAGATGTATGTTTCAAACAGAAGATGAGGAATCCTCATGGTCTTCTGGGTATTAACTTGACTGAGAGACAGTAGGCTCCCTTTCTGAAACCCAGAGGAGCACTCACTCCCTCTGGCTCTGCATGCCTCCTACATCAACTGAGAAATCCCGCCCGTTTTAAAAGACAAAGCCAGTTTAACTGGGAAGGAGGTCAGCTACTCTCTTAACCGTTCACAGGACCTTGGTCAGAAGAAGACAAACCACATAGGTATCCCAGAACAAATCAGCATCGTTTAGCTAATTAGACAGCAGAGGAAAGGAAAGACGGAGGTTTTCTGTGACTGTCACGTAGGCATGCAGCTGTCATAAATGCACATGCTCAGGTTGTGAGGTTCATGGCCTGAGACTGATCCTGTATCTTTAGAAGTCAGCCAAGTGCAGGTGTTCTTGCAACGCTGTAACGGGAAAAACCACAAGGTGGGATTCTCCCTTCCCCCTGCACAACTTTTAAAGATACAGAAGACCTCTTGGTTGCCAGACCCAGCCTCCAAGAGGTCTTCTGTATCTTTAAAAGTTGTGCAGGGGGAAGGGAGAATTCCACCTTGTGGTTTTTCTCATTACAGTGTGGCAAGACCACCTGCACTTGGCTGACTTTCTCTTCTCCTAAAGATACAGGATCAGTCTCAGGCCATGAACCTGGCAACCCTAACATGCTCAGACAGGCGGAAAGAAAAAAATGAGATCTTTAGGAATGAACAGATTTTTATTTTAGTTTTTAAAAATTCCATTACTATTATTGATAACACACACACACACTTCACAGTATATCACGTTTTTATCCCAGTCTGCATCTGTGTTGGAATTGTGTTTTAATATGTTTTTAAACCCTTTTTTTTTAAAAAAAAAATATGTTTTTAACCTTTTTTTTAAAAGATGTCTTGAAAGCTTTTTAAAAAAATGTTTTTAAAGATGTTTTCTTTTAATGTATTTTAAAGTCTGTTTTTATGATGTTTTAAAATGTTTTTAGTGTTTCTGTTTGCCGCCCTAGGCTCCTGCTGGGAGGAAGGGCGGGATATAAATCAAATAATAAATAAATAAACTTTTTGGTGATTTTAGGTCATAGAAATATGGGCTGAGTTTAGGCCATAGAAATATGGGCTGTGGGCAAGTTGTTTGGCCAGACAACTTAAAGGTACGTGCTTATTTGTGTCACGTTCTTCCTGCCCTACTTATTCTAAGCCAGAAGGAGGCGTTGTTAGGATAGAATCAGAGCTGTTGATTATAATGACTCTCTCAGAAGTGAGTTCTCTTTAGAGTTTATGTGTGTTGCCTTTCAGCAATCCCTGTGCTTTTCAAACATGGCCTCCAGAACAAAGAGGTTGAGGCAGGGAACACACTGTCGCTGCGCTGTGAGCTGTCAAAGCCCATGGCTCCAGTGGCCTGGAGGAAAGGGAATGTGGCGCTTCAATCAAGTGACAAGTATGAGCTCAGGCAAGAAGGGAACTTTGTGGAGCTCCTAATTTACGACGCGGAAGCTCCGGATGCTGGAGATTACACCTGTGATTCACGAGACCAACAGACAACCGCCACAGTGAAAGTCAAAGGTGAGACCAGCTTTGTTTTTATGTATAGTTTATAAGGGATTCCACACATTCCTTCTCCATTTCTGAGGCTCAGTTGTTTAACATGCCGTGCAGTGTTCAGGTTCATATGCTCAGATAAGGGTTAAGATAAATGAGGCTCAGTGTTCTGCTGGGGTCCCAGATGAACAACTGTTGGGGTGGTTCTGAATCCATCTGCCTGCTTGGGGACTGGGGAAGTGCAGTATTTACAAATTACTCTTCTCTGGAGATGTAACAGTTGTTTGTCTTGTATCATCATCATCAAGTTTATTTACTTGTATTGGTAGGAAAACCATAGTTAGAACATATCCTGCAGATAGGGGGATTTTTCTGCGGTGGTGGTGGGGTGCAAAAGTAAAACACTGAAAGGGAGGAGCAGATGAGTTTCTCTCTCTCTCACACACAAAGATGCTAGAAACTTTATCACTGAATGCTAAAGTCAGGTTCATTCAGACCATGGTATTCCCGATCTCTATGTATGGATGTGAAAGTTGGACAGTGGAAAAAGCGGATAAGAGAAAAATAAACTCATTTGAAATGTGGTGTTGGAGGAGAGCTTTGTGGATACCATGGACTGCGAAAAAGACCAATAATTGGGTGTTAGAACAAATTAAACCAGAACTGTCGCTAGAAGCTAAAATGATGAAACTGAGGTTCTCATACTTTGGACACATCATGAGAAGACATGATTCACTAGAAAAGACAATCATGCTGGGAAAAACAGAAGGGAGTAGAAAAAGAGGGAGGCCAAACAAGAGATGGATTGATTCCATAAAGGAAGCCACAGACCTGAACTTACAAGATCTGAACAGGGTCATAGGGTCACCATAAGTCGTAATCGACTTGAAGGCACATAACAACAACAACAAAGAATCAAAGCTGGGAATCGGGATTATGGTTCATCCAGGGACGGGGAACTGTACCCCCCCCATGAACGCCCAAGCCTTTAGACCCCTACTGCTGCGTCTGGGGTTAATGGTTGCCATTAACAACGTGCTTTTCTACATGACTGAAACTCTGGGAAGACTTTTTAGCACACCTTGGTTAAAGCGTGGAAGAACTGTCAGAGGCTAGGTAAAAGGTATTGCCCTCATATGGCCGAACTCTTGGCTGCTCCCAATCTTAACCCCCTCTGGGCTCTTGGGATGAACTTTGGACTCATTATTGTTGGGCAGTGCTCAAAACCCTGCAGGCTCATCCAGAATTGGCCACCCCATAGCCAGCATGATTGACCCATTTCTGGCAGTGTCGCCATAGACAGCATCCCTGCCAAGTGCAGCATGCCTTGGGAGCGCAGGAACATAGGAAGCCCTCATTATATGGAGTCAGACCATTGGTCCATCTAGTTCAGTATTGTCTAAACTGACTTGCAGTTGCTTTCCGGGGTTTCAGGCAGGGAGCCCCTCTCAGCCCCACCTGGAGATGCCATTGGAGATGGACCCCGGGATCTTCTGCATGCAAAGCAGATACTCTACCACTGAGATATGGCCATTCTTTTTCTGCCAGGGGTTGGTGTGGGTGCATCCTGTCACAGTTCCTTGTGCTGCATTAATTACGGCCATGCGCAGTGCCCGCGAGTCTTTCCCAATTCACTGGGGCGTTCCCCACCCTCCACTTGATAGGTCATTGCCTCAACCCTCCTCTCTTCCCTGCAGTTCTGCCAGTGCTCTTTAAAGAGGAATTGCAGAATGTAGAATCGGAAACGGGTGGAAAGGCTGTCCTGCGTTGCGAGATCTCCAAACCTGATGCTCCCATTGAGTGGCGGAAAGGAGCCGTTGTCCTGCAGCCCAGTGCCAAGTATGAGATGTGGCAGAGAGGCACCAGCATTGAGCTGATCATTCACGATCTGGAGCCTGAAGATTGTGGTCCCTACACTTGCAGCACGGGAGATGAGCTGTCCACAGGCTCCGTTTATGTACAAGGTGCGTTGGCCATACTTTGGCTGTATCCCTGTGGCCAAATGTACATGTGGTCCACAAAACACTGTAAGTCACGCTGGTTCCAGAGCAGCACATCATGCACCCAGAACCAAAACATGTGCTGAAACACAAGCTGTCACAACGCTGCACTCATTGAGTGACAGACATGTACGTGTGGACCAGCACTTAACATAGTCCCAGGACTGTGAAAACAGGAGTCACTGCCACCTGGTATTGACAGAACACTTGAAACATATACAGGCCAATTAAAATGCCAAGGCCCTCCCCAGAGATTAACATATGTATATAGATACCATTTACAACTAGGAATCACTTTGTTCTTCTACAAGGACTAAACTAAAGAATACTTCTAATACTCATGTGAACAATCTCTTGACAAAAGGAAGTTGTGGTTGGGAGTGGAAGAGAGGGGAGGGGCTGGATAATCTTGTTTCCTTCTTGCCATTTCCCCACCCAAGATTAACCTCTTTCCCAGCTGCTTTCCTACCTGTGGGAGTGAAGTCACAGGGTCTCTGTATCTCCTGTGAGGAGAAAAGCAACTTGGAAAGGTGATTTTGAGTGGAGAAATGTGGGAGGGGAAAGGGTTAAGCATCTCACACACAATATGAAATTAATGGCTTCCTACAGCTGCGTTTCAGCTCTTTTTTGTTTTTAAGAAACTGTTACGCATGTCCCACACTATCATCTAGTTTGGCTCCAAGAAACTGTCAACAGGTTTGTACCACTGTATAATTAGATGGATCATCAAGCACCAATTTTCTAAACCCTTACCTTTGAAAAAGGTTTGGTTGTATCCATTGTTGTTGTTGTTGTTGTTGTTGTTGTTATTCTCTAGTCTAAACCATCTATACCAAATACAGCCTCCAAGAAAGAAGAGCAGGCTCATCTTCCAAGTTTGCATGTTAGGGCTTAAATATTTTTCTGTTGCGATAAAATGCTTTAATTGCTTGATTGTGAGAAACCAAAATCCCATCTATTCAGCTTGGTCTTGTTTAAGGTTTGCAACAGATCAGCTAACTTCAGACTTCCTTATACAGTCAGTGTGTGATGTCTGAGCAGACCCTTAGAATATTAGCTGAAGTGACAAGAGAATTATTCTTGATTTAAAAAGCTCTGCTAACTGATCCCTACCATCGCATAGTTGTCATAGTGCTATCATGTGAATGACTGTTCTGTGCCTACCCAAATATCTGTGTGTGCTTGTGGCTTCACATGATGGGAGTTCCAATGAGATGAATTTTACTTCACTTTTGTTGTAGACTCATGGTCTTTTTGAAAGCTAACATTGGAACAAATCACAGCTCACAACATCTTGGCTCAACCTAGTTTCCTAGTATTATTTAGGATGTGGTGAGATGCAGTCGTAGCAGGTAAGCCCTCAAGCCCATGGCAACATGGCGAGTGGGCACAGCAGGAGGTGTCAACCCATAATAATTTCACCATGAAAAAATGAGTTTCAATCATTGGCCTTGAATGTGTTTCTGTGTAAGTGTGTTCTTCGGTGTCCTATTGGAATCGAGGTTTTGCAAATCCCCTAATGAAGTCCATTGCTTAAGTGGTGGATGTTGGCAATGTTGTAAAAGGATTGAGCATGTGTGTTTATGCCTTTGTTCTCCCTTGGTATGCATTCTCTTGCTCTGTTACGCAGAAGAGGAAGTACAGATAATTGCTGGTTTAAGCAACACGGACGTCTTTGCGGGAGAATTGGCCACTTTTACCTGTGAACTCTCACGTTCCGGCATGCAAAATGTACAATGGTGGCTGGATGGATCGCCCCTTCAAAGCAGCCCTGTGAATGAAATCTCTGTGCAAGATGGGAAAATTTATTCTTTGACACTAAAGGACCTGGGGCCCAATGATTCAGGGATTGTGACCTTCAGAGCGGGGCCCCTCATATCCTCTGCTAAATTATTAATCAAAGGTATCATGGCTTTGACTGAAGTGCCCGATGGGCCACCCACAAACCACGCTGCTTCTGCTTCTGGCTTCAGGTGACCCTTAACAAAATTCTGCAAAATGGCTACTGGTAGGCATGCATTAACAAGCTACCTTATTAGCTGTCATCCTACAACATGGAGATTTGGTGGTATCCTATTCCTTCCAGTACTAGTAATAGTTCATGATCACAAACAGTGACAGTGTGCAGGCACAGGAGAATGGGGGGGGCTGGGTCACTCCCAAGGCCTTCTGTAGGTCAGGAGGAAAGTATGAAATGCTTTTAAGCTCTGAATTGTTTGCTGACTCGCATGATCATAGCACAGAAAGCCAGGCAGAAGGATCCTGCTTGAGAAGGTGATACAAACGGGAGTGCTTTGCAGGTGGATGAATGCCAGCAGCGTACATATTAAATTAGAGATCTGATCCTGAATATGAGTATGCAAAACCTGTCCCTTTCCACTTATCAGTCCTAGGCTTGGAAACCTGGGAAAATTCCACAGTGTGTCTCAGATGCCCTTGCTTTTAGGAATTGTTGCTGGAAGTTCTATGCACATCGGAATGTGCATTCAGATGTGACTGTGGCCCAGTGCTTTATTGGGACGTACATTTATCTGGCTTGTGCATGTATTTGCACGTTAGGCCCCCCAATAATTGTTCCCCGCTCCTATGGATATAAAACTGACAGAAATTGACAGAGCTGTACAGTTACTAGTTT
The DNA here is from genome assembly GCF_030035675.1 of Rhineura floridana. NCBI lineage: Eukaryota > Metazoa > Chordata > Lepidosauria > Squamata > Rhineuridae > Rhineura > Rhineura floridana. The sequence continues at coordinate 85,047,303 of NC_084489.1, read as the reverse complement.
TAAACATTTCACTCCCATAGGGGTTTATGGCTGTAAAAGCTCTGAAAGGTGACACTTCTCTCTTGCACATGAACACCTTGGCCCCTAATGGCATGGCTGCTACCTGTAAGAAGTGTACTGAGGGTTGCAAAAGCCAGCTTGTACTTCTCAATTCAAGTATCCCACTGGAATTTGCTCATAGTCAGAAATCAAGCAGAGTGTGAGACAGACAGGTATAATAATTTAAGAGAATAATCAACATGAAGGAAATAATAAAGCATGGTATTCAGTGCTAGTCCTACTCAGAATACACCCACTGAAGTTAATAGACATGACTAACAGGTTCATTAATAATAATAATAATAAACATTCAGTGGGTCTACACTGAGTAAGACATGGTTGAATACAACCCAAAATATTCCCTTTATTGTATCAACTTATGTTGATGTAAGAAAACCCAGGCTTTCAAGTTACACTGTACTCTTCGTTCATCAAGCAAAATGGATAGAAAAGGATAGATCCAGTAGTGACTGGTACCCATTGGGGCCGGTAGGATGGAAGGAACAGAGACCAACAGCAGGTGGCACCAGAGGCAATAGCAGGAAGTGCCAAACTCATGCTAATTTTGTCCCCTGCTGAGTTCTACAAGGGGCAACATTGAGTCTAAAGGGGATGAAGCTGGCTCCCAGGGCCGCCTCCTGGCCTGGCTGTAACTAGGGCATTCCGAACTATGGAATGGTTTCCCCGAGGAGGTGCGCCTGGCGCCGACACCATCATCTTTTCGGCGCCAGGTTAAAACCTTTCTCTTCTCTGAGGCATTTTAATTCCTGTTAATTGTAAATTATTATATTTTGATTTTAGACTGTACAGTTTTGTGTTATTTTTATTGTATTTTTAATGTTCACCGCCCAGAGAGCTGTTGCTGGTCGGGCGGTATATAAGCTTAATTAAATAAAAAAAATAAAATAAATAGGTGAGAGCTGGCTAAGGGCAGTCTGAGGTTAGTGGGGCAACAGCCTCATTTGCTGTAACGGACCAGTCTCTGCTACTCATAACATATAAAAAACCCAAGTGTGGCAAGTGTGCTTTGCCAGGAAAATAAAATACTAGTGAAATTCTAACCATGCTTATATTAAAGGCTTTAACAGACACTTCCCGTACGTTTCAGGCGGTGATGCCATCTCCATACTGTTTGCCTTTTCTCTATACGTCTGCTGTTTTTTTTCTGTCTAGGCCAGGTTTTCTCAGAGAGTGTCGAGACATTCTTTCCTTCTCATTCATTGTATGCCAACAATAAGCAGGCTTTGTAAGTCCACAAGTGATGCACTGGTCCCTCAACTCACAACCTTACCATTCTAGATGGGTTTTTGTGCATTAACATATGCTATGTAAGCAGGCCCTCCCTTAGCATGTGCGGGGCCCGGGGCAAAAGCATAGTTCCCCCCCCCCACATTCTTTCTCTCTCTATATAAATTCTTTTACCCCAGGCAGCGGCGGAGGCTTTGTATTTCAGCTGCTAGGAGCTTGTGGCTGAGGCTCCCTTTTTTGCAGCCTTCGTTGGCGGCGGCGGCGGCGGCGGCTTTGTATTTTTTGGCCGCGGCTCCCTTTTTTGCAGCCTTTGTTGTAGACTCGCTTAGCGTTTCTCGCTGCGAGGTTTTCTCCTTCCCGGCTCGCTACCGCGGCCATCAGGAGACAGCCGCTGCACCTCTTCCTCCTGGCTCATTTCTGTGCTCCCCTCAGCTCGCTACTGCAGCCATGAGGAGGATACGGCTGCTGCTTTTATATGCAGATCGCCAAGGGCGGGGGCCCCTCAAAGCGCGGGGCCCGGGACAACTGCCCCGCTTCCCGGTGCCTAGGGGCGGCTCTGCATGTAAGAATAGGCTGCTGTCAGTATCTTAGTCCAATTTTTGCCTGTTTTCAAAAGCCAGCTGTAAGTGTGTGAGTAAATGGGCAAATGCATGGACTTAAATGTACAATAAGCTGTCCTTCATTAGTGTAGTCAGTGCCATCTCACCTCTTCTCTGAGGACCCCTGTCTGTTTTTTCACTCTTCTCACATCACTTCTGAAACATTCCCATCCAGGACACAACCTGTCCACTCTGATCTGGATCTTGGACTCTCCCAGTTTTTAGCCAGATTTTTTAGCCTTGTAAAATATTAATTAAAGAGCAGCTCCACTGTGTTCCTTCTGCTCCTCTCCTCCTCAATTTGACCACTGATGCTGTGGCCACATCTGGATAACGTTGCTGTATTTCCATACTATGTTAACCTCTGGCTGCAGTAGGCACTATGGTTGGGAGGGAGTTAAGGTGCTTGGCGTGGTGCAGATCTATGGATCAGACGTGTGCTGGATGTGAATCTACTCTCTGGTAATGCACCAACACAGATACAGCTAAAATGTCCCAGCGACACATGGCGAGACGGCTACCTTAATAGCTAACCACCTGCTTCCATCATGCTCATTGCTGACACAAGCAAACACTAAACTCGGCAAACTAGATGGTTCCTCTCAACTGCTTTCATGCATTTCACTCATGCTGAGTTCACTGTACTTAAAAAAATAATAATAGTGCCCATAACCATTCGCCAAAGGATGCACTAATCCATGTCCCTCCTGACATGTCGGTTGACAGATCCAACCATTGAAGTGGTCAGTCCCATGCAGGACATTATCATCGACGAAGATGGCACAGCAGAATTCATCTGCCAGTACTCTAGGCCTGTACAGGCCACGTGGATGAAGAACGACCAGGGGATTCATGCAGATGGCCAGCGAATTGTAATTGAGCAGGACTGGAATGTGGCCAAGCTGAAAATTAAGCCCGCTCTTCCAAGGGATACCGGCATCTATTCTTGTGAAGCTGGAGGCACTAGAGTGGTGGCTATGCTTGATGTTCAAGGTGAGGTCTTCCACGATGGAAAGAAGACTGTCATAGGAATGAGAGGGAGCATTCACAGCAGCATTGACCGTGGGCAGCAAATTACTTCTTTTTCCATGGCCTAGAGCTGTTTTCCCTCTATATCAGCTGGAGCCAGACTTGAGGAGCTGTCGACCATTCCAGATCATACAACATTGGGGAGGGCCCTATTTTTTAAAAGGGGCTGGATTAGCTATAGGGACGGATGAACCTTTCAGTTTTGGTGTCTCTCAGTTTCTTATCACCCCCCTCAGTCTTTAAATTCAGTTCTCTACATTTCCACATGAGTTGATATTTTTTTTTAAAAAAAGGCCTGATGAGTATGAATTTCTCCTAATACACACATTTTTGTAGCAATTTTCTGTGATATGCACATTTTGCAAGCCATTTCCCCTAATATAATGCATTTTTTGTTATAGTATTTTCACTAAGAAGTGCATTTTTGTGCACACTTCAACGCTAGTATCTGCATTTTTTTGGTACACATTACTTAAGAACTGCATTGCAAAATTTGGAAAAGTGCAAATTTTGAGGGGCATCTGCATTTTGGTTCATGTACTGTTGTGGGAAGTGTGAATTAGGTGGGGTTGCATGAAAATGTAAACTGACTTGAATTTCTGCCCCATCCCTAGAGTTAGCTATTTTCTCTGGCCTCTGGAAATATGAGACTGCCAGGGTGAAAACATGCCCTCCAGGCTCTTCTTACCTTTTGCAGGAATGCTGTGGAAAAAAAGGTTTGCAAGAGTTTTAAAGGGACACCCCAGGTCATCTCTTGCCAACGTTCTCCCAACATGTCCTTTTTGCTTTCTCTAAACTCCCCTTAGTTTTTGGTTGCCTGGTCATGCAAAAATATAATGAAGTCATATTTGGATAATTAAAGATCTGTTGGAGAGCCAGTGTGGTGTAGTGGTTAAGGTGCTGGACTATGACCTGGGAGACCAGGGTTCGAATCCCCACACAGCCATGAAGCTCACTGGGTGACCTTGGGCCAGTTACTGCCTTTCAGCCTCAGAGGAAGGCAATGGTAAACCACCTCTGAATACCACTTACCATGAAAACCATAGGGTTGCCATAAGTCAGGATTGACTTGAAGGCAGTACATTTCCATTTTTTGAAAGATCTGTTGTAATGTTGTGGCTCAAAATGTAAGCTGGGGAGACTCAGGTTCAGTTCACTGAGGGGGGGAGGAGTCTTAGTCAAGTCACTGTCTGAACTTCAACCACCCCATCTGCAAAATGGGATCAGTAATACTGTCATGTTGGCCTACCTTACAGGGCTGTTGTAAGGATAACCGGGATAAGCACTATTAGCTAATGTTTTCAAAGTGCATTGAGTTCCCTAAAGTGCTTTATAAACCCTAAATATTATTACTATGTTTGATGATACTACTATGTAGTTACTCAGAGCTCAGATGTTTGAAATTGTTGTTTAGTTTAATACTATTGCTCTGGGTGAGTCGTAACTGGCTGAAATTAACTGAGTGGTGGTATTATTATTTTAATGCTGGTTTTGTTTTTATAGTTGCTTAGCTATGTTATTTTTAATGGATCATTGATTTGAGCCTGTGGATAGGTGGTTCATACGCTTTAAAAATAAAATCAGCAAAAGCAGAGTATCCGTAATGAAAAGAGGGGGACAATGTATACTGTGCTGTACTATGTATTAATACATGTTTGAAATCATACATAGAAATCCACAATGGCCCAGTTCACGTTACTCGTGCTTATTGCTTTTGCACATCATAGGATCACCTGAGGAACTCTCCATGTTGGGCCAAGGAGGGTTTTACTGTCTGCTCCCACATATAATTACATAAATTCCAGGCAGAATTAGGAGGAGTTATGGAATTGCTTCAAATGTTTCATATTGGACAGAAAAGAAATAGCTTCACATTTATGTTGACATTGACGTTTCTTTCTTTTCATAATCGCCCTTCCTTGAGATGGTTCACATGCCATCCAGGCCATCTTGGTGACTTCTTGCTCTTGGCAAGTGGATCACCTAAAGGTCTGGCAGTTTCTGTCCCTTTTGAATCTCTGAAGCCCTGTTTGCCATAGGCTGAAATAAGGAGGAAACACCATGATGCCTGGAGTTGCACAGCCACCAACTTGGATGGTTTTAAAGAGGAATTAGACAAATTCATGGAGGATAAGGTTATCAATGGCTGTTAGTCATTATTGCTATATACTACCTTCAGGGCAGTATGTCTCTGTATAACAGTTGCTAGGAATTGCAAGTGGATAATGTGCTGTTGTGCTCAGGTCCTGCTTTTCAAAGATCTGTTGTAATGCCGTGGCTCAAAATGTAAGCTGGGGAGACTCAGGTTCAGTTCACTGAGGGGGGGAGGAGTCTTAGTCAAGTCACTGTCTGAACTTCAACCACCCCATCTGCAAAATGGGATCAGTAATACTGTCGTGTTGGCCTACCTTACAGAGCTGTTGTAAGGATAACCGAGATAAGCACTATTAGCTAATGTCATCCTGTAAGGTAGGGAAACATCCAGTTGGCCACTGTGAGAACAGCATGCTGGACTAGATGGGCCTTTAGACTGATCCAGCCGGGCTTTTTTATATTATTATGTGAATTGTTCCTGAGTCACATTTCCCTTATGCCGGCATTACAGTTGCATTCAAGTTCAGTTACAGTTCAGATGATGCATCAGTTTTAGAGCTGTTCAGCCACATCACAATGACTGCTGGATTTTAAATATGGCCTGTGTCAGAAATCAAAGTAGTGCTTCTCAAACTCCCTCCTTGCCCCCTGGTTTAAATTGCTGGGGGATTTTGGTGGACCCCTTTGTAAACTTTTTTGGTTCAACAAATCAAATTGCATATACAACTATGTTTCAATAGCATTTTTTTTCTTTAGTGCTGACATCTTTGCCAAAAGCAGCACTATATTATGAAAATTGTAGGCTCTCGAGGCCAAAGCCTTGTTAACCTGTTCAATAATAGAAGAGATATTCTTGACTCTTCCACGGCCTTTGTGTGGACCACCTGAAGAGAGCTCGTGGACCATCAGTGGTCCGCAGAACACAGTTTGAGAACCTGTGATCTAAGGAATTGCAATCCACTGACTGTGCGATCCGTGTATGCTCTTCTATTTCAATGCTTATTTAATGTTCAGATGCGTGAACTCAGTGATTAATTATTACTTTTTTAATAATATATTTTTTAACAGCCAAGAACACTATTGTCCAAGGGTTAGAGAATGTGGAGGCAGTGGAAGGGGGCGAAGCTCTGTTTGAGTGCTACCTTTCCAAACCAGAGTCCTACAATTACAACTGGCTGATTGACGATGAGCCAGCCAAAACCTCTGAAAACATTGAGATGGTTTATTTTGAAAATGGCCTCCGGCATCTCCTTCTCCTAAAGAACCTCACGCCCCACGACAGCTGCAGAGTGACCTTCCAGACTAGTGATGTGGTGACGTCTGCCTTCCTGACCGTAAAAGGTAAAGACTATTTGTATTGCATCATGACAACAGGCCTGCTGGTCCAGACAGCAGGATCATTACTCCTTCCAGTTCTTTGCTCTGTTTCTGAAAGTTACCAGCCTCAGGTGCTTCACATGGGCCTAATGAGCGAATGAGATTTGTGGAACTGGAGCCCCTCTGACATTACCTGTCCAGTATGAGAGCCGCTGCAGGACAGCTTCTTCCCGTGTTGCGGGAGCAGTATTTGAAGGCCCTGGGCCATATAGAAGGAGTCCATGCCACAGTCCTTCACCTATCCTGGAAATGGGGGCAACGCTGCCATGGGAAGAAGCAATGTCGTGAACTCCGGTCACATGGTCCAGTATGTGAGAGCGCAAAAAGAGTGCTGAACCTGGAGCTGAGCAAGTGAGCTGGGCACTGAGAAAGTCAACATAGGCCAGAGATGGGGAACCTGTGGACCTTCCAAGATGTTGCTGGACTACAACTCCCATCATCCCTGGAACCATTGGCCATGCTGGTTGGGCGAATGGGAGCTGGAGTCCAACAACATCTGGAGGGCCACAGTTTCTCCACCCCAGTGCTACATTGAACTCATATCCTTTTCTTCCTGACCTTGAAGCAGTGGGGGCTGGTCCACTGGGGCACTTGGAGGACTGCCCCACCAACCTCAGACTGCCTTCACCCAGCCCCCGCCTCTTTAGTCTCAGTGTTGCTATGAATGGAGGCAAATTTAAAATTTGTTGGCTCTTCCTGTCTTTGGCTCTGCTTCCACCTTCTGTTGATCTCCCTGCCTTCTGCCCTACCAGTCCCAATGGGTATCAACTGCCACCGCTTCGAAGGAATTGATTACATATTTCATCATCATTTCAGGATGGCGTCTGGAATTGTTGGAGCCAATAACTGACACCACAGTTACCGCTGGGAACCCAGCTGTCTTCAGCTGTGTGTTAAGTGAAGCCATACCAGTCAGTGAAGTTGCTTGGTATGTTAATGATACGGATATCCAAGCAGATGAAAACTGGGGAATCGAGGCGTCAGAGAATAGCTACAGACTCATACTGAAGAAAGCTCAGCCTCATCACTCTGGAGAGGTGACCTTTGCTGCAGGGGATGCCATTGCATCAGCTAAGTTATCTGTCATAGGTAGGTTGGGTGAGGCCAAGCTCCTGATGATGCTAGCTCTGATGTAGCAACCTTAGGCTTGCTTTTTGTATCCTTAGGCCTGTTTTTTTTTTTTTTTTTAGCATGAATGCCAGATCATGCCACTCTTTCTTTGCTTGGTTAAATGGCATGGAATTTCAGATCAAAGAGATTTTTTTATATAGTCAGCTTGAGTGCAACTTGCATGATACATACTGCTGTAAATGTGGAATGTTTGCTGTTGAAATCATCCACCAGAACCAGTGGTGGCCGGTGGCTCCATGTCAGTGGGGCAGTGGAATCCGCTCCGGATGTAATACTTTTTTTAAAAGAAAAAACTATGTAAACTTCTATGTGGTCAGGGATACATCATAACAGCCATGACAGATTATTTAAGAATTATATGTTCCCCAATCATCTTAAGGCAATTAGAGAAGAAATGGCTGGGAATCATTCAATTTGATTTTTAAAAAAGGTTTGAACAGACATGAATTCTCAAATTATATCCTAAACGTTGGGCTTTAGATATTGGTTAGAGCTCAGCATTCAGCAGCAAATCTTACATATTATTCAGGGGGTTCATATGGAAATGTTCAGATTTTAATTATATGACTAAAGCATTGCAAACAAATTGGAATTGAAAATAATTATTTAATTCAGTTGATCAGAATTCATATCTAAGAATTTCTATATTCAGAATTCTGGTTTTAAATTTGGCACCTTCGAATTTAAGAAATCCATTTTTTTTAAAATGCAGAAATCCTATTTTAGATTTAGAAAGAAGGGCATCACAGTGAAACAACAGTTTATCATGTTAATACTGAAGTCATGAAGCTGTGTAACTTGGGTCACTTACCCAAATTCTCAAGGAGGCATTTTTCAGCTCTTGGTCTAACCAGAAAAGAGTCTGAAACGCTCACTTGCTTCTTTATTTCCAGTCTCACAATGACAAACTGTATTCCTAACGAATGTAAAACCTAATTCTGGAAACAAGGGAACTTCTTGATATTCTCAATAAGTTTTTTTTGCTGATTGTCCTTCTTCTTTGATGCTTTCCTGATTGAGGCACAAAAGCAGAATCATGTGAAGTAAATTCATTGGTCTTGATGTTTTCAGCTCCAGAGCCTGCTGCAGTGACTGCCATCACTCAACCTTTGGTTGACAAGTCTGTTTTGGAAGGGGAAAAGACTAGTTTAGAGTGTGAATTATCCAAAGAAGCTCAAGAGGTAGTTTGGCTCAAAGGAAGAGAACCAATCCAGCCTGGAGAGAGATATGAAATCATTTCAGAAGGAAAAAAACAGACACTTGTCATTCATGGTTTTAAGGCTGAAGATCAAGGATCATACACCTGTGTGGCCTCTCCCGATGTCAAAACATCTGCCAGTCTTTCTGTTGAAGGTATATTAGCATCATCATAATTTTAGCTGCTTTAGTAATCTCCCCAGTTCTAAAAATGGTCTTAGAATTTCTTCTGAAAAACATTTTAGTGTTCAAATATATATTTTTGGTTGCATGCTATCATTTTTCTAGTGCAGCCTTTGCTGACCAGATTTCCTCCAGATGTTTTGGACAATAACTCTCATTAGCCCCAGCCAGCCCAGCTGGGAGTTGTAGTCCAAATCCTTTGGAGGGCACTAGGTTCGCTAAGGCTACTCTAGTAGTTTCTTCTTCCTTCTTCCTGGAACAGTCACATCTGTCATCCACATGGGGTCACATATGGCTTGTACACACATTACACTGAACACAGGTGCAATCTGTCTCTACAGATGCACAAGTGTTTGTGTGAAAGGGTATACAGGCTTAGGGAGATGTGTTTGTTAAAGTGGTCAGGGAGAGGTTGTGTGCCTGTATCTGGACTCCTGCTTTAACCTTGTGATCTCATATCCGCACTCCCTTTAAGTGTCAATGCCTACCTTCCTACCGGCAAAAAACATCCATTTTCACAAAACCTCAAAACACTGGGCTTGGAATAAGCTCAGAACATCAATTAAAATAATAAATCAGATCAGTATAAATCACACTAAAACACATGTCTGGCACATGCCTGCATTGTCCATGGCAAAGGATTTGATTCTTTTTTTATGATGAATGAACAAATTGTCTTGGTGCTGAACCTGTAGGTATGCCTTGGCCCTCATTTTTTTTAAAAAAATTCTCTGTTATTATATCTGTATTTCTCTTCTATTATATATGTACAGATCAAGTATGTAGGTCTGTATATATTAATATTACATTATGCAGCTTTCGGAGGTGTAAGAGCCCATCGCAGTGTGAATCTGGCAATCCTACTGCTCTTTGATGTAATGATGGAACTCTACCATTCCATTCCTCTTAGGTTCAACAGTGTCCATGTTGAAAGAGACCGCTGAGGAAACACCAAAGGCTAACGAGCTGGGCGAGATAATCGATGGGCAGGTGCAGCCCAGCTTGCCCCCTGAAGCTGCTCAGGAGGGTGACCTCCACCTCCTATGGGAAGCTCTTGCCAAAAAACGTCGGATGAGTCGTGAACCGACTCTGGATTCGATCAGTGAACTGCCTGAAGAGGATGACAAACTTCAGAAGCAGAAGAAGGAAGAGGCCGAGGTGATCCAGTACTATTCAGAAGAATACTCAACCTGTGACGAATCAGCTAAAGCAGGAGAGGCAGATTTGTCTTTCACAAGTTCAGATGATGAGTCAAGAGCGGGGACCCCTTCCCTAATCAACTACCTCAAAAAGGCTAGCTTGTCTACGGTTAGCATCAGTGGCAAAGTCCAGACTGTCTCTGCAGAAAAAGTCTATAAACAGGGAGAGGAAATTGAGCCAGCTCAGCCAGAGACTGTAGAAGGAGATCTGGGTGACCCTTCCATGTCTCAGGCAGCTGTAAAAATCCAGGCTGCTTTCAAAGGGTACAAAGTGAGGAAGGAGATCAAACAGCAAGAATGCCCAGTCTTTGCTGAGACCTTCAAGGACTTCTCTGGCGAGCTGGGAAGCACCCTCCACCTTGACTGTGTGGCTCAAAGCAAAACTGACATGAAGGTCCGTTGGCTGAAAGATGGTGATGAAATTTTGGACGGGCGCCATTATCATGTAGACAATTATAGCGATGGCACCTGCTCCTTGATTATCACTGGCCTGGAAATGAATGACACTGGCAAGTACACCTGTGAGGTGTCCAATAAGTTTGGCAGAGTCTCTCACAGTGCCAAGGTGATGGTGGGCGTCCAGCCTCACGCACCTGTACATAAGCACAGAGCTGCCAGGAAGTTCCCTGAGAGCGAAACGGAGAGCTCTTCTGGCAGTGAGTTGGACGATGCCTTCCGCAAAGCCGGCAGGAGGCTTCACAAACTGTTCAAGTCAAAAATATCCACAGGGATTTCGGATGTGGATGAGGAACTTTTTGTCAGTGCTGATGAGGGAGAGATAACGGTGGTGGACCACCAGACCTACCGTGAAGATGAGAGGTACATCTATATCAAGTTTGAAGTTATGTCCGAGGCAAAGACAGCCGCTAGCCGGTTTAGAGAAATGTTTGCTGCTATGGGTATTGCTGTTGAGATTGACATCCTCGATCAAGGCCCTAAAAAGGTAGAGCTGCGTATTGGGAAGGCCACACCACCTGCCCCAGAGCAATTGAGGACCTTGGCAAAACGGCCACCACCTCCTTTGCTAACATCTGACACCGGTAAGTGAAGAATGCCGGGCTTTTAACAGAGCTGGTGGGGGACCCAGTCTTGACTAGTTTTTTTACCCTAGTTCAGATGCAGATTCTCCAGTGAGATGAAATCTTATTTCTAAGTTCTTTTCCTTTTTAAAATTTAATTAAAAAAAAAGCAGTAGGATGGCATTATGCATGTCAATATGGCTAAGTACAAATAAAATACACAGCACCAACAATTCCTGCAACCAAATGTGAGAGAGAAGATTCTCTAGTTTTGCAACTATTTCATCTCCCATTCTAGTCCCTGTCCCAGAACCTAAGGAATGCTCTAGTCATTCCTGTTGTGGTCTATGCTCTCTCATATAAACTACAAATATGTCCCATACTGTGGGAGAAGTCTAATGCTGACAATTAGTTGGTCACATCCATTCATTTCAATGGGTCTACTCTGTGTAGGACTTGCATTGGATACATCTGTGTGTGTCTTTTAGTGCCATGTAAATAAACACACACACACACATACCTGTAGATTGTTGCTGCTGTTAATTATCATTATAATCACAACAATTCTAGCTCCTGTCTTCATAACTGAGCTTCAAAACCAAGAGGTGCAGGATGGCTATCCAGTCAGTTTTGACTGTATTGTTGTTGGTAAGCCAACCCCCACTGTCCGGTGGTTCAAGGATGGGAGAGTTATTGAAGAGGACGATCACTACATGATCAATGAGGACCAGGAAGGCTGCCACCAGCTGATCATTACTGCTGTGGTCCCTCTCGACATGGGGGTTTACCGTTGTCTAGCTGAAAACAGCATGGGCGTTTCTTCAACAAAAGCTGAGCTGCGAGTGGACTGTGAGTATCGCCCAGGGTGTGGTGTGGGGGAAGATGGTGAAGTTCAGAAACTCAGCATAACAATGTGGGAGTTATTCAAGTGCATCTCAGCCAGTTAGACCTATTAAGCACAAGTAAATTAATAGGAGGTTGCCAAGCTGGAAAAGTTGATGATACTGTCATTATAAAAAGGCAAGTTTCTACATGCCGCCCTGAGCTTCTTCTGGGAGGAGAAGATATACATTGAACAAATAATAACAATAACAACAATAATAGTCCACCCGATTGCTGGGAAAGGTTGGGAACAACTCCCCTTCCATCCACTTGAGCCTACTGTAGTCTTTCAAAGGATGCCCTTGCCCATCATAGAGAAGAGGACAACTCGCTCTCAGAAATCAGGACAGAGAGAGACTCTGGCCTCATGTGACCTCCCCAAACATGAAGTCCAAGAGGTGGGTTGGAGGTAGAGACTCAAGTAGAAAATGAACAGATTTGCTGCCAGTCAGTGTAGACCAGTGGTTCCCAAACTCCCCCCTCCCTGCGAGGACCACTTAAAAATTGCTGAAGGTGTGGGCGGACCACTTCATGATTTTTCTGCCTATTGTAGCAATTGTAATGCACCATGCTAGATGCTGTATGAGTTTGAATTGTGTTTTAATTGTGTTTTGCTTGTATTACAAATTGCTTGTATTACCATTTGCTTTCTATGGAATGCAATACAATTAAAATACAATTAAAAATCAGTTTAATGCAGATATGACATGGATCACCTGGTTGAAGCTCAGTGGACCACTGGTAGTTCACATACCACAGCTTGAAAACCTCTTACTGAGCTAGATGGACCAATGGTCTGACTTGATATAAAGCAGCTTCCTAAGTTCCTGTGTGTAGAAGTAATTGATCTTATAGGGACTGATAAATCTGAGGGAAACAAGAGGAATTTGACCAATATCTGACATAGCTGAAGGACGTGTGAAAAGCTGAGAGGCCTGCAGAAATCTCCCAGATGGAGGCCAACCCAGTGATTCTTAGCACTGAGACACAGGTGTGGGCAACCAGCCTCTAGTAGTTGAGATGGGGGCAGGAAGGCAGGATGGCCATTGCATTCAAGAAACAATATTTGAAGAAGTTTGCAACCTTCCCCTTAATAACTAACTAGACCTCTCCCAACTGTCTGTATGAGTACCACTGGTATGAAGCAGCACACCACACATGGAGTCTTTTCTTTCCACTCATTAGTGACCAGCACAGATTACGACACAGCAGCAGATGCCACAGAGACTTCATCCTACTACAGTGCCAAAGGGTATTTCTCCAGGTAAACTATCACCTACACACCAGAAAACATCCACATTGTCATCACCTTCAGCACTTCAAGAAGGATGCAGACAAACTGGAACAGGTTCACAGGAGGGCAACAAGGATGATCAGGGGACTGGAAACAAAGCCCTATGAGGAGAGACTGAAAGAACTGGGCATGTTTAGCCTGGAGAAGAGAAGACTGAGGGGAGATATGATAGCACTCTTCAAGTACATGAAAGGTTGTCACATAGAGGAGGGCCGGGATCTCGATCGTCCCAGAGTGCAGGGCACGGAATAATGGGCTCAAGTTGCAGGAAGCCAGATTTCGACTGGACATCAGGAAAAACTTCCTAACTGTTAGACCCATATGACAATGGAACCAATGACCTAGAGAGGTAGTGGGCTCTCCAACACTGGAGGCCTTCAAGAGGCAGCTGGACAGCCATCTGTCGGGAATGCTTTGATTTGGATGCCTGCATTGAGCAGGGGGTTGGACTTGATGGCCTTACAGGCCCCTTCCAACTCTGCTACTATCCTATCCTATCCTATTCTATTCTGAAACCTGTTTTGCTGCCATGGTTATGCGAGAATGGTGTGATTTTGGCTACGTGAAACGTGAATGGGTAGTCATTCATAAAAGATTATGCTGATTACAGCCTCAGAAACCTTCTTCTGCAATGGGTGCAGCTCATGGGAAACTGTTTTTTTTTTAATCTGGGCTTTTGGTTGCATTTCTAAAGTTTCCTTTTCTCCCCCTCCCGAACCAGCCGAGAACAGGAAGGAGTGGAGTCCATGACTGAAGAGGAACAGCTGCCACAGATTCTTGATGACCTTCATGATATCCATGTAGCCCCCGGAGCACCTTTGGCTAAATTCCATCTGAAGGTGAAAGGTAATTGAAACTCCAAACTCTGCTGCATGACAGCTTTTTGACAGCTTTCCTTTTTCAAAACAGCACCTACAATTTGTGATAATGCATTTATTTGGCATGTTAGATGTAGCTGGTATCCAACTAAACAGATCAACTAGCACAAGGAATTCCGCTTGTGCAACAGGACTTCCCCTCCCTCTCTTCTCCCTGCCCCCTCCCCCTTCCCAGATCTGCTCTGGTGGTTGGGGGTGCTGGAAGGGCAACACAGCTTGCACTGAAGGCTGATGTGTCTGCATGGGAAAGACAGAAGGGACCTCCATGCTTCCTGTCCTTTCCCTTCTAACCTGTGTTGATCTTCCTTCCAGTGCTAGACTGATACTCTTAGGGTTGCTCACCTCACTTCCTACTTCCTGTCATTCTTCTTCCATTCCTCCCTTGGAGAGGAGACCTTTTAGATCTTTCTCTTGAGATGCAGGCCAGGAGCAAGCATGCCTTGTTGCATCTCCACTTTAGTTAGCCAGAATTAGGGACCTTTACTTTCAAATGTGTATTTCCTTTAATAAATGCCAGTTTATTGTTTCCTTAAACCCAGAATCTCAGTGTGATTGTATTCAGGGCAGAGTATACTCCTACAACATAGATTCTGTTACAGTTCAGTTTCTGCCAGTGTTCAGCTCCAACGCTAACAGGGGGAACCCGAGATCAGGTTTAGGGGGGCATGTGGAGAGAGGAGAGGAAGGGGTAATATCTTTGCGCAGCCAAGTGTCTTTGCACAAATGCATCAATTTAGATGGATCCTCTCCATTGTTACTAATTTTTCTTTTTAGGGGTGTCTGTGTTCAGGAGCGGAATGTGGGGGCTGCACATTTGAATCATAGTGTCAGACCTGGATCCATCACTTCTCATGACCATTTGAACATATCTTTATATATTCCTATCTGTAATTTTTCTGCATAGGTTACCCTGAGCCTCGCCTCTACTGGTTCAAAGATGGCCAACCGTTGCATGTGTCGGACCGTCTCTTAAAGACAGACAAGAAAGAGTTTCATGCCCTTGAAGTTCTTAATGTCTCAAAGGAGGACGCTGGTCAATACTCTGTATTTATTAGGAACTCTGCTGGGTCGGCGTATTCAGCGGCCAGATTGCTCGTCAAAGGTTAGCAATCTGATAGTGGAATGGTGGTTTAGGGTGTACCCAGAAGTATGTGTTAGGACAATGGTCCTCAACAAGTATAACAAAGGCATGATATTTCATTTTCCCAGTACCATGCAGCCGTTGAAAGAAAATTAAATTTTAAAAAGTCAGGGATAACCAACTGGAAGAATTTTTTTCTGGTTCCTGGGCACCTTAACAGATTTTAGTTAGAGATGCAACAAGTATCTAGTTTCATTGTTGAGCTGGAAACTAGCAAAATTCTTAGTGCAAACATTCCCCTTATTAAAATTCTCTTTAGTGCCATTGTTTAACCTTGTAGCCTCTTCTTCCCACATATATTAGTCATGTGGGTGACCCATCCCATCATGGATCAATTCTCCATAGCTTTAGCTGTGTGCTAAGGTCACTGAAGGCAAATGAGGGCTGTAGAAGGCAAAGGCAATGTAAATTAACTGAGTGAACATTTTCTCAAGGAACATTGAAAAAATCAGTATTTTTGATGCCATAGAAATGTTCAGCTTGAAAAAAATGTGAATCGTTTCAGCTCAACTCTAATATAATTGTGGTTTGGTAAAAAGTTTCCACACAGTTTTACTCATCAGGAAAAGAGAAATATTTTCAGAAGTTGCAAGAGCTAAAACTATTCCACATTTTATTGCACTCACTCTCTTTGGGTTTTGTAGATAATGCAAATATGTGTATTCTGTACTTTAACCCTTACAGCTAAGTGGGACTGATTTAATGAAAGAAGCTGAGTACCTGTGAAATGCTTTGGGTGTGCAGCAAAATGGACCTCCAGGCCTCTGTCTAAATAAAAGAATAGCTCTTGAGAATTCAAAAGTTTGTCATGCCTATATATAAAGCTGATTAAAGCAACTCATCAAATCCAGGGCTGGGGCTGGAGGTCTAATGGTGTGCCCCACTGCAAAAAGGACATGGGAATCCTTGTAGACAAATAGATGACTGAGAATAGGGTCACTTCCAGATTACTGGTTTATTGAGCATTCATCTGGATTTGTTTGCAGGGAGATTATGGGTAGAAACACACTCACTGTTCTGTTGGTTCCTGTGCGTCTCCATCTCTCTCTTCTGAAAACGGGCATAGTACATTATTCAAACCCTGCCCCTTTTCACTGTAAAACCTGGTGGGAGCTGCTTGAGTGCGTTTTTTAAAAAAAAAATCAGCTTCAAAGAGAGTAGACAACTGATCAACAGATCAATCTGTTCCCCCTCCACGCGTCTCTAATGGAAATGCTTTGCTGTAGGCAGTGGGTGTGTTCACAGCCTAGATGACACCTGCTATTTAATGAGCATTCATTCTGATTTGTTTGTGGGGAAATTAGATGATGTATCAAAGCAAGTGTTATGCCACACTTCCCATATTGCAAAAAGTCTGATCTTTTGGGGAAGTGGCTTTCTTGCGCAAGTCCTCCCAATGAGCTATAATTGCACGACCTGAATTTGCCGGTATGTGATTGAATGCTACCCGAAAACAGCAACAGTCTGGAGGCGCCCTTAGTGGAAAATGCTGAGGTAATAAATTTGCTTCTGGGATATGCCACTTCAGACTGCAGATAGGGGTTCACATGACTGAATGCTCTTCCGTTTAATAAGTTTCCTCCACATAGAAAACTAGCATATCAGAAAGAAAGCTACATTGGAGCAGTTTCCTCTGACCTCTCTTTTTTCTGTGCGGGGAATGATATACTTAAATTTTGGGGATGGACCATACCTCAGTGGTAGACCATCTGCTTTGCATGTAGAACCTCCCTAGTTCCGGCATCTCCTAGTAGGGCTTGGAGGGTTCCCTGCCTAAAACCCTGGAGAGCTGCTGCCAGTCAGTGTAGACAATACTGAGTTAGATGGACCAATGGTCTGATTCAGTATAAGGCAGCTTTGTCCGTTCCTGTTCAGAAAGTTTCAGTCACGTCAGCCCCCACCTGCCATCTGAATTTTGTGCAGTCCTACCATGTGTGGCGTAGTGGTTAGAGTGTTGGACTACAACCTGGGAGACCAGGGTTCGAATCCCCACATGGTCATGAAGCTCACTGGGTGACCTTGGGCCAGTCACTGCCTTTCAGGCGCAGAGGGAGGCAATGGGAAACCCTCTGAATACCGCTTACCATGAAAACCCTACTCGTAGGGTCGCCATAAGTCAGGATCGACTTGAAGGCAGTCCATTTCCATTTCCAGCATGGGTTTATCATGCCAGTGACTAGGGCTAAGTCTTATTGATTTCAGTGGTGCATGAGTCTTTGCTGTCAGATGACCTCTGGAATTCACAGAACTTCTTCAGCTATCAGTTCATTGTGGTACTCTTCTTTCTGTTCTACAGGGCCTGGCGAAGAAGAAGAAAAACCAGGCAAAGGTAAGAAAGGAGACAGTAGAAGAAGTGATGGAAACAATGGCCTTGGCTGCCTTTGCTCTAGAATTGCCCTTCCAAAGCTGCGAGCTCTAGCGCAGTCCCAATTCACTGGAGCTTAGTCTTACCTATCTCATCTATCGCCTCTTTACCCTGGCGTTTGACATCGGAGATGTATGTTTCCAGGACTCACCCTATTCTTGTGATTGTAATTTGTTTTAAGTGTTGAATTTTAAGCTGTTGTAACCTGCTCTGGGACCTGCTGGCGAAGGGCCGGAAATAAATGAATAAACGATGATGCCACATCATATGTTTATGTTCTTTCTCTGAATAACTTAATTTCAGATGTTCACGAGCAACTGGTGCCACCAAGATTCCTGGAAAGATTTACCAACAAAAAAGTGAGGAAAGGCGTTAGTATTACCCTTTCCGTGAAAGTTGAAGGTAAATGAGCTTAAAGGCAATCTCCCCACCCCACTCCACCTTTTTTTCCAATGACCGAATTTGCATATCTATTAGAGGCAAAAGGTGGCTGCTGCTGTCTTCAACATTATTATTATTATTGTAGTGGAGTCCAGTGTGGTGCAGTGGTTAAGGTGTTGGACTATGACCTGGGAGACCAGGGTTCCAATCCCCACATAGCCATGAAGCTCCCTGGGTGACCTTGGGCCAGTCACTGCCTCTCAGCCTCATGAAAGCCCTATTCATAGGGTCGCCATAAGTCGGAATCGACTTGAAGGCAGTCCAATTCATTTCCAAGCATGATTGCACAGGAGTAAATCTCACTGAACTCAATAAGCATGCAAATAATCAAACCTGCCCTCCTCTCCCTCTTATCCCCTCCCTCTTGCCCCTTCCCTCTCTCTTCCTTCACCCCTCCCTCCCCTCCTCATCCCCTCCCAATCACCTCCTTCCCCCTTCTCCTCCTCCTTCCCCTCCCCTCCTCCTTCCCCTCCCCTCTGCCCTCCCCCTCCCCTTCCCCCTCCTCCACCCCCATGGTCAGTTTTACCTATCCTAGGACTATGACCTGGGAGGCCAGGGTTTGAATCCCCACACAGCCATGAAGCTCACTGGGTGACCTTGGGCCAGTCACTGCCTCTCAGCCTCATGAAAACCCTGTTCATAGGGTCGCCATAAGTCGGAATCGGCTTGAAGGCAGTCCATTTCCATTTTAGTTGGGTCAATGTATGCTTTGCTTTTCAGCATATACAAAGGCAGGTCTTTACCCTAAAGGAGCTTACAGTCTGAAGTCTGACACTGGTGAGGGAAAGGCAGGAGAAAGGGTTGGGGGCAAGTTTAGCAAGGTATTAATAAATGCATTTTAATGAATTTAGAGTGTGCTGCAGTTGTGGATGAAGACTGGGCCTTCTCAGTGGTGGCTGCCCAGTTCTGGAATGCTCTCCCCAGAGAGGCACACCTGGCACCATCCCAGTCTGGTTTTAGATGCCAGGCAAAAACATTATTACGGGACCTTAATTTTCTGCTTATCTTTCAGTGAGGTGGGGTCGAGTTGGATCTGCTCTTGTACATATGTATCTTTTTGGTACATTTTAGGTTGTTTTATTCTTGTTTATACACTTGTTTGTGTAAGTCGCTTTGAGTTCACCTTTCTGAAAAAAAGCAACATAAATATAAATAACAAGAAAAGGGTTTACAAAAATGGTGGGATTTGTCTGTGTGGGGGAGGTAACCTGGTGGCCCTGGAGAGCTGCTGTGCTAACAACTCACGCCTTTTTCTTTTTAGGAAGTCCACCACCCTCGGTGACTTGGCTGAAGGAAGAGTATCCCGGAGAAGACATCCTCTGGATCAAGTCAGACATGCCAGGTTATAAGCTTGCCAGTTCCAACATGCATCATAGTCTAATCTTGCTTGATGTGAAAAAGGAGTACAGCGGAAACTATACCTGCATTGCCTCCAATCAGGCTGGGCAGTCTATCTGTAGTGCCTCCCTAGAAGTTCTGGACGGTAAGCGCCTCACTGCTTTCTGTTTGTAATAGTTCCACATTGATACGTGTTAAACTGCTTGATTAGACATTGGTTGTATGTTAATTACTATATCTGGGTTTGTGTGGTCAACCATTGCTGAGTCCTTATCACGGTCACAGAAATATGACTTAAGTGTACAGAGCCTATACGCTTGCCCTTCCAACATACTGCTCTCAATTTAGGCAAAAAATCAGAGGAGCTTGAAAGAAGGGCAAAATGTAAGGTAAATGGGCGGCAGTGGCTGCTACGTATTTGGGTCCTCCCTTGCCATAAGATGAACTGCTGTGATGTCACAGGAGCCCAGAGTCCACAGTTGTGGCTTCAGTTAATTGAAGGATCGTGCAAGTTCTGGGCCTGTCCACTTGAAGCAAAACTGAGTTTCAAAGTGAGACAAGATTAAAAATAGCTCCTGGGATTTAGTGGAAAGAAGTTTATTAGTGGCCCTGAGGGCAGGGAAGGGCCCTCTAAGACACTGTCGGCAAAAGCATGTTAGGCATTGCATTACAAAGTGCCTAGCCTTTGGCACAAGCAATTAGAAGGGGGAGGGGGTGCAGACAGGATACAAGCCCGATAAATAGAAGCCAGGAGTAACAGCAGTGTGGTGTAGTGGTTAGAGTGTTGGACAAGGACCTGGGAGACCCAGGCTGAAGCCTCCCCATAGCCATGAAGTTTACCGGGTGACCTTGGGCCAGTCATTGCCTCTCAGGCTAACCTACCTCACAGGGTTGTCATGCAGATAAAATGGAGGAGGAGGAGGAGGCCCATGTATGCCGCCTTGGAGGAAGGGTTGGATATAATTGTAATTAATAACAAAAATTGCCAGTGCTGGTCCTGCTAGGGGCACAGAACACAAAAGCCTGAAAAGGACAGGGCACTGCATGCTCCATCAGCTTAAAAGGGGATAGCAAATCCTGCCAAACAGTGGATAGTTGAGATTCCCAGCACCTTTAAACCAAATGGTCCCCAGCAGTGCAGGGTGGTCCATTAGGGTGAAAGGGGAACTGCCTCTTGAACCTCAGCCAGCCCTCAGCGAACCCCACCTGCTGCTTTCTCACTTCCAACCAGTCCAGACTATCAGTGGCCACCTCCTCAGTCTCAGTTCTGCCCCTGTAGAACTCAGCAGGGAGGAGGATAGGGGCCAAGCAAGCATGGCTCTGCCATTCGTTGGCTCTGGCGCCACCTACTGTTGGGCTCCCTGCCTTCTGCCCCACACGTCCCAATGGGCATCAGCCACCACTGCCTTAGGTAGCAAGACTGGGAAGGATCTTGGAGAAAGGCTCTTATTTCAGTATAGACAGCGCTGTCTACAGGATAGTCCAGCAGTCTGACTCACTATAATCCATTTTTGGATGTTACTGGCTAATCTCTTAAGAGACCTTTGGAGGAGAGGCTCGCCTTAGGAAAGGATCCTGGACTAGATGGGCCATTGGCCTGATCCAGCAGGCTCCTCTTAGGAAGCTGCCTGTGATCTTGTTTGCTAGGCAGATTTATGGATTCCTGTGAGATCCTCTCCCTCTTCAAACTAGCAGAACGTGCTGATTGGACTCCAACATCTTTAACAAGCGCTATAGCAAAAAATATATCATATGAAAAGCGGGATTGGACCAAGATGAAGGAGGTGTGAAAATTGGAGGGAGGAATATCAATAATTTAAGATATGCAGGCAGTACCATACTACTAACAGAAATCAGTAATGATTTGAAACGAATGCTGATGAAAGTTAAAGAGGAAAGCACAAAAGCAGGACTACAGCTGAATGTCAAAAAGACTAAAGTAATGACAACAGAAGATTTATGTAACTTTAAAGCAGACAATGAGGACATTGAACTTGTCAAGGACAATACCTTGGCACAGTCATTAACCCAAATGGAGACAATAGTCAAGAAATCAGAAGAAGGCTAGGAGTGGGGAGGGCAGCTATGAGAGAACTAGAAAAGGTCCTCAAATGCAAAGATGTATCACTGAACACTAAAGTCAGGATTATTCAGACCATGGTATTCCCG
Source organism: Rhineura floridana (assembly GCF_030035675.1). Lineage (NCBI taxonomy): Eukaryota > Metazoa > Chordata > Lepidosauria > Squamata > Rhineuridae > Rhineura > Rhineura floridana. Next base: position 85,025,680 of record NC_084489.1, on the reverse strand, counting down.
ATCTCTATGTATGGATGTGAAAGTTGGACAGTGAAAAAAGGGGATAAGAGAAAAATCAACTCATTTGAAATGTGGTGTTGGAGGAGAGCTTTGCAGACCATGGACCACGAAAAACACAAGTAATTGGGTGTTAGAACAAATTAAACCAGAACTATCACTAGAAGCTAAAATGATGAAACTGGGGTTATCATCCTTTGGCCACATACTGAGAAGACATGATTCACTAGAGAAGACAATAATGCTGGGAAAAACAGAAGGGAGTAGAAAAAGAGGAAGGCCATACAAGATGGATTGATTCCATCAAGGAAGCCACAGACCTGAACTTACAAGATCTGAACAGGGTGGTTCATGACAGATGTTCTTGGAGGTCACTGATTCATAAGGTCGCCATAAGTCATGATCGACTTGAAGGCACATAACAACAACAAATAGTAAAAAAAAAAGGCAGACTCATAATTTAGATAATCACACATTATTTTACAGATTTATGGCATTTATTATCTGTCATTAGACATGTGTCACTGATAGGTTTGTTGTCGTTCATCCTCTTGCAGCGAAAGAAGCTGAGGTTCTGACCCAGGAGCGTGTGATGGTGACGGAAGCTTTAATGACGACATTTGGGTAAGCAGGAGTGGGTGTGGCTAGAGGACAGAACCCTGTGCTGGAAGCCAAAAAATAAGGTGAATGCATCATGAAATTGGGCCTCAGTTATGCCTCTTGGTCTGGCTTTTTGTTGTTTATGTTTGGTATCCATTCTTATGTGGGTAGGGTGGTGTTTTTTAAAAAATCCCACTGGGTTTTTTAAAATGCTGTTATGATTTTCAGATTGGAGCCTCAGTGGCAATAGGCTGTTCCTTACCCCCACCCTTCCTTTTGTCTCTGTTGCAGGTATGAAGAAGGCAAAGAGATAAAAGAACATGGGTAATGTTTGAATGCTTTTGTTATTATCATATAGTCATCTTGGTGATGTTTTAAATTTTGCATTGGTCATTATTTGAGTATTAACGTTGGTATCATTTAAAATCTATCCCCCACCCAAAAATGGATGCAAATGTTCTCCAACCATTGTTACCAGAATAGAATTCATTAACCATGCAGTGTTGAAGTCCCAACTATATGAGATGGTGGAAGCCTTGCTGGGCCGTCTCTGCCATTAGGCAGAATAAGGCAACTGCCTCAAGCAGCCGATGGGTTTCCTGGCCAAAAGTGTGAGAACATCATAGGCAGAAATATAAGGCACAAGCTCAATGTCTGACATTACTAGTTCCCATTTTTGTCTTTTCCCTTTTTCATTAGGAGCAAGTACTGTAGTACACAGTCTAACCACAGTAGTCCAGGCACTGGTAACTTCAAGACTGGATTACTGCAATGCAGTCTTTGTGGGGCTTCCTTTGCAATTCATCCAAAAGCTGCAGTTAGTGCAGAATCCTGCGGCACAATTGCTGATAGGAGTGAGGCTAAATCAGCATATCACACCCTTGCTCAAAGGCCTTCATTGACTTTCCTGGGCCATGTTCAAGGTCTTACTATTGGTATATAAAGTCCTGAACAGCTTGGGACCAGCTTCCTTGAGGGATCACCTTGCCCCCTGCATGTCTGCTCAACCACTTCTATCTGTGGAGCTTGCACATAATGTTCACTCCGCATCTGTGAGGAGTCAAACTTCCTGTGTCACAGCATTTGTGCTTTGGAACTGCCTGCCTGTTAATATTCTGCAGCCACGCTCATCCTAGCATTTCAGACACCTGCTAAATACATTTTTGTTTCAACAAGTTTATCAAGACATTTAATCCAACTTGTTTTTAAATTTTGTTGATTTTATCTGTATATTATTGATGAATGTTTTATATTGTTTTTATGTACACTTTTTTAGGGAGTTTTTGATTAAGCGCTTTATAATTTTATATATTCGCTTTTCTCTTTGCCAGAGTTGGGATTTCTGTTCATCCTCCTGAAACCCATAAAGGTAGGAAAAGCTGTTACAACTGTACCCATGGTTTTACTGCAAATGCTGTTAATATTCCAGATAATGTTTTCCAGTTTCCAGTTGTGGTTGTTAATTTCTTGATCAAATAAATGTTGTTTCATTGGAAAAAGGAAGAGAGAGGGAAAGAGTGAAATAACATCTTCATATTATCAGCCTGCCCTTCTTTGCAATACACCAGGGCTGGGCAACACATCTAGTTCACAGGCTTCAGGTCTTCCATAAAGGCCCTTCCCAAATTTTTGTTTTCATTTTTTAAAAAAATAATGTTTGTTTAAAGGATCTGGTTTGCCACATTTATGCAATTCTTATGCAAACAGCATTAATTGCTTTAAATCTGCAGTTAGCTCATTCAACCCAGAATTGTACCTCTCAGGCACAGAGTGTTGTCAGATCTGACTGACTCATGCTCAAGCTGTTTGGATGGCACTTGGGGTAGAAGATTCCCAAGTACTTAATGTGCATACCATTGAAGGATGCGCCTGCCTTTCAAATGCAGATTCTTCTTTTGAAATACCCTCCCGTGGGGCTCCACCCTTTCTGGCTTCTGCCTGCAAGTATTTTGAAGTGATTGCTTTGATTTATAAACTTGTGCATCCTTCATACCTCTTGCAAGGCGTGTACATCTTATATTGTGCTCAGGTATAAATATCTCAGGAGAGGTAGCCCATAAAAGGTAGGAGGGATGGTAAAAATATACTTCATAAGAACATAAGAACATAAGAAGAGCCTGCTGGATCAGGCCAGTGGCCCATCTAGTCCAGCATCCTGTTCTCACAGCGGCCAACCAGGTGCCTGGGGGAAGCCCGCAAGCAGGACCCGAGTGCAAGAATACTCTCCCCCCCTGAGGCTTCCGGCAACTGGTTTTCAGAAGCATGCTGCCTCTGCCTAGGGTGGCAGAGCACAGCCATCACGGCTAGTAGCCATTGATAGCCCTGTCCTCCATGAATTTGTCTAATCTTCTTTTAAAGCCATCCAAGCTGGTGGCCATTACTGCATCTTGTGGGAGCAAATTCCATAGTTTAACTATGCGCTGAGTAAAGAAGTACTTCCTTTTGTCTGTCCTGAATCTTCCAACATTCAGCTTCTCTGAATGTCCCCGAGTTCTAGTATTATGAGAGAGGGAGAAGAACTTTTCTCTATCCACTTTCTCAATGCCATGCATAATTTTATACACTTCTATCATGTCTCCTCTGACCTGCCTTTTCTCTAAACTAAAAAGCCCCAAATGCTGCAACCTTTCCTCGTAAGGGAGTCGCTCCATCCCCTTGATCATTCTGGTTGCCCTCTTCTGAACCTTTTCCAACTCTAGAATATCCTTTTGGAGATGAGGCGACCAGAACCGTACACAGTATTCCAAATACTGCATGCTGCTGATTGTTTTGTAGGCATTGACAAAATTTCATTCTCCATCCCCAAATATGCAGTCTAGTCCTGGCCCTCCCATTCATAATATATTTACCAGCTATTCATCTCTGTGATGAGAGCCTGGGCTGTTCTTCTCATGATGCTGCATGAACGTTGATCATGAATTGTGTCTGTTTTTGTTGTCTGACTTCATGGCTTAAGGTTGCATCTTTCAGTGGGGTAGCATTTCCAGATGTTTCATAGCTTAAGCACCACATTCTTCTTTGACAGGGGGGCACATGGAAGGTGAAGCTGTTCGGAGCCACATTTCACTTGCTGAAGTTGGGACTGAGGAGTTTCTCCAGAAATTGACATCGCAGATCACAGAAATGGTGTCTGCAAAGATAAGTCAAGGTAACAATGCAAATGGATTTCACCTATGGAAGAGGAGGAGGAGGAGGAGGCGGTCACTGTTGAGCTTCTGGATGGTCAGTTTTCAGTTTGAGGCATGCATACATGCCAGACCAGTTCATGTTTCCTGTCTTCCTCTGGCCATTTCCAAAGGTGTGGCATTGACCATTTTTCAGCTACTTGCCTACCCAAAATTCCAAAATGCCAGCATGTAAAGGTTGTCTCAGTACTGACATTTAGGAAAGAGGCTATCGAGACTAGTCACAACAATAATTAATAGTCATATCTGACATCAACCAAGTATTCAGATTGAAAAATGTAGGTTAGATTGTTTTTGATGTTATTTTTGGATGTGATTTTATTGTGACTGGTTTGGGGTTTTTAATTGTTTTAAGGGCATTTTATTGCTTTATAGTCTTGAGGACTTCATTCTAGGCTGTAAACCACAGCTGCAACCCAATACACACTTGCCTGCGAGTAAGTTCCATTGAACCCAATGGAGCTTACTTCTGAGTAGGCATGTACTGGATTGCAGCCTAAGTCAATGAACAGGTGCACGTGGTTGATTTTTTATTTTAGTGAAGCTGATTTAAAATATTTGCTTTTCCCACAATAAATAAAGCAGTTCTTTCCTGTGAGATTGTTTCTCTTTCCATTTCAGCCACACTTCGAGTCCCTGGAGCTGACAGCGATGATGAATCAAGAACGCCATCTGCATCTCCACGGCATGGCAGGTCCAGGCCTTCATCTACAGTACAGGAGTCTTCCTCTGAATCTGATGAAGGGGATGCGAGGGGAGAGGTATAATGTCTGTCTAAGTAAACTTCATGCAAGCTTTCTCAAGGGGGAATTAATTTAACATAGAACATTCCATGATTTTTCAGAATATCAAAGGCAACTTGCAGCCCTTGTATCTCAAAATGGCATTGCAGTTGCCGTGCTTGGCTAAGGAGTAGAGACACCTTTTGACTCCACCAAAGAAATTATATAATGAGTCAGCCAAATGTCCCCACCCCACCCCACCTGAAGTCATCTTGCCTTACAAATGCACATTCTTAGTCCAGACTTTCTACCACCAATTCATAAAGGTGTGCTCTTTGCTCAGTCAAATAGTCTGGAAGACTGATTTGGGGCTTGGGAAATTGGCCGGAAGGAGCACATTTGAGAGGCAAATTTATTCAGAATGGCAAGAGCTCTCCAATAGTCATTCTAGTGTAAAACTTTAGGTGGTGTTGATCTGTGGGTGGAAGGTGTTCATGGTCTAGGGGTAGAGACACACTCACTGTTCTGCCAGTTCCTGTGCATGTGTACCTCTCTTTTCTGAAAGCAGGGGCACACAACGCTAGTCAAATTCCCCCCCCCATTTACTGTAAAACCTGGTGGGATCAGTTTGAGTGCATTTTTTTTAATTCACTTTGAAGAGATTTTGCAATTGATTGGCAGATCAACCCGCTCCCCCTCCAGATGTGGCCAATGGAAATGCTAGTATGACTAGTATGCTCACAGCCTAGGAGTAGGCAGCATTTGGACACTTGGACTACTAGCACTTTTGATAACCCTTCCACTCCAATGCATTGTTTCATGTAAGAAGATATTTGTCAGACCGTATCTCCCCATATGAGCCTGCCCGGGCGTTGAGATCCTCAGGAGAAGCCCTTCTCTCAGTCCCAACACCTTCACAAGCGCGATTGGTGGGGACACGAGATAGGGCCTTCTCGGTGGCTGCCCCCAGGTTCTGGAACTCTCTTCCTAGGGAAGCACGAATGGCCCCTTCCTTGCTATCCTTCCATCGGCAGGCAAAGACTTTTTTATTCCGACAAGTTTTTGGACTAGAAGATGTTTAAGATAGGGCCTCATAAGGTCTGTTGTGTTGTTCTATGGTCCTATTCTTAATGTTTTAAAGTGTCTTAGTATCTTAAGTGTATGTTTCATGGTTTTAATGTCATGAATAGTTTAATTCTATTTTAATTGTATATTTTTGTAAGTTTTTTTACCTATGTGTAGTTTTTATTTGTAAGCCGCCCTGAGTTCCAGTTTTGGAAAAAGGGCGGGGTAAAAATAAAGATTCATTTATTCATTCATAAGTGAAAGCAAATCTAGGGATTTGCTAAAGCACCATTTAGTGAATCCATGGCTGACTGTGATTTAAATACAGGATGGAGTTCAGTAGTCCAGACTAATGCTATCTGTATTCTAGGCACTAATAGAAGCAGCTGACCTTGACTGAAACTGGTGTGGTGGTTAATCTCTCCCAGGTCACAAACCATGCCATACATTGAAAGCACATTTATAAAGTGCATGGCTTCCCCAAAAGAATCCTGGGAACAGTAGTTTGTTAGGGGTGCTGGGAATTGTAACCTCCTTTCCCTGGATTCTTTGGGGAAGCCATGTGCTTTAAATGTGCTTTAAATGTGTGGTGTGGATGTGACCTAAGTATCAAAATCCACTTGTGCGTTAGCCCCTCTGCATTATCCCTCATCCTCCTCTGTAAAGTATACCGAAAACCTCCTCTTCCTACAGATTTTCGACATCTACATGGTTACTGCTGATTACACGCCCATCGGTGCTGATTGTGAAACCATCACCCTGAAGGAAGGACAATATGTGGAGGTCCTGGATTCTGCTCATCCTTTGAAATGGCTAGTGAGGACTAAACCCACGAAGTCCAGCCTGTCCAGGCAAGGCTGGGTTTCTCCGGCCTATCTGGATAAGAGGTTAAAGGTGAGAATCACCCGTGTTTGGGTTCCCTACCACCAGATTCCTTTTTAATTTCTTTATTAATGATGTTGATACAGCCATGACCTCCCCTGCTTTTTCCCCCCCTACGATTAAATCAAGAAAAATCCCTGTATTACTTTATGCTGATGACCTTCTCCTGCTTTCACAAAATAAGATTGGGTTTAAACGAATGCTTTTGCACCTTCAAGACTATTGCAATACACAATCCCTTAAAATTAATTACTCAAAATCAAAAATTATGGTCTGTGGAAAATACAGTAAAACCAATACCAACTGGCTCCTAAATGGCCACATCCTGGAACAGGTACATACTTACAAATATTTGGGTATCTATATCAATAATAAATTATCCTGGTCCCACCAATTGGCCCATATCAAGTTACAAGCGCTAAGGGCCCTCGGTTTGTTAAAGAAATTTTTTTACACGAAAGGTGGCCAATTACTGAAGCCTATGATCAAACTATATACGTCAAAAATTCTCCCGTCAATCCTGTACGGAAGTGAGATCTGGGGTCCTGCCCTGCGTCTTGCCTTAGAGCCAATCCAAAACACCTTTTATAAATACATCTTAGGTCTCCCCAAAGGCACTCCGGCTTCCTTTTTGAGAATTGAACTCAACTCCCCCTCCTTAATGGCCAAAACCGATCTAACGTACTCAAGATACTGGAAAAAACTTTTGGTCACTGCCCAGCCCTCATTACCTAAATTGTGCTGGGAGGATCAATTGATAAATGGGGGTTGGGCAAAAAACTTTTCAGCCCTAGGTCTACAATACCTTCTAACCCCCCCCTTGCTCTGTAATCTCAATTCCAATGGCCTACGTATCCAGATTTATGATCAAGATCTACATCAAGACAGAGAAACGATTGCAAATTCACATTTTTCTAAATGGTTTACTTTTATTATTTCTAATACTACCTGGCCAAATTATTTAGATATTTTAACAAGACCTTCACTTCGTAGAGCATTTACCGAACTATGCTTACAGGTAATGCCCTCGTCCATCTTACAAGGCAGATATCTTGGCACACCGTATGATCAAAGGTTATGTATAGCTGGGTGCAAGGTGCCAGATGATCTCTTACATTATATGTTAGACTGCCCATTGTTTTCTCACCCAAGAGCAAGATTTTTAGTTCCAATTTTGAATATGAAAAATGAATTAAATAGATCCCAAATAGTCATCTTTTTGTTATCTTCAGTTATACCCCTGTGTCAGATTCTTTCGGATTACCAGAGATGAGATGCAGACAAGAGGTTTGCTTACAAAGAGTTAAAATTTATTGAGTAACTTACAGCATTCAGCCAAGTATTCCCAATAAAAGTGGATCAGTCCCACCGCTCTGCAGTAGCGGACGTCAGAGACTGAGCACCCATACTGGGCACAGATCAGGTTTATATAGCATAAATCTTGGCACATAACATTGGCACACACATGCAGTTACATATATGATTAATGAGAGTATACACTTTGAAATAACATATCATGACATATCATTGGCTGTTCTGATCTGTTTACAGAACATCTTCAAAGCAAACTAATTGCTAAAAACTATAGTATCATTCCAGGTGCACCTTAGTATCCTCCCTTGGCAAACTTCATAGTTATCATCTTTATCTTCATCTCTACTAACAAGCATAGTTTATCATTGACCGTTACTTGGCTTGTGCACTAACACGCAACTCCTGCATTATCTGTGCATTGACCGTCCTTCGACCCATCCATTGAATCTATGCCTATCAGAACTCTCTGATGTATAACAAGGTGCTTTCCAGTATCATACAGGATAAATCAACTATAAAACATCTACGGATAAACATATTCTTGAACCTATGCCTAATTGGACTCCTTTATACTAACAAGGTACATTCCCAGCATACTGGCAAGCCATCATGTTTTCATTAGAACACCTAGATACTGCAGGTGGCTATGAGGTGATCTGGCATACTCAAGGATGCTGGTGCCTGGAGAGGGAATACAAGCTTCTAGGCAAATCAAACCTTTAACTTTAAGTCTGTTCTATTATGCTAAGGCCTGAAAAGGATACAAGCCTTCAGGCTAACTTAGCTAACAAATACATATTGATCAGCTTTAGGCTAATATAATATGCTGGCACAGGGTATACAACCCCATGTAATAATTTCGACTGCAAACTTTGCTCTGGCCGCAAAGACTCTTAGGGCTAGTTTTATTAAGAATAGTGGTTCTAAATAATGTTTTAAATTTTTACTTTTTAACCTTAGATGGTAATTTTGTTTTAATGCATATATGACTATACTCCTATTGTAACAGCCTATGGCAATATACAATAAACTATTGATTGATTGATTGATTGACTGATTCCTTAATTGGTGTATTTAGCTTCTTTGCGTTTCTGGGAGGAATTAAAGGCATACCACAGTTGCAGGAGTGTTTCCCCATCAATTATTTATTTATTTATTTATTTATTTATTTATTTATTATTTGATTTGTATCCTGCCCTTCCTCCCAGCAGGAGCCCAGGGCGGCAAACAAAGCATCAAAAACACTTTAAAACATCATAAAAACGGATCTTAAAATACATTAATACAAAACAGCATTAAAAACATTTTAAAAACCAACTTTAAAAAAGGGTGAAAAACATTATTAAAAAACATATTAAGCAATTCTAACACAGATGCAGACTGGGATAGGTCTCAACCTTAAAGGCTTGTTGGAAGAGGAAAGTCTTCAAATGGCACCGAAAAGATAGCAGAGATGGCACCTGCCTAATATTTAAGGGGAGGGAGAATCCTAGATGAATAGACCTACAAGAGAATTCCGGTACCATGGGAGAATTCACTTAATCAAAAGCATCCAGTTGCCACCTTTTCTTCACTCTACAATGTTGCTGCTTTTCCGTCAAAGTAAAATCAAGCTCTCTCTTAGAAATTGCACCCTTCGTTTGTGCTATCAGGACCAATTCAAAGTGTTAGTATTGGTAAACAATGCCCCAAAAGACTTGCTTCCCCAAGTGCTCCTCTGATACCTGCCCACCTGGGCTTTGAGATCTGCAGAGGAGGCCCTCCTTGAGGTCTCGTCTGTTGTGTAGCACAGCACAGGGCCTTCTCTGTCATGGCACCCCGATGGTGGAATTCCATCCTCTTGGAACTATGGCTGCCCTCCATGAAGTTAGTACTTAGGCACCAACTGAAAGTGCATTGGTTCACCCAAGCGTTCGGGAGATCAAGCAGATTTAGTGTTCAGCAATTACTGTGGTTTGTGATGTCATATTATGGAAACTGGCTGACTGAATTTTTAAAGATATATTGTATGTATTTTATATCAACTCTGTCTGGAGTGTTATGTGTTTCATGACAGCTCTATTGGGAGGAAGAGCATTATATAAGTGTAATAAACAAATGAGAGTAGTTGTAGGTTGTCCTTCATTCAGGATATTGAGAATATGGGTAGAGACACTCTCACTGTTCTGCCAGTTCCAGTGCATCTCTACCTCTCTTCTGAAAACAGGGGCGCATGACACTAGTCCAACTCCACCCCTTTTTTACTGTAAAACCTAGTGAGATCAGCTTGAATGCGTTTTTTTTTTAAAAAATCGCTTCAAAGGGATTTTGCAACTGATTGGCAGATCAACCCATTTCCCCTCCAAGTGTGGCCAATGGAAATGCTTTGCTGTAGGCGACTAGTGTGCTCACAGCTTACATCCTGAAATAACTCCACAAGCATAGTCCTTATAGATGCAGAAATGACCAACTCTTACATTCACCCCCCTTTGTTTTTAGCTCTCTGCTGAGTGGGGCATTCAAGAGGTTCCAGAGTTCCCTGGAGAATCTGTTTCGGAGGATGAATATAAAAAGAAGCTGAGGTGAGCAATGCCGCATGGAGATCCCAGAGCTAGGAAAAGTTACTTTTTTGAACTACAACTCCCATCAGCCCAGTCCAGTGGCCATGCTGGCTGGGGGTGATGGGAGTTGTAGGTCAAAAAAGTAATTTTTCCAAAATCTGGGAGATCCTTCCTCCAAGAGTCCATCTCCTCTCTGTTTCTAGGGTCAAATTGCATATTGCATTATTCATGCTTTTAAAAAGCATGCTTGAACTGTCCACTTTCATTCTGAATTAAAAACAGTCCTGGGGCCCAGTCCAGAGGGTAGTATCTGACCAAGTTCTATTCAGAGTAGTAGAACTTACTGCTGAAATTAATGGGCCTACACTAGTGATGCGCATTCATTTCAGTGCACATGTGGACCCACCCAAAGTTAAATAGGTCTAAAACTGCTTTACATTTGTAGTGTGGTGTAAATGTCTCTTAAGGTGACAGACATCTCCACCATAGACATTTGTTTGCTACCCAACTGCTTTCCTGCTTGCCCGGCTGAAATTAGAGCTACTATCCTCACGTGTGACATTCACTGCCTTCCTCTTTCCATTCCCCTTTTGGCTATTTAGCATCATTACTCAGGACCTGCTGAACTCAGAGGAGGAGTTTGTCAAGGACCTGCAGTTTCTCCAGACTCACCACATTCAGTTCACCGAGACCTGCCCCATCATCCCTGCTGCTGTTTCCAGTCAGAAGCTCATTATCTTCAGGAACATCACTGACATAACCCACTTCCATGTCAAGTACGTGTATCTGAGGCAACCGCATGGCCAATAAAATAGAGGGACAAAAGGGAACAAGCACCAAACTGGAGACAAAAGAGAGAGGCAAGCTCTGGTGCCGAGTGAAATTCATTGTGTTGCTCTACGCGTTTCGGAATTTGAGCCATACAGTATGGTTTTACAAGATGCTAGTCTGATGTTAATGATCAGGGATATATCATAATGAAAAAAAATTTAAAAAATGTTTTTTTACAGAATGTGGTCTCTAAAAGTACTTCTCTGATGTTTAAGACCATGGTGTTGTCTCCACGACATTAATTTGAGTTTGTTTGAATGTTTTTAGCTCCTGAGGAAGGAAAGTATTTCTGAAGCGTGTAGAGCAACACAATAAATTTTACTTGGCACCAGAGCTTGCCTCTTTGTTTTTTGTCTCCAATATAATAGAGGCCAAACTAGAAGTGAGCGTGTGACTCTCAGCAGGCCTTTTTGTAGTGGAAAAGCCACTCTGGGAGGGGCAGTGTGGAAGATCAGGGGATTGGCGGGTAGGGGAAGCTTTAAGCACTCCCTCATCTCTGCCCTCAGTCATCCCATTCTCAAGCAGAGAAAGAGCCATTGTTTGTGCCTAATGCGTATCTGTTGTTTTGCCCTCAAGACTGCATTCATAATGCTTCCTGCACAGTGTGAGAGGATTTCTTGAAGCAACTGAACAGGGCAGCTACCCTTGCCCTATCTGTGCATTTTAACTGGGCAACAGTGAACCACATTGTTGAGAGGGGAGGCAACTTCAGAGGCCAGACAGGGACTGTCCTTCACCTCTGCAGCTCCCCTTCATTTTGAGCTTTCTTGTGCGGTTTGCGCCTGTTTCTACCTTCCCCTGTGCTCTGATCTATATTTGGAGGTACCGCTCCTGATTCCCCTGTTGATTAATAGATGCCAGGTGAGCAGGAGCAGCAGGAGCTTTTCAGCTGTGGCACCAACATTAGAGTTTTCTTTAACCACCAAGATGTTTTTTTCATATTATTTTATAAATAAATAAAATGACATAAATAAAATGATAGAACACCCTTTCGCGGGAAACCCTCCAGGCCCCTTCTCTGTTTTTATTCAATTACTCTGTGAAGACTTGGCTTTGTGGACAGGCTTTTGGTGGAGGTTCATTGGAGTAGGTTATATCCACTGCTGTGCTGGGGGGAGGGGGGAGAGTGGAGGAAACCCCATTATTTTTACTGACTGCTTTTTTGCTGCTAGTTTTTTGGCTGGATTCCTATTAATGTTGACACTGTTGTTCTTAACTTGAATTTTCTTTTGGGGGGAAAAGCAGAATAACATTTTGTAGGTAAATAAATATTTTTGCAGTGCAATTGGGCTCCTGTCACCACTGCTGTGTGTATCCTGTCAGCACAGATTGCTCCGATCAGTAAGTGGAGCATTTGATTGATTGACATGGTCTCGCCTTTCTCCCCACATGATCCTTTTCTCCATCACCCACAGCACATTCTTCCCAGAGCTTCAGAAATGTGACACTGATGACGATGTGGCCATGTGTTTCATTAAGAACGAGGGGGATTTTGACAAGTACATCCAGTACCTTGTGGGACGGATACAGGCTGAGTCTGTGGTTGTCAGCAAAGCTGTTCAGGAGTTCTACAAGGTAAGATCCCTGGTGGCAAGACAGACTGTACGCTCTGGGAAACTCATTTTAGTATTGGATCATATCATCTGTTGAATATGTGGGGATTAATTTGTGGGTCATGTTGTTTCCCACATGGCTTCCCAGATATTTCTTCCAATTCAAAACAGCCATATTCAGGAGGTAGACTGAGGCAGATGTGCCCCTCTCTCTCTCTCTCTCTCTCTCTCACACACACACACACACACACACACACACACACGGACACACACGGACACACACAGCCCATTCAGCTGTGACAGCTCTCCCATGCTCAGATCCATTGACTCCATCCATTGCATCACTCTACTGATAGACGTATTGATGGGTTAATTGAATAGCCATGCAAGGGCTTCTTCAAGTCAGATTTAGGGTGGTTCACTCTGAGCTTGCTGCTGACTAAGTGAGTACTAACCTTTGCACTGACACCTGCCTGGATTCTTCACCTCTCTGCACCCTCATTTTCACTTGCACATTGTTGCAAAGTAGAGGATCCCTCTTTTCAAAAAACATCCCGTAAATGTCTCTTTGAAAGACACAATAATAAACGTAATGGTTCAAGCCAAACGCTGTGGGAAAAACATACCGCGACTTATCAGTGCAGTAATACAAAAACGTAATGTTTCAAATTCTGCAGCATATCAAGAATATAGGGATAGGCAAGGAACAAACTTTAATTCAGATCAAATCATTATTTCTTGAAAGCAGTTTACAGCAACTTTACCTTATTTGCTTCTCTCTCTCTCACTCTCTCTCTCTCTCTCTCTCTCTCTGTGTCAAGGCAAAAAGAGCCACTCTTATGCATTACATAGGCACTACTATCTGTGCAGACATCCAGGTCTCACTGAAGCTGTTTAAGGCTGGACAGTTGCTCATAACAGATTACGTTAGAAGTAGCCTTGTAAGCAGTGGAGGTTGGTTCATTAGGGTGATTGGAGCAGTGCCCCACCAACCTCAGTCTGCCCTTCTTACTTACTTGCTTACAACCTTACTTACTTACTTATTGCCTGTCAGCTTCTTCCTTAATCTCAGTGTTGCTCTTGTCGACTTCATCAGGGAGGAGGAGGAGGAGGGCAAAACTAGAATGAGTTGGCCCAACCTATCACTTGCTCTGGCTCTGCCTCTGTTGGGCCTCTCTGCCTTCCTCCCTACCAGTCCCAGTGGGCACCAGCCACCAGCACTTGCACTACTTGTAAAGGAACCAAGACTCTTCGTTGGTGATGTGAGTTTTGACGACCTGAAAAAATATTTACTGTTGGTTTTTCTGTGTCCAGCGATATACAGAGGGAACATTATCTAGCGAGGACCCTTCTCAGCCACCAGTCCTTCCTCTGCAGCACTATCTAGAGAGGCCGATAAACAGGATCCAGAAGTATCAAACAGTAATCAAGGTCAGGAGCATTCCTTTTAATACTGGGTGTCATTGTTTTGGGAGGGAAATGGAAAAAAAATGGACTGCCTTTAAATCGATCCTGACTTCATGGCTGTGTGGGGATTCGAACCCTCATAGTCCAACACTCTAACCACTACGCCACACTGGCTCTCTAAAAATGGAAATGAACTGCCTTCAAGTCAATCCTGATTTATGGCGACCCTATGAATAGAGTTTTCATGATAAGCGGTATCCAGGGGTGGTTTACCATTGCCTTCCTCTGAGGCTGAGAGGCAGTGACTGGCCCAAGGCCACCCAGTGAGCTTCATGGCTGTGTGGGGATTCAAACCCTGGTCTCCTAGGTCATAGTCCAACACTCTAACCACTATGCCACACTGGCACTCATTCTGGGGAGGGAGACAATTATTTCTCTCTCTTATCCTAGTTTTACACCAGTTATTTAATTGAGTTTCACAGAGATTATTCATAACTGAGCGATCCTTAAGTTGTCACTGGTTCAACATAGATACTCTAGTTTACATGCTCTAGTTACATGTAGTGTAGGTGTTGTACACTATCCTCAGTTTGCAACTGTTTTATATTACAATATTCTCTCTGCAAATATCTGTTGCTCTTTGGGGCAGGGAAGAGATATGGATCAGGGTTCAGTTCACCAGATTAATGAAGTCTTGAACAACTCTCATGAGTAAACCAATGAGATCACTGGAACCTTCCAAAGTGCCAGGCTTTGTCTTTGGCACAGGGATGGCAAAGAAATTTGCATCGGTCCATGGTGTGTACATCTATAAAAATGCAGATTAATTGTTCATGTTCATTGGGATTCCATACACACAGACACACACAGACAGTTATTTCTTTTATTGAAAGATGTCTTAGCAGAGAGTGTATTCATAAATCGGTAGACATGAATTATGCAAATTGTACCATTTTATGTGTTTGCAGGAGCTAATCCGAAACAAAGCAAGGAATAATCAAAACTGTGCCCTGCTAGAGCAGGCTTATGCTATTGTGTCTGCACTCAACAGGCGAGCAGAAAACAACCTCCATGTGTCTCTCATTGAGAACTATCCAGGAACCCTAGAAATCCTAGGAGAGCCCATCCGACAGGTAATGGAGGCCACATAATCTTATTTTGATCATGTGTACCTGTGCCTGATAGATATCAGAAGGCTGGGTTTATTGTATATTTTGGCTCCTCACATTGAGCTACACAACATGCTGAATTTATGTTGATTATCTCTCCCACTGTTAATCATTATTCTTGTGACTTTGAACCGCTATAACAAACAAGTATTTCTCAGTGATTTCCTAGATTATGTGAAAGTGATCTTGCTTGCTACTGTTATGTGATCCTGTTTGCTACTGTTTGTTTCTTCTGTCTGCTGCTGCTTTGGCACCATTTTTTCCTCATATCATTATTGCATCTGCTTTGATTAGCCTTATGGGCAATTCTAGCCAATCAGGGATCTCATAAAGCTATGTAGCCAATTAGTTCTGGTGACATGATGTAGTCATTGAGGACAGACAAAATCAATTGAAAATGAGGGCAATGTTTCCTGAAAATATGCCTTCTTTCAATCCCTTTTGAAGAAACCAAAAATTGCTGAAGAGACACAATAGTTTACAAGGTTGCTGAAATTTTTTGGCAAAAATGGCCCCTCCTTTTGTTTGAGCTTTCTACTTTTTAAAATAACAGATGTAAATACTCTTTATTATTTACATGGTACATTACAGTGTATTTCTGAAATTTACACAATTGGCAGTGTGCTCCTAACAGCTGAATATATTTTCTGTCTATGGCCATGTAGGAAAAATGTCTTGTGCAAAGGCATCCTGAGATCATAAGGGCAACCTTCCAACAGGAGCTTCAGAGATAGAGCCATTCATCATTTGCAGTCTGGGTTGCAGTCTGCAGCCACTTATCTTGTGGCCTCTGCAAAAAAGTGAGATCTAAATTTCTAAAGTAAATAAGAACAGTGTCCAGGGAAGACAGTCAATTTTGCTTCTTCTGACTGCTGAATGTGAGGGTAGGACAGGGTTTTAGAAAACAAAGAAAGGCCCAAAATTTAAATATTCTGTGAAACACTAACAAAATTCCCCAAAGAAGGAGGAAAAACCAACTTGGCTAACTAATTTTGTTGTTGTTGTTCTAGGGACAGTTCATTGTCTGGGAAGGGGCACCTGGAGCCAGAATGGCTTGGAAGGGCCACAAGCGACATGCCTTTCTCTTCAAGAATTACCTCCTGATCTGCAAGCCCAAACGAGACACCAAGACAGATACTTACAGCTACATCTTCAAGAACATGATGAAGGTTTGGCCATCATTTTCCTTCCTCGACGAAAAGATTCCTCCTCCCCTTTCCTTTGCCTATCCAGGTCAAGCTGTCAGTCAGGAAAACACTGTTACTGTTCTTTACAGTAGTTATTTAATTTCAGCTATCACTGCAGCACAGATAGATGCCTCAGTAACTCATCAAAATGTCACTTCTTCAAATAACAGAAGACATAAGTAAGGAGGCAATGAGAGGGAGCACAAAAAAAGTGTAAATTAACATCAGCTCATGCGTCTCTTTACCTCCTCAGAGGTACTATGCAGTGAACCACCTTCCCTGTGTTCCCAAAGACCTGTGTGAGTTAGATCGACAGATGCCTCCTGGTTCATGCTATCCTTCCACGTTGCCCAGTACATATATTAAGACAAAGCGGAAGTAGCAGAGACAGGTCCACTGGGTCAAGAGCTGGGCATCCTTCATATGCTTTCGAGCTCTATATTTCTGCAACTAAAGGCAAAGCTTCTGAATTCTAAGAAGCAATGCATAACTTAAGGCATCCTAGCTATGTGGCAGGGATGGAAGAGAGATTCAGTTCAGTTTACACGTAAAGGTGAACCTACCTAATCCACATTTCCAAATGATATGAGGAGTGAAATGCAGCCACCCTTCAAAATTTGCACTTTCTACGAATTTTGCAATGGAGTTCTCCAGCCAAGGAATATGTACAAAAATGCATGTACTAGGGTAAAGTGTGCATAAAATGCATATACTAGTGAAAATAACATACAAAAATGCATTATTTTAGAGGGAATTGCTTTGCAAAAATACGTGTGTTCAGCAAATTGCATACAAATATGTATATTAGGAGAAATTTGCACTAAAATGCAGATGAATTGTCATGAGGACTCTTTTTTAATGCAAACTGATGTGGAAATGTGGACAATTGAATTTAACATTGGGAAAATGAGAAACTTAGGAAAAAACCAAAATGGATGGATTCTCCCATAGCCTAATGTCAGGCCAGCTCAGGGAAGTTTTGAAGTTGACTTAACAGGCAGTTTGTGAGAGGAGACTGGATGAAAAACACCTCTAATTATTATTTAGCCAACTTGAGAAGCTAATTACTTCAAATATATCACTTGAAGTAACAAAACCTTTTTTTAAAAAAAATTAAGCCAAGACCAGAACCCCAGTGTGGAGAGAGGACAGGAGAGATTTAACCCTTCCTTCTTCTGCAGTCCTGAAAAAGAAGTCACTCTGCAACAAATACCAGTAGTAAAAAAGGCCCAGTTGATCCTAATAGCTTTTGCTTTTTACTACCATTATTTGCTGCAAAAGAGGATCACACTGAGGGAAGGAAAGATTAAACCTGCCCTCCCCTGCGCTGTAGTCCCAATCCTGATTGTTCTCCTGCCCCGGGCTTGGTTTCATTTTTCTATTTATCTGTCTTTCTATTCATTCATTCATTCATTCATTTTAAGAGTGAAATTTCTCCAAATAAGACATTTAAAGTAATGTGTATGTAGGCCTTTTGTGCACAGATTTGGTTGAGGTCTCTTAGATGATACAATCCTATATTTTCTGCAATGAATGTGAAGATGTTTCAGTTGACTTTGATCACTGCTCTGTTCAGCTACCCAACATAGATGTGAATGATCTGGTAGAAGGAGATGACCGGGCCTTTGAGATTTGGCATGAGCGGGAAGACTCAGTCCGCAAATATCTGTTTCAAGCCAGGACTGTCATCATCAAGAACTCCTGGGTGAAGGAAATCTGTGGTATCCAGCAACGCATCAGCCTCCCTGTGTGGGGTAACTATAGCTACCTTTGCTCTGTGTTCCTTCTGCAACCTTTCCTTACCCAGCTTCTCCATGAGTAGCACTGATTTTAAATCTGTTCCCTTTCAGATCCACCAGAGTTTGAGGAGGAACTGGCTGACTGTACAGCTGAACTTGGTGAAACCGTCAAATTAGCCTGCAGAGTAACTGGAACACCGAAGCCGGGTGTCACCTGGTACAAAGGTATGGCCAACGTGGGTTTAGTATTATTTCTGAAATACTGCTCAAAGTCCATCTCCAAATTTTCTTTGGTTTGCTGTTAAAGTGGGTCAAGGAATCATTTTCGTCCCCTAAGCACAACATTGTGATTGCAGAAGGGTGTTTCTTTGTTTCATTTCAAAGATGGTAAACCAGTGGAGGTGGATCCCCATCACATCATCATTGCAGATCCCGATGGCTCCTGCACGCTGATCCTTGACAACCTGATGGGGGTTGATTCGGGGCAATACATGTGCTTCGCTGCTAGCCCAGCTGGCAATGCCAGTACCCTAGGAAAGATCCTTGTTCAAGGTAAAGTCCAATAATGTCAAATATGGCCTGCTGTGCACCGCACACTAAGCTGTCCAGCAGTGGAGAGAGGTTTTGTGTTGACTTCCATTTGCTTCATCATACTTACGCATGGCCTTACTCTTTGGGCTGGTTTGCATGACGCACTAAGGAGAATCTTGGCAAGAGAGTGCAGGTGACCATGACATGATGAGCAAAGGCAAGGTTTGGCTTTGCTTGTTGTCTGAACTGTGACTGGTGGTTATGCCCTTTACTCAGTAACCAGGGTTTTACCATGCAGTAGACAGGCTAAATGGTGGGCCACAGCTTTTCATATACACACATTCCATATTAGGGATGGGGTTTGCTGCCTAGTTCTGATCTGCTTGTATTCCTATAGTTGTTTGTTCTATCCTGATCCACCCTTTCTTTGTTCCCTCTTGCTTTGCCGCTTGCCAATTTGATGCGCTGTGGGTTTTTTCGGGGTGATTCAAGCTGCAGTGTTGGGGTTTATTTTGTGTGTGGTGAAAAAAATTGCATAATTTTTAATGTAAATACATACATAAATGATCATGGTGTTCCACATGTTTTCCCTCCCCTATTTACACATAACCACCTTTGAGTCTGTCGCTTGCCTCGGGCTAACTGATGTGCTGCTTAATTGTTCTCCTCCCTTTCACTATCCACTTTTCTTGTTTTGTTTACAGTACTATTTTAATGTCATTTTTCCTGCTAAATCTTAAGTTTCTTAATAATAAAAAAAGTGTTACAAATGCAGCAACTTAGAGGAAATTATGAAGGTAATTAGGTAAAATAGGGGGGAAATTTGAAAAAAAACCTGTGCCGATTGCAGCTGCAGCCACAAAAAATCCATGATGATTACAGCTGCGGCTGGCCACAAGAAATCAGTGCCAGTCCGAAAAGATAGCAGACTGTCGAATTTGGTCGAAATCTGACACTAAGTCTGATTAAGCAGATATTCTCCCCATCTCTACCCCATATATAGATATAGTCATATGATTTGCAATGTTCCTAACTAGTTAAACTTAACTGTCCCTAACTTAGTATGTGTCTAGTTCTGGACCAGGTTATCTGAGAAGCCCCTCTTTCCCTATGTCGTAGCCCCACATTTGTTTACACTGTGGAAAAGCATGCTGTGACTCGTGGTGGTGCCTGTTCTTTGGAATTCTAGAAATCAGAAGAAGGCTAGGACTGGGGAGGGCAGCTGTGAGAGAACTAGAAAAGGTCCTCAAATGCAAAGATGTATCACTGAACACTAAAGTCAGGATCATTCAGACCATGGTATTCCCAATCTCTATGTATGGATGTGAACGTTGGACAGTGAAAAAAGCAGATAGGAGAAAAACCAACCCATCTGAAATGTGGTGTTGGAGGAGAGCTTTGGGGATACCACAGACTGCGAAAAAGACAAATAATTGGGTGTTAGAACAAATTAAACCAGAACTGTCACTAGAAGCTAAAATGATGAAACTAAGGTTATCATACTTCGGACACATCATGAGAAGACATGATTCACTAGAAAAGACAATAATGCTTGGAAAAACAGAAGGAAGTAGAAAAAGAGGAAGACCAAACAAGAGATGGATTGATTCCATCAAGGAAGCCACAGACCTGAACTTACAAGATCTGAACAGGGTGGTTCATGACAGGTGCTCTTGGAGGTCGCTGATTCATAGGGTCGCCATAAGTCGTAGTCGACTTGAAGGCACGTAACAACAACAGAAGTGAAGCCAGCCTCAATATTGAAGGAAGGACTTCTTCACACAGTACATAGTTCAGCTATGGAATTTGTTCCGGCAAGAGGCAGAGATGGCCCCCAGCGTGGATGGCTTCGAAAGAGGGTTAGACAAATTCATGAAGGATAAGGCCATCAGTGGCTACTACATCTGATAGCTTTGTTCTCTCTCCACTGTCGGAGGCAGGATACTTCTGAATTCCAGTTGCTGGAATCTGCAGGAGAAGAGAGTGCAGTTGCACTCAGGTCCTGCTTCGGGGCTTCCCATAGGTGTCCGGTTGGCCACTGTGAGAACAGAATGCTGGACTGGATGGGCTGTTGGCCTGATCCGGCAGGCTGTTCTTATGTCCTTATTGTTACACTTTTGACATTTGTTGAAAATTGTTTCTTTTCTCCTAAAATGTAAATGTACTGCCTTTAAATCGATTCCAACTTATGGTGACCTTATGAATGGGGTTTTCATGGTAAGCGGTATTCAGAGGTGGTTTACCATTGCCTCCCTCTGAGGCTGAGAGGCAGTGACTGGCCCAAGGTCACCCAGTGAGCTTCATGGCTGTGTGGGGATTCGATCCCTGGTCTCCCAGGTCATAGTCCAACACCTTAACCACTACACCAGACTGGCTCTCAAAATTAGGCTGCAATTCTAACCCCATTTACCTGGGAGCAAGCCCTATTGAACTCAACAGGGCTCACATCTGAGTAGACCTGGTTAGGATTGCACTTAGTCAAAATGGCTGTAGCCATGACTGCCTGTGACTGGCCAGGCTTCTCCTTTTGCTCCATGCTTCAAAATGGTGGCAGAATTGCCCCCCTCCTTTCACAAGGTAGGCAAAGAAGCTCCATTGTCTGGACAAGTCTTTCTGAACTTGCTCCAGTTTATATTAATCTGTGCTTTCCACCATGTGGTTTCGGACATCATCAGGTTTCCATTTTTGCTTCCTAGTTCCTCCCCGCTTTGTGAACAAGGTTAAGTACGCATATTACGCTGATGGTGAAGATGCACAGTTTACGTGCACCATTGAAGGAACACCTTATCCACAGATCAGGTAAGCAGTTCCCTCCCTGCTCCCAAAAAGGAGCTCTGCCGCTTTGCAGTAGAAACCAGCAGAACATGGCACTGAGATAATGTCACGGACCCATTCTCCTCTGCCCAAGACAGTTTTTCAGCTTAAAAAAACCCCCTGACTTTTATTTTGTGCCAAAAATGACTTTTTAAATGTGTAAGCAGACAATTGGTGCTTTAAATAATGAAACAAGGTAGACAGCTGGCCTGAAGCATTATGGAAGGGGGGATAACTGAAAGGGAAATCAGCATTCAATGTATACCTGGTGTTTGCAGTGGGAGGGTATCAAGCTCATCCCATGAGAAAGAGAACCATCCTGGCTATTATTTTCAGGCACAATTTGGATTCTCACAATTTCTGCTTTTTGAAAAGATTTCCTTTCTTATATTTGAGGTGTCTATGTAAGGAATATAGTCCTGTGCAAATGGCGTGAGGCTACTGGGCCAGCAATTAGACCTCAGTTGCAACTTGCCAGAGTTTGTACTTTACAAGTTAATAATTTCTTTGAGGAGTTGTCACCCAAGCAGACATAATTGTTTGGGGTTGGGGGATGCTGGTGTTCTTTACTGAAGCTACCTTCATGGCAAAAGCAAGCCCGTACTCTGCAGTTTGCAGGCAGGGAAATGGCTCCTGATGTAGTGAGAAGGTGAGATCTCTGATGGAAACACTGGAATGTGTGGACACAGACTGTTTGCCTTTGTCCCATGCCATGGCCACAAGCTTTTTGCTGATCATCCATCAGGCTGATGGCAGAAATCAAAGAGAAAAAGAAAAATCTGCCTTCTTGGCAGGGATACAAGGAGGGAGTGATTTCCATCTCATCCTGGGTTCTCTGCAATGAGTGCTGTTTCTGTTCCACTACAGTCAGTGGTGGCTGGCGGCTCATTGCCATCGGGGTAGTGGAATCTACTCCGGGTTTTAGTCTGAACTTTCAACGACCAAGATGCTTCAGCTTCTGCTAAAACCTACATTATTTATCTTGCTATCTGCAACTCATGTAATTCATTATGTTATTCATCTCGGTGCATTTCAATGGAAGGGGAAAATTCAGTAAATAACATTTATTATTATTATTATTATTAACAACAACAATAACAATAATATATAATAATAATAATATTACCTGCCCTTCCTTCCACAATGCAATATTTGTGGAATAAAAAAGCAATAATAGCAAATATTGCTTGTATTTACTCCTGCTATTTCCATTTTTGACCTCTGACGAATATGCAAATTGCAGGAATTTCCACTCCTGTTTTACATTCCTGCTGGAGTTCTCTGACATCCCTACTTCTGGGTCAATGTCATATTATTCCATATCTCTCAATATTTCTTTTCCCCACAGGTGGTATAAAGATGGAGATCTACTGACAGACCCAAATAAACACCAAAGTTTTAGTGAACCACGGAGTGGCATTATAGTGCTTGTGATCAAAAATGCCTGTAAAGATGACATGGGATTTTATGAATGTGAGGTGAGTTTACCGTAAATTCCTGAATCTGTCTGATATATTTTTGCAGTACACAAATTTCTCTTAGATGGCAGAGAAAAAAAAAGATTTTCTGTACACTTTTTTGGGAGTAAGCCACGTTGAACTCATTGGGGTTTAGAGCCAATATTGATGATAGGTTGAAAGATCCATAATCAGATTTCTTTCACTTTTTTAAAAAAGTTAAGAGTAATTGCCTGAGAGATTGTGTTGGATTGTAGCTCTGCAGGAGATTTTTTGCTTTAAAACCAAGGGGTTTCAACATGTAGTTGTAAACCTATGGAAGATGACAGCATCAGATAATCAGTACATAATCTGGTAGTCCAAGCAGTTAAGTGTTACGTTGTTGGGAGACTAGTTCTTCAGTAGGTTTATTTTTAAGTTAACAGCAACTGGGGATTGGGGGGGGGGAATGTAGATTAGAGCCATGGAGTTGGAAGAAAGGGATTTAAGCTTTTCTTCCACCCTACTTTCCCAGCATATAAATTGCCCATACAGAACATCTATGTTTTCCTCTACAGAGCTCCAATTTTAACTGGTAAAATAAAGTGGGAGAAAATTGTTTCTCAAAGTGTTAACAGCATGTACAAGTTAACCTCCCCTTTTAGCTTTGCTTTGCAACCATTTTAGCTTTGCAACCATTTTAGTTGGTCAGAATATATACGGAGATCATGTTTGGGTTGATCACTGGAAGTATTTACCCATCAGCACAGATCACTAAAGAGTCTGTTGTGGACATGAGTGAATATTCTGAATTTGGCTCATGCCTTTATTTGTGGTGGGCCAGGATCCCAGTCTGCTATAGTTTTTGGCAAATAGTTGAAGGAATTGTGCTTTCTTCCCCACCTGGCCAATTCGACACAGATTTCAATGTAGCTCCTCACTGAAAAGTGCACGGGATGTTACTGTTCTCAGGATATTGGTCCCAGAGGCATACATCAGGACAATTCTGACTTTTTGAGTGAGATAGACACACTATGGTGAATGTGAATGGCATGTGCATTTACAGCTAGGTGTGTGTCTTTTTGCTGAAGATGGATGCCTGAATGTTGGAGAAATGCATTCACAAGTGCCACTTGACAGGGCACGTGTGCATTTTGTATTTGGGTGTTGTGTATCTGGGTTGTGGCCAATCCTGCTTAACATTAGAGTGTAGAGAGAAACAGCCTGGCGCCCTCTGCTAGAACCAATTGCCGAACACTGGTTTAATTAATCAACATAGTGGGCCCCAGGGAGGTAATTTATACCCAAATTCCTGGTGACTGGGTCTGTGGGTCTGTTTGCTTTCCTCTGTAGTAACCGACATGGTTTGTACCTATAGTTCCTGTTAAAAACAAATTCTGCAAGTACCTCTAACATGGTTCCATTTCCTCTGTTTTTGGCAATGCAATAACCTACTCTTTCAGGAATTTTGGGGAATAGAGCAGTGGTTCTTAACCTTTTTTGGGACGCGGAGCCCTTTGAGAATTAGATGAAAGCTATTGACACCCTCCCCAGAAAATTGCACATAAACACACGCACACAAATTTCCACATACAATTCATTTTATTGCATTGGATTCTATTTTTTTTGTTTGTGCCTGGTTCACAGACCCCCTGAAGTCCATTCATGGGACTCCCACTAGGGGTCCATGGACCACAGGTTAAGAATACCTGGAATAGAGGATCCCAACTCTGTGTAAGAGACTGGCCTGCCAGAGTGCTTCAGTTCAGGGAACCTGTGAAATGGCAGCGAAGTGCCCATTTTGTGTAAGCAAAGGTGTTACTGCTTGTGTAGGCATGCTGTCAGCACACAGCAGCTAGCTTTCTTCTTTATCCAGAAATGCTCATGCATTCTAACTGGTATTGCACACTTTTCTTTAGCTGGTAAACAGATTAGGGACAGCAAAGAGTGGTGCTCAGCTTTACCACCAGAGCGCAGCAGCATTGGCTCAAGAGAGGAGACCGGACCAAGCCATTACAATTGAAGGTATGCCCCCCCCGCCGTTTTTCCTCCCCTCCCTCAGCTCTGTGAGTATGTTGCTGTTCTGCTGCCATGACGTCATCCTCTTAAGGGTCGCATGGTGGCAGGCTACGGTCTGAAGGCACATCGCGCCGTCACCTTGCTGAAGCTAAGCAGGTCTGGGTCTGGTCAGTGCCTGGATGGGAGGCTGCCAGGGAACCAATTGTATGCCGCTTTGAGTTCCCTGCTGAAAGAAATGCAGGATATAAATGTAATAAATAAATGTAAGTATATCTTATCTCAGAAACAGTTATTATGTCTGTATTGGTTGTCTGGGCACACAAATGTTCTTGAGATCAGAACAGTTCTGATTAAAACATTTTGTGGTGTTATGCTCTGCATGCTTATAATGCACAGGGCCTTTTGAGATGAGATTTGGAAATGCTCTGAATCCATGGTGTGTCAGCTCTGAAGGCAGAATGCCGTGTAAGAATTATTGAGGAATGGCAGCACGAGTTAGAAGAGGGATAGCTAACATGGTGCCCTCCAGATGTTGTTGAACTGCAACTCCCATCAGCAGGAACGGCCAGTGGTCAGGGTTGATGGGAGTTGAAAGCCAGCAACATCTGGAGGACACCACATTGGCTACCCCTGGGTTAGAAGTATGTCTTCAACTGTCCAATATGTTATCACCGACACCATTCATGTTGGCTACATATACTTCATAGAGCATCTTGCTCAATTTCTATCCTACATGATTGAGACCTGTGACTCACACCTCTGGCATGTGATATGTGGATGTTGTTGTTGTTATTTATTAATCATCCTTGTTATGTGTCCCAAGGCAATGTAGAAAATGTGATAAACACAGTTAAAAGCAGCACAAAATATATAACCAAATGAATTTAAAAAAGAATACAAAGTGAACACCCATGGCAAAGACGTATTCATCTAGCTGGAAAAGCAACAGCTAAGACAGCTTCTTAAGCCCCACAAAATAAACTTGTGCCAGTGCAGCCGGCATGCATTGTCTTAGCATATATGGAGTAACTATAATGCATCAGATGATATCCCAACAATTAATGTGTTGTGTTCCTTGTGAGAGGTTTGGCTCAGTTCTCAGATCCGAAGTGAAGTTTCAAGTAGATTCAAATCTTGTATTTGTTCTTGTTATATTTCCAACCCACTTTTCAGACTAATACTATATGGGAAGGCAGCCTGCATCAATGCTAACAGAGACTCAGGCGTTTAGAAACTAAGGGCTGGTTCACATGGAGATTTAATGTGAGATGGGTGCCACTTGCCCCCCCCGTTTAATTCACACAGTTTACATGACTTTGCAGACAAAGGGAAGGTGTGTCACTGCTTTTCCCTTTAAATCCAAATCAAAGCAACCCGCTGAAAATACAATAAGTGAAGGAAAAACTGTCTCCGCTTCGCTGCGCTCCTCCCATGTAGGCTCTTTCCTCCGATGTTTTTTGCTGGGGGGTGGATCGTCATTTTCAGATACTTCCCTTTCTCCGCCCACTGAACTCTCCATGAATTTCATTTTACTTCCGGTGGCTCAAGAAGCAACTTCCGACTGACTGCTCCCGAACTGCTGCAGCCCTCCTTTATTTCGCCCCTTACTCACCCAGTAAACTGCCTTCCTTCACTCCTGTTCTTTCGAACTCTTTCCACACAAACTTCCTCAGGCTTTGCAAAAGCAAAGCTGAACTACCCCCACGACTTTCCCACATAGTAGGGTCGGCGTCGGCATCTATTTCTCATTGCAGCATCATTTTACTTTCTCTCACACACATGCACGCAACCTGTCTCCGACTACCTAATTTAAAAAAAGAAAAAGGAAGAAAGGGTTTTACCAGGAATAGGAGGGGGGTCTCGTCACTGTCATGTCAATTTCACACTGAGGCACTCTCCCAGCTTCATCCTTTAAGCCCGAACAGTCATGGGGATTGCTCCCCCCATCCATTCTGATTTCCATATGTCCAATTACTGACGTGACAGAAGGCATGCATCCGTGCACACACACATTCCACTAAAAATTGTATTTCATAATTACTTAATAAAAAAGGGGTTTTGCTATGAATACGTCAGGAGGAAATGAAACTGACAGAATAAAGTTTTTTGTGTAAATTGCACCCCCACACTCTCCTGGCTTCAGCAAACCCCGTCCCCTTTTCCATTACTCTGGAGGGAGTAAACATGTAAATTTGGGGGCGGGGCCACAAGGAAACGATACTAAATGTAAATGGAAAACAGTGGATTGGAAGAGTGTGTGAACGTTGAAAATCTGTCGCAATGGGAAAAGCTTTGTCTTTAATACGAAGTTTTGCTCCCATATGAATCAGCCCTATTAAGACGAGACGCATCGGAAGGGGGTGGAGGGGAATGATTGAGGAGCGAGATCACTTTGGCAAAGTAGTGGAACTGTAAGGCATTTGTATCTGTGTGAGACTAGGCTGATTTTCCCTTGTTGGTCCTCCTGCTTGGCTAGAGGAGCAGCAACTGACCCAGCAGCTGTCATTCCTTGGGCAGATGTGACAGCCACCAAAGTGTCCTTCCCTCTTGGTTCTGCAATCTGGGGACAATTGGCAGTGGAGCAGAGAGTCCTTTTTGGCAGGGAGGGGGAAAGCGAGCTCCTTGCAGCTGCTCCTACTCTGGGTGATGGTTGGGAGCAAGTTTGGTCTCCCGCCCTCTTTTATGCGTCAACTTGAAGCTGTGTCACTAGAAGCTAAAATGATGAAACTGAGGTTATCCTACTTTGGACACATCATGAGGAGACATGATTCACTGGAAAAGACAATAATGCTTGGAAAAACAGAAGGGAGTAGAAAAAGAGGAAGGCCAAACAAGAGATGGATTGATTCCATAAAGGAGGCTACAGACCTGAACTTACAAGATCTGAACAGGGTGGTTCATGACAGATGTTCTTAGAGGTCACTGATTCATAGGGTCGCCATAAGTCGTAATCAACTTGAAGGCACATAACAACAACAACTTGAAGCTGAAGACTGAGGGTGACCTTCTGCCTGACGTGCTGCCATCTGTGGCACAAAGGGGAACAGAGCATGGAGGCTGTTAATAATTATCAGAGCTGGGGAAAGTTACTTTTTTTGAACTACAACTCCCATCAGCCCCAGCCAGCATGGCCACTGGACTGGGCTGATGGGAGTTGTAGTTCAAAAAAGTAACTTTTCCTGGCTCTGATAATGATGATGAAAAATGGTTATAGTAATACCTTGCATTTGCATAGAGCTTTCAAGTGTTCAAAACACTTCACATATATTACCTCAGCAATCCTTACAACAACCCCATGAGATAGGTCAGTAGCATCCCTATATACAGATGAGGCTCCTTTTGAAGGAGATGGCTTGTCTGAGACCATCTAATGAATTCATGGCAGAGGCATTAAAAGGGGCCTTCCTGTTTCAGTCTGTTAGAAACTGCGCTACACCAGCAGTCTTTATCTGCAAGCAAAGTGGGAGCTGCAGAGTTGTAGCCACTGCTAAATGCCTTCAACCAGCCTGAGAGCACCACATGTTAGGCACCTCTGGCCCTCAGCTGACCTCGCAAAGGAAGCTCTTCTCTCTATCGTGTGTCCCCACGGCTAGCACAGCAGAAGGCGCATTCCTGTTTACCAAGTGTACTGACCTGAGGCCGCACAAGAGAGACAAGAGCTGCCTTGCTCAGTGCTGTTGCCGTTGATTTTGCGGTGGGCTGGTGGGCCATTTCAAATAGTTTGGCAGGCATGATCCAGCCTTGTGGGATTGAGACCCCTGATGTAGAGGGTCTCTTGATAGGAAATAATGATGGAGAATCTACAGGGTACATATATACAAGAGCCAAGTTTTAAGCACCTCTGATAGTGCTGAGGGTAATCAGGATTTGTACCTTACAAAGAGTTTGTGTAAGAAAATGTTTCATTTCACAACCTGGAAAAAAATAGAATATGGGGGACTGGCCACTTGAAACAGAAATCACACAGCATCATTTCAGATGCTGCTATGCTGCTATGTTGTTTAATGGCTTCAACCTGATATTATAGATGAAAGCAGGACTTCACCGTAGCTTTTCTATAATGAACTAAGCTAGCAAGAAATAAGCAGGCTGAATTATGGGTGAATACATTTCACTATGTTACACCCAAGAATGGTTCTCCTTCTAGTTCCCTTGTGGTCCTTGGGAAGTCTGATATGTCCTTTGTTCACCTGCCCACAAAACTGGAACATGCTTCAGGGATCAAACATATTCCTTCTGAGCTGGAGCATTATCAGAACTCCTGTTGGGTCCAAGTACAGTAGGGCCCCACTCATACGGCGGGTTATGTTCTGGACCCCCGCTGTAAAGTGAAAACCTCTGTAAAGCGGAACCCATTGAATTAGAATGGCACGCAATGCCCGAAAACCGCTGTAAAAGCGGAACAAGCACTGTATGAGTGGGGCTTTAGTCTAATTGCATCTAATTGAGACCGCTGTATTAGCGAAACGCTGTAAAGAGGGGCCCTACTGTAATGGCCCAGTTCTATCTGGTGGAAAAAAATCTTGCTATGAGGGAAAAAAGTGAAGGCCTGGCTACATGTTACACTCACCATGCTGGTTGAGGTTTCTGAAAGGTGGCCCACCAGAGGCAACTGGAGGGTATAGAAATGACGTGGTTGAGGAGGGAGGAGCCACTGGCTGTCTTTCTCTTGTCTGTCATTTATCTTTTTTATTGGCAACTAATTATCCCTAGGAGGTGGGAAGGGTAAAGAAGATTAGCTATGCTCTCCTTCACTCTCTGTGTGTGATTTCTGTCCCCTCCACCTTTCTCTGCCTTTTGGCACAAGAGCCTTCAGAATTCTCAGCAGGCTTTTTGTTCACTTGCCTGATAGGGCTCTTTTTTACATGTCAAATATAGCAGGTAGAGCTGGCTCTTCATATGAATCGACTCTGAGTCTTCTCTTGCTTCAGATGTGCTTCACTTTAACTTGGTATAGTGCCCTTCAAAGATGAATGAATCAAAAGTCCAAATATATCCCCATGTTCTTTAAAGCCATCTTGCACCTCATCATCCTGTCAGGAACTCTAGAGCTTGAACCAAGAGCTTCAGAGTTTGAAACCAGGATCTAGTCTAGTGGGCTGTCTTGGGCAATGTGCACTTTGACCTCAGCGGACTCAGAAGGGAATAGCGGTATACAGTATCAGCCCTGAAGCTTCTGGATTGACTCAGCCATAAATACTTGAAGCCTTTTAATCCTTGATTGGTCAACAATCCCCGATTCTTCAACTTCCTGAAGTGCAGGAAGTTCAAGCCTTTGTGTAATTTTTTTAAAAAAACACACACACCAATAAATTGCTGTTTATTTCAAGCCGAAGAGGTTGTGGGCTAAAGTAAATGTAAGGTTACTCATAGCTTTAAACAAGTGTGTATTACCCTAGACGCTTGTATTTTTGAGAGGGCAGCTATTGGGTTCCAATCCAGGACACATCCATATCCAGTTTTCAGAAAACATTCAGTTTCCTGAAAGTCGGCTTGTTGTCTGGCTGTTAAGTGCTCCTGAAGGTGCAGTTTAACCAGAACCATGTTCTAGATCAGAGCTTCATGGCTGCTTTCCCCCAAAAATGTAGAGTTTGTAGCTGTTTAAAAAGGGGACTGCACCTACAAGCAGTAGGTTTCTTCCTTCCCATATAAGAATGCCATGCCAACTTGTAATTATTTTGCCTTTTTTTTAAAAAAAAAAAGTTCCATGAAGGATGTGTGCAAGGCAGCTCACGTCTCTCTTGATCTCTAAGAATAGCAACAGCATGTAGTTCCCTTTACAGCAAGGCTAATGCGCATCCATTGCATGCGGTCTTGTATATTGCATGATAACCTTTGACTCAGAACTTGCAGATCTATCCTACAAAGACTAAAGTACAGTTGGAACCAGCTTTGACTGGTTGTCTGGATAAACCCTAAGAACATACTGGTTTTGACTTGGCAAGAAAATACATTATTACAATGGAAAATTGTATTCTTGTCTCATCTCACTAGCGCTGTGGTTCTTCTTCATAGTCGTTTTTTTAATTGGCACTTCACAAGCTTATTGGCAAATGATGATTGTTAGATTTATTTTTGTGGTTCTTTAAAGGAAGTCTAATTAAGGTGATCACATTTTGATTTTCCGTACAGTTAATTTTATATGTATTTTTCTGTGGCATGTTTTGGAATTACAGATACTCAGTTATAACATACATACCAATTAATTATCCAAATGAAAAGAATGTATATTTTGGTAGCCATTCCTGACTGTTGGTGATTTGTTGTTCTAGTAGCCTTGGTGTTTTGTTTTTAATACAAATGCATAAAAATCTATTTACATTTTCCATTGGTTGAGATGTTTAACTAAAATAACAGGCCTTTGATTATTTTAAGAGTGTCAGTCTGCAAAGTAGTTGATTCATTGTAAATGCCACAATTCATCTCAGGATGAATGGACTGAAATCTTGTTGCCTAAAGACATAGCTTTCCTAATTTTTCAGTGATGACTATTAAGCTTTAAAATATAAATTATTTTAAATTTAGTATATGCACTTTGGAAAATGTTTTCTATCCCTCAACTAATATCCTACAGTTGAATAATTTGGAAATTTCTGCCTAAGAGTATTGTATTTGTCACCTTGTCCAAACAGAAATCATAATTCCTTTAAATATTTCAGCATAACAGCCTGGTAAAATGTACAATGAAAATGACCTTTTGCTTTTCTAGGACGTCCAGAGGATATATAATAAAGTCTCTTTGAAAACCACCTTCTATAGAGCTCAAGGAGTTCTGCGTTTTATTTTTCTTCATACACATCCATTGTATCACCCTGTGTTGTGTGAATTAGCAGCTGAACATGTTAACCAGGAAAGCCTGTAGCAGCAGCCTAGATGCAATGGCTAGCCTTCACACTTAACAGCTTTTAATGTG
This sequence comes from Rhineura floridana, assembly GCF_030035675.1. Classification (NCBI taxonomy): domain Eukaryota; kingdom Metazoa; phylum Chordata; class Lepidosauria; order Squamata; family Rhineuridae; genus Rhineura; species Rhineura floridana. The sequence goes on along the minus strand of NC_084489.1, from coordinate 84,993,776 downwards.
CTCATCCGGATCTTCTGTTTTGTAAAGCTAAATGTTGCTAAAATATTGCAATCAAAAATTTGCAGGTGGTTCTGAAAACCATAAAAGAAAAAGTTCAGTTCTTTATGTTAATATATTTAATATATTAAATATATTTTAATATATTTAATATATTTTAATATATTTAATATATTTTAATATATTTTAATTTTAAGTTGTTCTTTCTGAAAATAGGTTTCAGTCAATCCTATCATATTTCCAAAAGTATGTTGGTATCTCTTAATCATATTTTAAATGCAGATCAAGCTGAAGAGGGCCTGAATAATCAATCAAGTTAAGAAATCCTCCACTAAGTTTTGATTTAATAAGATCATCCAAGTTAAGGATTATGTTGACGGCTCAGATCATAATTAAAATTGGCATGTGGGTCCTTTACCCATTCATGCTCGCCAACATTTTGCCACATTGCTCTATGTTTACTGAATGTTCACACAACATGAAACACTGTCTTCATGTTTCACTTCATTCTGAGAGCTCATTTCTAACTTGTGAAAGTTTGTCTAAAATATGTGTGAAGCTGTTTTTCTTGTTATGCTTTAAAAGTATACAATAAATTCCACCCAAGCCTCCTGTGTTTGCAATGATACGCAGATGTCTTGAGTGCATATATCACAAATTTGACACAGAGCTAGATTTGCTTGCAACTAGCCAGCACTCAGCAGTTCACACTTCTGTGCGGATGTCACCCAGTCTGACAAGATGTGGACAAATGCTTTGCAAATATGGGCATGAATCTGGGGTAACATGATAAATACCTTCAGTAGGTTGTTTAAAACATAAGAAGAAACATAATAATTACCTGTAGAGCTTACTAACTCATTAAATCCTTAGCTGTGGTGTTTCGCTTTGCTTAATTCCAGCTTCAAAGACATTGTACGCATTTTACCCTTGATAGAAAGTCAATATAGTGGTATAAATCAGTTAAAATGCACCTTTTTTTAATAAAATGGAAGAAAATCACTTATCTCCATTTATTTATATATTTAAAACATATCCCCCACCACCACTAGAGAAAAGTTCTTCTCCCTCTCTCATAATACTAGAACTCGTGGACATTCAAAGAAGCTGAATGTTGGAAGATTCAGGACAGACAAAAGGAAGTACTTCTTTACTCAGCACATAGTTACACTATGGAATTTGCTCCCACAAGATGCAGTAATGGCCACCAGCTTGGATGGCTTTAAAAGAAGATTAGACAAATTCATGGAGGACAGGGCTATCAATGGCTACTAGCCATGATGGCTGTGCTCTGCCACCCTAGTCAGAGGCAGCATGCTTCTGAAAACCAGTTGCCGGAAGCCTCAGGAGGGGAGAGTGTTCTTGCATTCAGGTCCTGCTTGCGGGCTTCCCCCAGGCACCTGGTTGGCCACTGTGAGAACAGGATGCTGGACTAGATGGGCCACTGGCCTGATCCAGCAGGCTCTTCTTATGTTCTTATGTTCTTACTACCACCAGCTTTCATCTAAAATAATTCCAGGGTGCTTTTGGTTTCGGCACAGGATTTTAAAGTAGTGTTAGAACAGTAGATTTTATTGTGGCCTGCAAATAGAGGGGATCATGTGCATGGGCCTTATCCCCACCAATCAATATATTTTACCTGAAGAGAGAGAGATATGAGTTTTTCATTTTTGCCTGTGTTTTTTTAAAAAAACCAACGTATCCCCTCTTTTTTGTTAAAACTCTTTTGCTTGTGACATGTATACCTCTCCTAGAGGATAACTGTGGCCTTACTCCAGTGCAAATGATTTGGGGATCTCTCCCTCAGTAATCAACTATGGAAAAATGGGCTGCCTTTAAGTCAATTCCGACTTACGGCGACCCTATGAATAGGGTTTTCATAGTAAGCGGTATTCAGAGGTGGTTTGCCATTGCCTTCCTCTGAAGCTGAGAGGTAGTGACTGGCCCAAGGTCACCCAGTGAGCTTCATGGCTGTGTGGGGATTCGAACCCTGGTCTCCTTTTATTCAAAACAAGCAGTTGTCAGGATTTAAATCTTCTTGCCCTGCCCCAGTTCAAAATATGAAAAAGAACATTATGAGAAAAGACTAAGATTAATATTACATGTGCACATGGACTAGAAGGCACATAATGCAGCAACCTTGATGAAAATAAGGAGGTCTAGTTCAGGTCAGTGTCTGGATGGGGACGCCTATGATCCCTGTCCATGCCATCTTCAGTTCCATCATTTTATTTATTTATTTATAAATATACTTTTATACCACTATTTTATCAAAGCGGTTTAAAAGTTAACCACCACCACCGTACAATAAAGACATTAAAAAACAACAAACATTTTTATTGGAAGAAAGGTGGGATTTAAATGTAATAAATAAATCATCATAGATTCACTACTAGCGAAAAATGATTATTTATTTATTATTTGATTTATATCCCGCCCTTCCTCCCAACAGCTTTAGATTGTGATCCACAAATCTGTTAAGTCACTGCACTTGCACATAAATCGACTAACAATACCTATAGCATTGTTCATCCTCCAATCTGAGGTAAGGTCAAATGCCGGGGCTCCTTGTCTTGCTTTCCCACCCTACTCTGCGCTTTGTCCACAGGAGGATCTACATTAAAAACAAATCCATCAGAATGGGGTGGGAGGGATGGAGTGCAGTGGGAATAGGAACTGGCATCAATGTTTTTATATACCATGTTAATACTAAATAGACTTCCTGCCTGAGGTCTGGCTTATGAGTAGTATTGTGTGGGCTCCATAAATTAGCATGGCATGTAAATGCTCAGGATGTTGGCCCCATTGGTTTCAAATGAATTAAGCCAGTTTAAGAGGATTGTGTTCAGCTGAGCCCTACTCAGAGTAGACCCAATGAAATCAATGAGCCTGGGACTACATTCATACCATACATTTATTCCACTTTAACAGTCATGCCTTCCCAAAAAGAATCCTGTGAAGGGTGCTGAGAGTTGTTAGGAGGTTCCTATTCCCCTCATAGTGTTACATTCCCCAGAGTTCTCTGGAAGAGAGACTGATTGTTAAACCACTCTGGCAATTTCGGCTCTGTGAGGGGAACAGGAGTCTCCCAACAACTCTCAGCACTCTTCACAAACTGCAGTTCCCAGGATTCTTTGGGGGAAGCTGTGACTGTTCAAAGTGGAATAAATGTATGATGTGAATGTGGCCCCAGGCTCATTGATTTCATTGGGTCTCCTTTGAATAGGATTGGCATTGAACACCACCTAGTGTAAGTACATTGCCAGCTTAAGTGATTTGTGGATCCAACCTTTCCAGTATTAATTAGGGTTGTTTGAAATAACACTTGAAATAACCACAGAAAGCAGTGATGGGATGGTGAATTTCTCTTTCTAAATTATAATTCTTTCCAATCAAGGTCTTTTTTTTCTTGATTCACTTAACAAAGTTAATGTAATCTTTTCAGCTTTTGCCGTTCTTTAACCCCATGCTGTTCATACTGTTTTCTTTGTAGTCACTGAGCAAGAGACTAAGGTACCCAAGAAAACCATCATCATGTAAGTGCTTGATATTTTTTAACATTTGTGTTGTGATGTGCTGCCTTTGCATGTCCCAGTAACAAGCCTGTGTTTATTGGCCATGCAAGTGTGATTCTTCCCATCCCATCAGATCTTGTGGTATTTTTGTGTTATGAGAAAAAATAAAGCAATAGGTTTGGGAGTAAACAAAACCAACCTTTAGCTGATCCCTCATTGCAAGCGAAACAACACTAGTACTTAGGCATTGTCTTGGTCTCGTTCTAATTCTTCCTGTGACACATTCTGTTGTAAGTCAACTGGAGTTTCTAGGCCAAAGTCAACCTATTAGGAACATCAAGACGCCATCTTTGAACGCTACTACTTCAAAAACTATGTGCTAATGCATACTAACATACCTTTTTAACTTGCATTCTTTTTTCCTGTAATTTGCCAAAATTCAGATTTTATGAAGGATTTAGTAAAGTTTGGCAGTGTAACCTGATATTCTTTCTTGGCACACAATTGCTTTATGTTGGTACTGCACCAGGCTGTGGGAATGGAGTGAAGGACTGATTCAGCATGAAAGAGGGACTCTGGAAGACTGAAAATGTTACCCTTTCCATACCTGTCCACCTCTCCTTCCTGCCTAGGCTAACAGCTCCTTCGACACCATTTAAAAAATTTCCCTGCTGGATGTGTGATGTCAGGTAATCAGGGACCCTGATGACATCCATGGCCATGTAGGCAATCAGGATTAGTTACTTGGGGATGTCACAGAGGTCACTATGAATTGGGGTGAGAGGAATGCTTTAATTTGGATTCTTGCATTGAGAAGTGGGTTGGATTCAATGGCCTTATAGACCCTTTCCAACTCTACGATTCTATGATTGTAGGATCCTAACATGTTAGTCCACTCTCTTGCCAGTTTCATTTCTTGCCAGCACCCTATGGCAAGACAGATAACACTGGTACAAATTCAGTATAACAGCCCCCTCTTTAAGCTAAACCCCTCTTCATCTTCTCTCTGGTATACATGGCTCCCATGAAGGAAGTGGAGTTTTTTCTCTTTTTCTAAACTAGTTCTGCTGTTCAGACTATGCTCGCAAATAATTTTAGCCAGTGGCACGGATAATTCTTTCATATAAGTCTACGGGTTGGAAAGGGCTATTGAAATACGACCTTATGTTTAAATGTCATATGAATGTAAAACAGATACTACATATGCTGCACTCTCCTGGCCACAAAACGTGACCCCTTTTCATTTTGGAAGCAAATAGCAGGCATTAGGGTTGCCAGGTTCAGGGCCTGAGACTGATCTTGTATCTTTAGGAGAAGAGAAAGGCAGCCAAGTGCAGGTGTTCTTGCAACACTGTAATGGGAAGAACCACAAGGCAGAATTCTCCCTTCCCCCTGCACAACTTTTAAAGATACAGAAGACCTATTAGAGGCCGGGCCTGGCAACCCTAGCCAGCATCATCAATGTATATATAAGCCAGATCCCAAGTGCATCTCATTCTGGCATTGCCTCAAGAAATGGAATCCCAGGTTGAGCTATGTGGCTTGCTCAGGTCTCAGTGACTCTTAAGAACTATAAGACAAAGGCCCCTCCATTGTACAGGCCCTTCCTCCACATATATATAACCTCTCATAATTATTGTCAGTTCACTAGCAGTTAATCAAGATGAGTAAGGCAGCTGTCTTGGTGCTATAGTAAGAACCAGCACCATTTCATATGTCAATGTTAAAAGCTGCCATTTAACCAAAGTGTAATGATGGGTTTTGTTTTGTTTTGTTTCTTGCTTGATTGGAAACAAGGAAGAGGAGGGGATTTGGCCTCTCAGAAGTACCTCGGTGACTACATGATGGAATATTGAAAGCCCATGCTTTGGTTGCAGTTGACTGCCAGATCATGAAACATTAGACTTTAAACTATAACTTCAGATTCCAGTGATGGAAGCATTCGTAAAAGCTTCTTCTGCTGACAGTCTGCAGGCTTTTGCCATCTAAATTATTATGGGGATTAGGGGCATATGATACTTTTTCACTCTGTAACTCTGGAAACAAGGAGGCCAATTCAGCACCACTCAGAGATTTCTGAAATATTAAGCAGTATATAAATGCTTTTAAATAATAATAAACAAATTGGAATAGGCAGCAGAGTCCCACAAAATGGGATGACTATTAGATGGTGTTTACGATAGTGGTGGAAAGAATGTATCTAGCCTGTCATCTTCTTAACTAATCAAAAAGAAAAAAATTCCGGGGAAAATACCTGCACACACTTAGATTTCAGTAGGCACCATTTAAGTCTCTCACATGATACTTGGCTTGGCTTTTGTTTGTTGATACTATATCCTTACTGCGTTATGTTGTACAGGCTTGCTTGCTTGCTTGCTTGCACACACAAATACAATCTTGTTAAGAAACAACGGTCAATTTTTTAAAGGATGCAACATTATTTATAAAAAAGGAATTTAAACTAGATGTGTACTTTTGGAAGTAACACTATATGAGCAAAAACCTTTATAACTAAAACCAGAGCCAGTGCCGGGCATGCCGGGGCCCTTGGGCACCGGCCTGCCCTGGCAAAGGCATGCACCACCTACTTCTCCCTGAAGGGCCCCTCCTTAGGGTGGGTAGGTAGCACTCCCTTCTGTGATGTGCAGTGCGGATTGCGGGAGGTAGCTCCAGGCACCACCACCGCACTGCTGCACAGGCCTGTGATGGCAGCCTGCAACATGCTCCACCTACCTCTCCCTTGAGGTAAATGCTGGTTGCCAGGTCCGGGGCCAGGCATGCTGGGGCCTGTTGCACTGCAGGCACAAGCCTGCCATCAACTAAGATGGCGGCTGAGGTTTCTTTAAGGGCTTGATGCCTCTACCACCACCTTGGTTGATGGCACACATGCGTTCTGTGCGCACGCGCGCCCATGTCTGCCATCAACCAAGATGGCGGTAGGGGCATCAGCCCCTTAAAGAAGCCTCTGCAACCATCTTGGCTGATGGCAGCCCTGCACGCAAAGCATTCACAGCAGCAGGAGACAGGAGAGATAGGTAGGTGGAGTGAGCAAACAGGCGGGCGGCCTGGAAGCCCCCTCCCTGCGATCCATGGCAGGGAGCCTGCTGTGGATCGCAGAAGGAGAGCACTACTCTCCTGCCCTAATGAGAGGCCCTTCAGGGAGCCCTGTGGGCCGCTGGGCCCTCAGTCAGGGCCTGACCTGGCTGCCCTTTGGTGCCTGCCCTGACTGAAACACACTGCTATCAGTTCTTTATTAAATTTCAGATTGTTTAACAGTGGTTGTTCTAACAGGCTGTTGGTAGTTTTCAGGCTCATAGTAAGTTGTCCCCAGCTTGTGACTGGAACCTTATTGAAATATTTTCCTACCTTAAAATGTAAGGGAAAAAAAAATAGCAACATATTCGTTATATTTCAGGAATGATAATATTTGAAAGCCACTGTTACCAGATAGTCAACTAAAATAAATAACCTGAGATGGATTGTTCCATTTTTGTACCCTGAGGGACAGTGAGTGGTATTCTGGTCAACAAAAAAATCTGTGTCTGAATTTGAGGCAGATATACAGGTGTATGGTACTGCACGTCCCTTTCAAATAGCAGAATTCACACCCCTGAAACACTCACAAAACTAACTCTGCTGTGCTTCCTTTTTTGCTGTTGTTGGTATTAGCATGGGATGAAGTGTGCATACCAAAAGGGTGGGATGGTGGGGGCAGGGAGCATTTCTCTGCACACACAAACACAATTTCCAAACTTTTCATCATCAGAGAGGAAACTATAACAACAGTGGTGAAGACACCAAGGGTAAAGCAAAGAATATCTCCTGCCCGGCCATCGTCAGGGTATTCTCCTTCTCGGTCTCCAAGATCGGAGTTCTCAGCACCTGAGCCGATTTATGTGACCAAGATTAGGCAGCCTGTCCATAGGCATGACCCAGAGGCAATGCAAAGGCCAGCCATTCCTGCTTTCTTTGTGTCAGAGCCAGACGAGAGGCAAGGAGCAGCAGTCAGAAATATTACTGTAGAAACCACAGTGGAGGAACACAAGCCCAAATGGGTTGAAGTGGAGGAAATAATTGAGTTCAATGTGATGAAGCCCACCCAAACCACAAGGAAAAGAGGGGCTTCTCCTGCAAGATCAGATAAAGATGAATCAAGTTATACTTACTCTGGCCCAAGACCCAGGCATTCCCCTGAAGATGACCCGAACACAAATAACTCAAACAATAAATTAGTGGAGCAGGCCAAGTCTTCCCTGTCCCAAGATGTGGAAATGTCTGAAGACAGTGATGAAAATCACAATGAAAATTCTCATGATAGATTGGAAGCAAAGAACTGCCCTCAAGCATCTGTTAGTAAGACTGATTCATTGGCTACTTCACCTGTGGTTAGTTTTGTGGATGAACCACTTGAGACAACTGGAGTGGACAAGGAGTATTGTCTGCATTCACAAAGTGATCTAGAATTTGAAGATCATGCTGCCAAGGATGAATCCTCAGGCCCTGCGCAAGATGAAAGTCTTCCAGAGGAAAACATTATAATTGATGAGCCGGAAGAGGAGGAGTCAGTTGACCTTAAAAACCGAGATCTCAAAATCCTTACTTGCAACGGGAAAACATTGACTTTGGAGGACCTTGAAGATTACGTCCCTGAAGAAGGGGAGACATACAGATGTAGGAACCCTAACTCTGCAGAAGACAAACCTTGTGAAATAGCTGTGCTCCAAACCGAAATTAACAAGCCAACCATTGGGAAACCTGTCTTATTGAATGTGGGCAGACCTGTGGTTCCTGAGCCAAGGCAAACCTTTTTTAGCAAGTTTGAAGGGCATCATCCAGGAGGTGTCTTCATGTCAGCATCCAGAGTTGCTGGAATGCAGTCCAGGGGTCCATCAAATATTTCTTTCCATGTCAGTGAGTCCTGCACAGCAGCAATGGCCACACCAGCACCACATGGCACAGCTACAGGAGCTGCCCCATTCAAACTGACACCATCTTTCTGTACTGAAGTCCAGCTGTCCACAGACAACGGACAATCCAGCTTCAAAACTGAGGTTTCCACAAGACCCCGCAGCTATGGCACAGTTGGAGAACCTCTTACGTTGTGCATCAAGAAGGAAGACTCCTCCCAAACTTGAGCAGAAATGAGCTCAATTTCTCTAACAGTTATAAAGCTTTACCATAAACAACAACCATAAGCAACACCAATAACCTTTAGGAGAAAACTGTGTTTGGCATCATAAGAAGTACCTAGAAAAAAACTATCTCAAGCAAATACTGTGCATTAAAATTAAATGTGGAGATTTTCCAGTCTTAAAGGGAACACTTCTGTCAGTTTGGTAGATATAATGTAACCTTTGAATTGTGATTTTTTTTTTAAAAAAAGCACACCATTCCATTGTGAAGCATTAAGGAGCAGGTAGTGTAGACCTAGGGCATAATTAATGATGAGATCTAAATAAGTGTCATTTTTGTTTTAAAATGTTATTTCAAGCTGCCCAACTCCTTATGTTAACCTTGTAGAAGGAAGTTTACACACTTACTGTTTGGCAGTGCCTTCCAAGCAACAAAAGGAAGGCTGCATATTTTCATCGATGCATGTTTCAAGTTGCTGTTGTGTATGCCAGACTCTTAGGAAGGAGCTGAGCTGACACTTTTAATAAACAACACAATGACCACGAACTGCTTCTGCACATTAACGTGTGCTTTTAAAAATGATTTACTTTCACTTTCTGTGTGTGGACAGCACAGACGTCATGCGTATATTTCAGAATGTAGAATTTATGTTCATTTCTTTGTGATGGAGCTAAACACAGACAATTGACAACTGGCAAGAGTGCCCAGTCTTTATTCCATTCAGTGCTGTTTTTGACATTGAATTCAGAGGAAACCAGATTATATATGATTACAAACAAATTAAAGCAACATTTGTTCTTAATCCAGTTTAATCCCCATTGACTAATGTGGTGCTTATATGGATGGTGCAAATCATAAGCCAATGTGAGATGCTTGTGGATTATACCTTAATTCCCCGCATGTGTAATGCCAACATAATTCCTCTGCAGTGTCAATATAGCATCACCCAGTTTCAGCAGAGCAGTGTATCCTGTCCAACACTCCTGCATATTTATTGGATTGACAACTCTCATGAATAAACACGTCCTTTTCTTTTAGCCTGTTCCTAATGTGGATGCCTAAGAGCTCAGGCATCACAATCTGCATCATCTGTAGAATAAATATATACTGAGGCATGGAGGAAACCTTACCTTTGTGGCATTGCACCTAAAATAACATTCAATAAAATGAATGGGCAGTTTAATAATACAGGTTATGTTAAAGCGAATTTAAGTGTGTCAAATACCATAAACAAATTTTCTCATGAGTGAATAGCTACTCAGAATAAAGCATTTAATTGCATTAGATCCTCCTTTATTATAAACATCACTACGGATCCATTTAAATTCTTTTCATTGGGTCCTAACCTGGAGCCTAAAACCTTTTACTACATCAAAGTATTTGTAGTATTACTGCTACTCTGCTAGTACTAAATCCTCTTCAGGGTAGTAGCTATGTAAAGAGGCTGTATATGGTCACTCACATCCCATGTATTCTAAAAGATTTTAGACTAGTTCAAATAACACTTCCTGCCTATTCTTACCAACATCAAACACAAATAAATAAACAAAATAGGTATTCTCAGATATATTCAGTGGCAATTCCTATGAACACAGCAGCCTGAAAAAGTGCTGCTATGGCCGCCAAAGAGAGCCAGTGTGGCATAGTGGTTAGACCAGCCTTTCCCAACTAGTGGGCCACCAGATGTTGTTGGACCACAACTCCCATCAGCCTCAGCCAGCATTGCCAATGGTCAGGAAAGATGGGAATTGTGGTCCAACAACACCTGGTGGCCCACTAGTTGGGAAAGGCTGGGTTAGACTAGGACCTGGGAGACCAGGGTGCAAATCCCCACACAGCCATGAAGCTCGCTGGGTGACCTTGGGCCAGTCACTGCCTCTCAGCCTCAGAGCAAGGCAATGGTAAACCCCCTCTGAATACCGCTTACCGTGAAAACCCTATTCAGAGGGTCGCCATAAGTCGGAATTGACTTGAAGGGGTACATGGCCGCTGAAATGGTTGCTGCCTAAATCTGGGTGCATAGCATGCCCCAAATGGCCAAAAATGGCTTCACAGTCCAAATATTTGTTCCATTTGTAATTTGTTTAGTGCTTGTTGTTCTCATTATGGTATAGATTTGGCCTTGAGCATTCTGGCATTGCCTGCATGAAGAAAACAATATGCTGTTTTCAAGCAAAGGCAAAACAGGGAAACCATGCCACTTAACTTCTGTAAGGGTAATTCAGAAGTAATTACTTTACTCCTTTACTGTTCCCATGTCTTGGAGAACGTGCGGTCCCAAATAGAGAAGGAAATGCAAACTATGCCACCTGTTTGTTTTTTAAATGTTTCCACTTTTTAAAGAAATATCATACAACCTAATCAGATGTGATGTGACAGTGAACAGAAATCTCCAACCTGCAGAGTTAGCGTAAACAAAGCTCAGGGATCAAACTGGTACATCAACTATTGCTCTAAAACAGCCTTCACCAACCTGGCACCCTCAAGATGTTTTGGACTTCAATTCCCTTCAGGTCCAGTCAGTTGTAGTCCAAAACATCTGGAGGGCACCATATTGGCAAAAGCTGCTCTAAAACATCACTGGATAATGCAAGTCTGTTGTCTGAATATTAGACATCAAGAATGTTACAGATATACTACAACAGTTCACCTGCTGCACATCTTAAAGATTTTGAGTTGACTTGTAGTCCACCAAGTTATCCTTGGAGTAGACCCATTGGAATTAATGGACCTTAGTAATGGCCATTGTTTTCAATGGATCTGCTCTGAGTAGGACAAATGTATTTGATACACCTCTTCAGTTTTACTTTTTACTGGAGAAATAATACGGCCCATGACATTTGCTGCTTGAGGTTCCCAGACTGGAGAACCTACAAAATATTATCAAGGCATTCTCTGAACACAGCTGTTGTATTAATCCACATGAATTTTCATCTCAAGAATGGCACTTAAATCGTACGGCTTAATTTGGTAATTTTAACTCCAGTTTTAATTTTCATAAAGTTAGCTGTATACAATGCCATCCATGTGTGGTACTTCTGTAGAAGGTTAGACATCTCTCAGTGACTATCCTTGCTGAACTTCATTCATGAAGCAAGTTTCAGTTTTAATAACACTTCATTGGTTTATACTGTATATAATTAAGGTAAATGATTTCCAATCAAACTCTGTTGCACTATGCATTTTATGCTGGAAAGTTACAGACATTGCTAAAGATGAAAATACCTCTCTGCTCAAGATTATTTTATTATTAGTGCCAGATTTTTTTTTCAGATACTTTTGTGGAATTATAGATTGTTGTCATTAAGAAACAAGATATGTGCCTTTTTTAATCTTATATTCAGAAATGTTAAGAGTGTTATTTCTATAAAATGTGCAGAAAGCCTAATCTTACAGTTTTATTTTTCTGAGTAATGGTTTGCTAACTGAATAGTAGTTTGTTACAGAAAAAGATGCATTTCTTTTGACCACCCTGCCCCAAAATCTGTTTACATTTTCATTTTTAAAAATTAAACAGAAAAACAATTTGACAGAATGATGCATTCTATCCCTACTTTAAAAATACTTTTTTAAGGCTATGGAGAATCCTATATGTTTCTTTTCAAAGTATTTTCCTTGCAATTAAAAGATCATTTGCTTGTAAATGATCTACTGTTTGTGGAGAACTAAGGAGATGTGTGGAGAGTTATTTCCTATAGAAAAAATATTAACTTGTATTTAAAATAATTAAAAACCCCAACAGTTTGGTACATAAGAAACCAGGTTGACTGCATATTCCCATGGAAGGGAGGATTTAAATAGAAACTAGTTTGTTTGAGAGATGAAACAAACCTCAGACATAATTAAAATCCGAATGTGCTGTTAAGTCCTCAGTTTCATATCAATAAATGTATAACATCAGCTGACATGATATTCACTCTCTTGTGTCTTACTTTCATGTACTTTCATGTAGTTCCTTCAGAAGTAGCTTTTTTGGAGTTTTAGTCTTCCGAATTTTGTGTCTGATGGCAGGTGTTTTCTTACAGCTTGAATGGGAACTTCCCCAAATCTCTTTGGCAAGTGGCTTTAGAGAAGAGTAGAGAATGATAAGGGTACAAATGGGAGAGTGGGCAGTAATGATGGGTAGCTTTATTTGACTTATGCTTGGATTAATTTACTTAATTTTGGGCCCATAGAATCAGATCTGGGGGAAACTCTCCATCACTGGACAATTCAGTTTGCATTTAAAGCCAAATCCATCAAATTTTCACTTTCTGAAAAAATATGAGAACTGAAACACAGCCATCCTTCAAAATTCACACTTATCTGAATTTTGTGATGCAGTTTTCCAACCAAAGAAAGTGTACAAAATGCATATATCAGGGGGAAGTGTGCATAAAAATGAATATATTATCGAAAATAACCATACAAAAATTCATTGTTAGAAATTGCTTGCAAAAATGTGTGGATTAGTTAAAATGCATACAAAAAAGTTTATTAAGAGAAATTCACACTAAAACACTGAATTTTCAAAATGTGCATTTCTCTGAATTTTGCAATGCAGTATTGCCAAATTAATGTGCCATACTGGGATGATGTTTGAATAACAACGCATATGTTAGTGAAAGTAACATACAAAATGTGTTATATTTTGGAAAATTGCTTTGCAAAACTCTGTATTAGCAAAAATTGCATACAAACATTTCTGTATTAGGGAAAATTGCATGCAAACATATGTATATCATGAGAAATTCACACTAAAATGCTGATGAATTTTCCCAAGGAATTTTTCTTAATTGCGGCTGATCTGGAAATGTGGAGAATTTAATTTAAGATTGGAAAATTTATTTATTTATTTACTTATTTATTGCACTTGTATACCGCCCCATAGCCGAAGCTTTCTGGGCAGTTTACAGCAATCAAAAACATTAAAACAAATATACAATTTAAAACACATATTTTAAAAACAATTTAAAACACAATTTTAAAATTTAAAACAATATAAAAACAATTTAAAAGACATGCTAAAATGCCTGGGAGAAGAGGAAAGTCTTGACCTGGTGCCGAAAAGATAACAGTGTTGGCGCCAGGCACACCTCGGAGAAACTTGAAATTGACATAGTTGCCCATCCTTAAGCATGAGCAGACCATTCAAGGGGCAGCAAGGCAGAGCAGAGTTGGGAGAGAAAACCTTCTGCTCCCTTCCCCACATTTGGCTGATTTCAAAACTAATTGCCTATTATCTGTATATGTCAAATAGAATTGTAGTCTAGCACCCACCTATTTCTTGCTGGCTGTGTACAACTTTCTGGACATTTTATAACTGTCCGAAGGCTGCCTCAATATCATCCCACCATTGCTACTTTGCATAGGAAGGGTAACCTTGCAGAAGGTGGGCTTGGTGGCAAGGAAATCTGAGTTAGGCTCATTACAAATTGAGCCCAAATTCTAGAAGTCCCTGGGTCTAGTAGGCTTACATGGGAGAGCCTTTCACCATTCTGAATCCTCTCCAACCCCTCCCAATTATAAAACCATTACTTGTGAATAAAATTCAAAAAGAAGGGGAGAAAAGGACAGTAAGAGGTTAAAGGCAAGAACTGTGAGCAAAGCTGGCATGGAGATGTGAAGGCCCAGGGACAAAAAGGCTGGAAAATTTTTTTTGAGGGGGGGAAGCAGGTCCCCCCCATTTCCCCCCCAAAAACTGAAAAAACACAGAAAAAAGCCATCAACCCCCCCAATTTTTCTTCCAGTCTTTTTTGGGCTTTTCCATCTCTAGGCTGGCATTCACTCACACACTTGACTGCAGTGCATCTCTATGGCCAGACTTTGGTACATGTCTTCGCCATTTGATAAGGATCTTTCTAGATTTTAATTCCTTTTATTTTGTGTTGTGCTGAGCACCACCTCCTACTTTCAAGAAAGTCTCCCTTTTTTCTGCCTGCTTCACAGAAAGCAGGAAAAGACATTCAGAACAATTGGAGGAAGAGGGTTGCACTTACTGCATTATATATACACTTATTTATTTACAGCATTTATACCCCACTCTGTAGTCAAAAAGGCTGTCAGAGCAGTTTACAAAAGATCTGGAGAACTGCAGATTCCCCCATCTCTGCCTTTTTTTGCTTGAGTGGCTGATGTATGTGATCTACAGCTGCTTGACCTCAGAAAAGTTTTGAAATTTTTGCTGGCAGAAATTGAATGCTGAAGTCCTAAAATATTTTTATATACTGGAAGTGAAATGTTGTATGAAAAATATGCTGATTTGTTGTGCACCAATGGGAAGATGCTGTTCATGGGCTGTAAAGGGATAAGTATTTTAAGGTTAGTATGCTCAAATTCAAATTTGAATTTGAAAAAAAGTATGCTCAGTGGCATTGCTAAACAGATCCAGGGTAATGGTTTGCTTGCTACCACTCTGCCTTCAGTTTCTTGCATTGAGCAGGAGGTTGGACATGCTGGCCTTAGAGGCAGAGCTTGGAAAAGTTACTTTTTTGAACTACAACTCCCATCAGACCAATCCAATGGCCATGCTGTCTGGGGCTGATGGGAGTTGTAGTTCAAAAAAAGTAATTTTTCCAAGCTCTGCTTAGAGGCCCCTTCCAGCTCTACTATTCTGTGATTCTAAGTGTGCCTTAAGCTTGTGGATGTTTATTCAGAAGTTAACTCCCAGTGAATATAATGGGAATGCCAGGTAAGCATGTACAGGATTGCAGCCTATTAAGGACCTACTTTGCGATCAAATTGCGGGCTTCCCCCAGACACCTGGTTGGCCACTATGAGAACAGGATGCTGGACTAGATGGGCCACTGGCCTGATCCAGCAGGCCCTTCTTATGTTCTTAAATGCTGGAGAGAGCGAGTTCCTGTACAACTCCTAGCTGAACCTAGAGATATAATGCCAACCTGCCCCTCCTCACCCTCCCCAAAGAGCTTTGATGGGGAAGGAATTTAATCTGATCTGCCCAGAATCCCCACATTGCCCGGATTCCCATTCGCTTATGGTTGAGAATGGTGGTGGACTGAGGGTTGTCTGCCTGATTTCTCTTGTTGTTTTTACAAGGTAATTTCAGCCGCCAAGGAGTGGCTAGTTGGCATGTGGGGTTCCTGTTGCTGCACACACTGAGATTAATGGGAGTAAGCCCCCCTCTGGTAACAACAGGTCTTGATGCGAGATGTAAGTGTTGTTGAACCGATTGGGAGCAGTGACCACAGTGCTATTAAATTAAACATACATGTAACTGGCCAATTGCCAAGAAAATCCAACACGGTCACATTTGACTTCAAAAGAGGAAACTTCACAAAAATGAGGGGATTGGTCAAAAGAAAGCTGAAAAACAAAGTCCAGAGGGTCACATCACTCGAAAATGCTTGGAAGTTGTTTAAAAACACTATATTAGAAGCTCAACTGGAGTGCATACCGCAGATCAGAAAAGGTACCGCCAGGGCCAAGAAGATGCCAGCATGGTTAACGAGCAAAGTCAAGGAAGCTCTTAGAGGCAAAAAGTCTTCCTTCAGAAAATGGAAGTCTTGTCCGAATTAAGAAAATAAAAAGGAACACAAACTCTGGCAAAAGAAATGCAAGAAGACAATAAGGGATGCTAAAAAAGAATTTGAGGAGCACATTGCTAAGAACATAAAAACCAACAACAAAAAATTCTATAAATACATTCAAAGCAGGAGACCATCTAGGGAGACAATTGGACCCTTGGATGATAAGGGAGACAAAGGTGTACTAAAGAACGATAAGGAGATTGCAGAGAAGCTAAATGAATTCTTTGCATCTGTCTTCACAGTGGAAGATATAGGGCAGATCCCTGAACCTGAACTAACATTTGCAGGAAGGGATTCTGAGGAACTGAGACAAATAGTGGTAACGAGAGAGGAAGTTCTAAGCTTAATGGACAATATAAAAACTGACAAATCACCGGGCCCGGATGACATCCACCCGAGAGTTCTCAAAGAACTCAAAGGTGAAATTGCTGATCTGCTAACTAAAATATGTAACTTGTCCCTCGGGTCCTCCGTGCCTGAGGACTGGAAAGTGGCAAATGTAACGCCAATCTTCAAAAAGGGATCCAGAGGGGATCCCGGAAATTACAGGCCAGTTAGCTTAACTTCTGTCCCTGGAAAACTGGTAGAAAGTATGATTAAAGCTAGATTAACTAAGCACATAGAAGAACAAGCCTTGCTGAAGCAGAGCCAGCATGGCTTCTGCAAGGGAAAGTCCTGTCTCAGTAACCTATTAGAATTCTTTGAGAGTGTCAACAAGCATATAGATAGAGGTGATCCAGTGGACATAGTGTACTTAGACTTTCAAAAAGCGTTTGACAAGGTACCTCACCAAAGGCTTCTGAGGAAGCTTAGCAATCATGGAATAAGAGGAGAGGTCCTCTTGTGGATAAGGAATTGGTTAAGAAGCAGAAAGCAGAGAGTAGGAATAAACGGACAGTTCTCCCAATGGAGGGCTGTAGAAAGTGGAGTCCCTCAAGGATCGGTATTGGGACCTGTACTTTTCAACTTGTTCATTAATGACCTAGAATTAGGACTGAGCAGTGAAGTGGCCAAGTTTGCTGACGACACTAAATTGTTCAGGGTTGTTAAAACAAAAAGGGATTGCGAAGAGCTCCAAAAAGACCTCTCCAAACTGAGTGAATGGGCGGAAAAATGGCAAATGCAATTCAATATAAACAAGTGTAAAATTAATAATAATAATAAATTTAATTTCTGTGTCGCCTATCTGGCCAAAGGCCACTCTAGGCGACGTACAAAACAGTTAAAACACAATGAGATAAAATACAATAATACAATAAAAAACAGTATGAGAATAATACAGCAGCAACAATATTAAAACAGGGTAGGAGGCATTTCAGTCACAGTAATTAACCCTCCCCGGAGATCCCAAAGGCCTGTTGAAAGAGCCAGGGCTTTAAGGCTTTACGGAATACATTTAGGGAAGAGGCGTGCCAGAGATCTTGTGGGAGGGAGTTCCAGAGAGTGGGGGCCACCACTGAGAATGCCCTCTCTCTTGTACCCGCCAATCTAGCTGTTTTTGTCGGCGGAATTGAGAGAAGGCCTTGAGTGGCTGATCTTGTCGGGCGGCATAATTGGTGGCGTTGAAGGCGCTCCATAAGATAAACTGGGCCGAGACCGTATAGGGATTTAAAGGTTAATACCAACACCTTGAATTGGGCCCGGAAAACAACTGGAAGCCAGTGTAGATCGAACAACACTGGTGTGATGTGATCCCGGCGGCGACTATTCGTAAGTAGTCGAGCCGCCGCATTTTGTATCAGTTGTAATTTCCGGACCGTTTTCAAGGGTAACCCCACGTACAGCGCATTACTGTAGTCCAAACGAGAGGTGACCAGGGCGTGTACTACCAGGGGGAGCTGATGAGCAGGAAGGTAGGGTTGCAGCCTTCGTATGAGGTGTAGTTGATACCAGGCTGCCCGGCTCACTGCCGAAATCTGAGCCTCCATGGACAGCCTGGAGTCAAGTACAACCCCAAGGCTGCGGACCTGGTCCTTCAGGGGTAAACTCACCCCATTGAACTTCAGGTCAATTATGCATATTGGAGCAAAAAACCTGAATTTCACATATACGCTCATGGGGTCTGAACTGGCGGTGACCGACCAGGAGAGAGACCTCGGGGTTGTAGTGGACAGCACGATGAAAATGTCGACCCAGTGTGCGGCAGCTGTGAAAAAGGCAAATTCCATGCTAGCAATAATTAGGAAAGGTATTGAAAATAAAACAGCCGATATCATAATGCCGTTCTATAAATCTATGGTGCGGCCGCATTTGGAATACTGTGTACAGTTCTGGTCGCTTCATCTCAAAAAGGATATTATAGAGTTGGAAAAGGTTCAGAAGAGGGCAACCAGAATGATCAAGGGGATGGAGCGACTCCCTTACGAGGAAAGGTTGCAGCATTTGGGGCTTTTTAGTTTAGAGAAAAGGCGGGTCAGAGGAGACATGATAGAAGTGTATAAAATTATGCATGGTATTGAGAAAGTGGATAGAGAAAAGTTCTTCTCCCTCTCTCATAATACTAGAACTCGTGGACATTCAACGAAGCTGAATGTTGGAAGATTCAGGACAGACAAAAGGAAGTACTTCTTTACTCAGCGCATAGTTAAACTATGGAATTTGCTCCCACCAAGATGCGGTAATGGCCACCAGCTTGGATGGCTTTAAAAGAAGATTAGACAAATTCATGGAGGACAGGGCTATCAATGGCTACTAGCCATGATGGCTGTGCTCTGCCACCTTAGTCAGAGGCAGCATGCTTCTGAAAACCAGTTGCCGGAAGCCTCAGGAGGGGAGAGTGTTCTTGCACTCGGGTCCTGCTTGCGGGCTTCCCCCAGGCACCTGGTTGGCCACTGTGAGAACAGGATGCTGGACTAGATGGGCCACTGGCCTGATCCAGCAGGCTCTTCTTATGTTCTTATGTTCTTATGTTCTTATGTTCTTATGATGATGTGCAGTCACTTGGAGGGTGGGGATTTTCTGTATTTCACATACATTTTACCTTTTCCCCATTCAGTTCCTCCTAAGGCCTTTGGGGCCCATCCCTGCCACCCGCCTGTTGATTTGGTCATCCAGGTTGAGGCCCATCCTAGGGCAACCTGACATTCTTCATTCTGGGCGGAGATATGGGCGGGATAGACATTTAATAAATGAAAAAAGAAATAATAAATGTTTGCTTCCTGGGAGCCTGTCCTTAGATGTAGAAGGTTAGAGCCATGTACCTCTGATCTCCATATTTCTTGAGTGGCTGTCCCTTGGCAAACCTCAGATTTTGAAAAAGTTTGAACATCA
Source organism: Rhineura floridana (assembly GCF_030035675.1). Lineage (NCBI taxonomy): Eukaryota > Metazoa > Chordata > Lepidosauria > Squamata > Rhineuridae > Rhineura > Rhineura floridana. Next base: position 84,974,332 of record NC_084489.1, on the reverse strand, counting down.
GCGCTTTACATATTGGTGCAATTGTTTTGTTAACACCTGCTTATAGCCACATACTCAGAGCTATTCCTGCTGCTCAGCATAAAGATCACCCCTTTAGATGCAACATTCTTAAGATTGTAAGTCTTAAACTGTAGGATCTAAACATTTGCAAGGCCATGATCATAATACAAAATATGGAACCCGCTGCATCTTTTTGAAATTTGCGAATGTCGGCTTTTGTTAAAATTACGAGAATAAGTATCTAATCCTTTTGATGGCAGTGTATGCTAAAAGCACAAGGAATAGTGCTTATTTGGCTGAGGCTTCCAGTGAGTGAGAGCTGTGTAATATCTCTGCTGTGCACTCCTTTCTGCCTTTACCTCTGTACTAGAGACCCTGGCCCTATTTAAAAATAATGCTCCTGTAATTTCCAGCTCCTTTTTTGCTCTCTGTTATCCTAGTTCTCCCCTCCCCAGTGGAGATAGGTCCATTAGGGCAAATGGGGCATTGTCCCTCTAGCCTCCATATGCCCACCTGCCTGCCCTCTCACCTACAACCGGCCCAGGGGGTGGCACTGCCCTCCAGCTACCTCCTCCTTAGTATCCGTGTTGCCCCCAGCTGGAAGGAGGATGGGGACAAAACTAGAATAAGTTGGCTCTGCCTGGTGGCTTTGGCGCCACCTTCTGCTTCACCAGTCCCAAAGGGCACCAGCCACTACAGGCCCTCCCCATTCACAAAAATCTGTTTTTATGAAGGAGTGAAAGCATGCTGTGATAGCACTATCAACTCCTGATGGATGCTAATGCTTTCTAATTTCCATAATGTATTCTGATAGAATATGAGTATAGCATTTTCGACCCCATACATATACATTAGTTAGGTAGCCTGGAAGGTTAAAGCAAACTTATGAATGACTGGCACACCTCTAGTTATGATTTTCTGAGCTGAATGATGTGAAGTGGGCTGACTTGATGCTAAACTTTTTCTTTTCACACTGAAGAGGGAAAAGCTATAAGGGATGCCTTGCCACGATCAGAGCTGGAGAAGTCTGTCGGGGCCTCACTCGAACGTGCAGATAAGGAGATAAAAGGCATCTCTGCAGAATCTCATGGATGCCCTGTTACCACCAGCATCGCTTTCTCTGGCCACAAGAGGGAAGGCCAGCTGTCTCTGTGGCCTTGATTCCGTGCCTTCAGGCTACACGAAATGGAAGCTAGGCCTGCTCATGGTAGCTCACAAACCCAGCATCCAGTTCAAAGCTCTGCTTGCCTGAGCCAGGATTGGAAGAACAGAGACCCAAAAGAGACCCAAGCATTCTGCCGACAGAAATGAAGTTCTCAGACATTTCTGTTCTAAGAATTAAAAAAAGAGAGAGGTCAAAATGTGAAGAGTTTTGTGGCTGAAACTGTGGCTAGCTTGGTCCCACCTTTGTTTTTGAATATGTGAACCTGTACAGATGCCAGCCTTGCACAAAGTTCAACAAAGGTCTGAGTCCACAGAATGTTTTATTACTGCCACCTGCCAATATCTGTTTTCAATCCAGCTAAAGGCAGTGCTGATTGCAACATACTGGGGACAAAGAACGGGGAATGACTATCTCTGTTCGCCTCTAGGGCAAGGGTGGGGACAAGAAAATTGCCTCCCATAAAACCACAGCAAGGTGTGCTTTTCAAAGAAATCTATTTACAAATGGAGCATGAAGAGGTCTGCGTACATGCAGTCCTTTCATTCTTTATCCTATTAGTGTTTGTGTCTAACCTCTGTATGATGTTAGCCTAACTGTTCTTAGTCCAGAGTGATGCTACAGGGACACTTTCAGGTTGCACTCAGTTTGCTAAGCTAGGAATATAGACCTATTAGGGCCTCACTGAGGGCCCGTTCACACTTCAGAAGGAAAAACAAACTTGATGTGTGTATACAGGTGTTAGCAGGGTACAGCACCATAAGATACACAGAAGGCATGCATGTCTCTAAATAGTTAAGGGCATGTGGTAAACATGTGCTAAGACAGTGTGGGCCAATATCACATATCCCCAAGTTTTAGAGGTGTGCATTACCTTTTCACACTGTGCAGTATTTTGCTGCAAATGTTATGACATTCAGTATAGAAGCTAAACTGCATTTAGTGTATATAGGCTAACTAATAGTGCTCATGAACACACTCTTGGTCTTCCTTATAATTTTTTTTATGGAATAAATATTTTGCCTTTAACGACTGTCCCTTTTCTCAACTGATGTCCTTTGGACATGAACAAGTAGACAAATATTTCAGTAGTACATGTTTGGGAATCTTGTGGATGACGTATATCTGATATCAAATTTAAATGTGATGCTACTGCGTGAAAACATCTTAACCCAGGCATGAAGAAGTTATTTTGGGCTCAGGGGAGGGGCTACATTGTCCCAGTGGAAAGCTTCCAGGGGGGCACATTCCAGTAGCGGGTAGGGCCAGACCCACACACACTATTGATATATTTTCCTCTTGGCCTTGATCTTCTTGCAACAGATCTTACAGAGGAAGGAGCTCCAATTGTGCACTTTGCACAACATCAAAATCTTTTCCTTCTCACCTGATCCCTGTCAATAGCTGAAGAGTGAGAGATGAAATCTAAATGTGGGATGGGGGGGCGTCCGCACTCCAGTTTTAACCTGCATTGGCACTCCCCCAGCTGGATTGATTTGAAAGGCACCTACTCTGTGCACCTGACCTATATGTATATAGCATTTGAAATCCTGGAGCCGTGTTCGCTGGGGACATAGAGTCCTGGTGTGCAAAAGCAGCACATGCATAGGATTGCACAAATGCTTTTTTTCTGCTACACTCAATGCTTGAAACTGGCCTAATTGTTTCCCGGCTGGAGCTTCCAAGAGACGATCGCTTTCCTTTGCGAGAAAAACCATGTGTAGTGTCATCATCCGGATACTTTCAGTTTCACAAGTCTGAAGTCCCCACCAGGCTACTCATCTGTCCAGTGGCCACTGAGCCTGCTTTCAAGCTGTGATTCCCAAGACCTATTGTCTGGGGTAAGAATTACTAGGGCAGCCCAGTTCCGCAAGCAACCAGGGCAGTCCGTTAGGGACTTCAGTGCAGCCGTGTACAACTGTAGAAATGTGCTCCAGGATCCCTTGTGAAACTGCATGCTGAGATTGCAGCACTTGGATCGTGTACATTTGACCATGAGCTGACCATCCCTGGTGAAGAGGCACATTTCTCAAATTGTATTGATTTGGGTAGGAAAATCGCAAGCTGATCCTAAGAAATTCTAGATCCCAGGTTGAGGGTGATACTGATGCACTTGGAAGCCTGGTAAAAAGTAATAGGTTGCAGTCTGGGGACCTTTCACGTACATTTTACCACTGCATTTGGGAAAGGAGCCCATTTTTAAGACATTTGTTTAAAACGGATTTCTTTAAAAGAATGTCTACCCTATCTGTTCATGGCTTGAGGGGACTTCCAAAAAAGAAAGAACAAACCAGGGGGTTGACATTGCTACTAGTGGACGCTCTCTTGTTTTTCCTCTATCTCAGCCCTGATTACACAACCTAACCATCTTTATTTTCACGGCTAGCTGAACAACAGGAAACTATTGGCAAAATTCCAGAGAGAAGTAAAATATTGCCCAGTCCAAGCATCGCTCAAAAAGACACAATTCTTGAAGATGATGGGATTCATGAACACACCGTTCCCATTACAAGGTAACTTCCTTGAGCAATTCAAACACTGAACCCCTGAAAGTCATGCAGGTAAAGTATCCTGCCATCCAGTTCCTACTTTGTGTCTGGGTGATTTGGACTAAAGGCTGCTCGATACATGCAAAAGAATTGTGTTACTGGTTTTCCAAAAGGAATCATTTCAGAATGTGGGCAGTAGATCACATAACACTTGAGTGGGGAAACTTTGGCCCTCCAGAGGTTGCTGAAGTACAACTCTCATCAACCCCAGCAAGCATGGACAATGGCTAGGGGTGATGGGAGTTGTAGTTCAGCCATATCTGATAGAATTTAATACTTGTCAGCATCAAAATTACCTAACTATGGAAAATGAGGTTGTCTGAAAGAATGGTTCAAGTCTAGTTTTCTCCCTGATGTACTCAGTTGTCTATATACAGGGAGAGATTGGGGGGGGTATGTGGGTAGGGTTTTTTTTTTACATTACCTTTTATTCATTCAATTCCCAAACTGCATTCTGACATGATACAATTCCTAGTATGTTAATCCTACGTTATATAGTATAAATAATGTATAGTAGTATCTTTAATGTCTAGCACTCATAAGACTTTAGCAGGAAGGAGAGACGTTTGGGTTGAGTTGAAATGAATAACTTTTTTCACACACATTTTCATCTGGGTCAACAAAACTTCCCCTCATTGGCAATTTTCAATTTACAAGACTGCAGTCAGATGTGCTCCTGCCTTGTCTTCCATTTCATTGGCACTGATCAAGTGATGAAGAGTCTTCCAGTGGATATGAGGGGTGTCTTGGGCTATCCCACCCACAGTAGTAGGGAGGATAAAAAGTAACATTGTGGCCTGCTTAGAGCTTGCTAATTGTATCTTACAAATTCTGTGTTCATTGTGACTTTTCTTGTTTGTTTAATACTTAAGAACCCCTCAGGTCATGCCTGGAGCAGAGCGGCTCAGGACTGATGGGGCAGAGGGCATCTCAGATGTTCAGATGCAAGTTTATGTTCAGACCATGGAGGGAACCTGTGTCTATAAAACGGTGGAGAAGAGTGCAATAAGTAAGTCAGCCTGTTACATACTCTTGCCAGGAGTGGAGATGAAACAATTTTGCCAATAATTTAGTGGGCCTTCAAATTCTGGATTTCATTTCCCCCCAGAATTTAACATTTGAAACATTATTAGGCGATGTGTTCTGCAAACACAACATCGGGGTACTTTTGACTTTGCAATCAAGCCCTTTTTCTCTACAAGTCAGTGGAGGGCTTTCACTCCGTCGTTCAGGAAACAAAAATCTTGAGACACCCTGATTAAGGTCAGGGCATGCCAGTTCCCCCCTCCCCCACCACCTCAATAGTCTATCTGGCTTCAACCGTAGACACAATTGTCTCTCATTACTGTGGCCACTGTGATTGTTGCGTGGCTAAACATGCAATAGTTAAGGCACTCTCTTGGAGTTAAGTTAAGGCTCATCCTATAATTTTACGAGTGAGACAGGAAATCCCAGGCTTTCCGGCTGCAAAATGATCACTGCATCTTTTGGAATGGCTTATACTTGTGCAGTGCACGTATCTCATGGAATTGGATGAAGGTATCTGAAGCAGTGGTTCTTGTGCTGTTCGGTTTATGTGAGATTGCTGGACTTCTGATGCCAAAGAAAGCATTTTATTATTTTTTATAAAGATAGGACACTGCTAGACATAAGACTACAAAGTTAGGACTACGAAGTGTGCTAGAATTCTGCCCAATTTGGATTTTGTACTGAATTTTCTGTTAATTCACTTTTATTATTATTATTGTTGTTGTTCTATTGCTATTGTTGTTATTATTACATTTGTATACCACCCCATAGCCGAAGCTCTCTTAGCAGTTTACAACAGTTAAAAACATTAAAAACAAATATACAAATTTAAAAACACTTAAAAAAAAACAATTTAAAAACACATGCTAAAATGCCTGGGAGAAGGTATTTTATTCTTCTTCTTGTTGTTGTTGTTAGATTTATATCCCGCTCTTCCTTCCAGCAGGAGCCCACTTAGTCTGTATAGCTACAGATCAGATTTTTATGCAGCAATTTTCCACGGCTATTTTCAAAAATGGATTTTTTTAAAAACAAAATCTGCCTCTAAAATATCAGTATTAAGAACAATAATTTTATCAATATTTCCTTTCATTTGTCGACATTTCCTTTAAAATTATCGATATTAATACCAATATTTTTTGCAAGGGGAAAAAAACAGGTCAGTAAAAGCAGCAGCTAGTGGATGAAGAAGAAACTTTGAATTAATACTGGCTTGTTAGGTTGACGGAATGCTTTCACACTGGCACCAGCCAAGGAATCCCATCCCTACTGAGGACTTGTTTCCAGTCACCAAGATTTGCTGCCTGGCTCCAGCCAGTTATGACTAACAACATTTAAAACAGTTCTTAAAGAGACAGTGAACTATTTCCAGTCCCAAAGTGGTCAAATGATGGAGTATGCAAAATATGAGGAAGAAATAGACTTCTGAGTCAGGTGGGGGCTTCCATCCACCATCCCCCCCAAGACACAGATAGTTTGAATGCTGCCTAGCAAAGGATCCATGTCAGATTTATATGGGAAATTGCTCCCCTCCTTATCCTATCATCTAAGCCGGATTTAGGAATTGTTGCTTTGTTCCCATGGTATTCCCTGTCTGTAGTTTTTTGAGTTGTCAAAGATGCCCTTTTCTACTGTTTCTAATGCTATTGTTGGAAACGTTCCCCAACCCTACAGAACTGCATATAAGAATCTCCACATATTCACCTGTGGAACAGGTGGTGATGGGTTGTTTGAGGGACAATCCAGAAGCAGAATGACTTTAAAAGTGGGGGACTGAGGTCATAAAGCATAAGAAACACTGATGTAAAAGTGCAGAATCTGGAAAGCACTGTATTATGGCAGCTAAAAGCTCCTGACCAGTCATCTAGAACAGAAAAATGGCAAGAGTTAGCATGTACACGAGATTTAGGCAGTTGTCTTGTCTCTAATATCTAGCACAGGACTGGGAAACCTTTAGCCTTCCAGGTGTTATAAGACTCCATCTCCCATCATCTGTTACCACTGACCATGCCGGCTGGGTCTGATGGAAGTTGGAGTCAGACCACATCTGGAGGGCCAAAGTTTCCTCAGGCCTGATCCTGGGAGCACAATTGTCTTGGAAAACATCTTCAGAGAAGCATGCAAAACTTGATCGCAACTGTGATTTGTTTCTCGTCCACTCTTGTTTCCCAGATTATTCTTTTTGAAACCACTGAACATTCTTCAAGTAAACCTCACATTTTTGTCCCATCAGGCCCACCATACATGCAGGTGACAATTGAGGATGTGCAGGTCCGGGGTGGGGAGATGGCAAAGTTTCATGCCGTTATTGAAGGAGATCCTCAGCCAACCGTTGCATGGTTTAAGGTAGGTAGCAGATATTCCCAGACAGAGATGTAAATGAAGGAAAGGAGATCAATCAAATGTACAGAGGACAAGGAGGGTTCGGCTATGGTTCTTTTTTATGAATCCGTGGACAGAAAAATGATACTCCATGCATGTAGTGAAAGCTGAAAAATGCAGCTTCTGTTTCAGTGGTGGAGTACTGAGAATCACAAAGTAAATTAGGGATACTTACAGTTTCCTCCTCTGCCAGATTCCTCACTGGATTTTGAAGTTCTGCTTTACCAAAATGGGCTTTCCAGAGTTGAGCTCAAAATGTTGGAATTCAAACACCTTGTGGAGGTGGATTTCTGGAAATTTGCAGTTCAAAAAATTCAAATTAAGAAGTTTTTGTTTATTTTTTATTTTTTAATTCTCTGGAATTGCACAAGTGTTTTTTATATATTTACTTTTAAAACCCTTTAAAAAATCAGTATTGACATTCCAAAATCTGCAATTCCTGCTGGAATTCAAATGCAGTGAAACTGAAAGGATATTGGAATGTCAGAACATGGGCATGGAACTGCTAAACCCTAAAGAAAATACATCAGGAACAGGAGAATCAGAGACAAGGCTTTAATATGAGCCAGGGCTCTAGCCTAGGACTTCCTTTCCATTCCAGGGCTCTGCTCTGGTATTTTGAGGGAATCGTAAAGGAAAATACCTCTGAGCACATGCAGGGTGCTTTTCCTCTCACTGCACAGCAACAACTGCCAGTCCTAATAAACCTGTGGCTCAGAGGAAGAGGACTTCCATGGCACAGGTCAATAGGTTCTGGGTAGAAAGAAGCCTCAGCATCTCTTGTTTTTAGCAATTCACAAATACCCATAGATATCTGCAGATGGATATAGCTTTTGTTTGTTGTTATGTGCCTCCAAGTCAATCACGACTTATGGCGACGCTATGAATCAGCGACCTCCAGTAGCATCTGTCATGAACTACCCTGTTCAGAGCTTGTGAGTTCAGGTCTGTGGCTTCTCACATTCCATGTTCCTGTTGTGTGTGTCATACAACTCCGGACTCTCCTTTCACATCTATGAGCATCAGCCTCTGGGCTTCCTTTCGGCTTTGACGCAGCTGCCTCATTAGTCATAGCTCTACTCATACTTGTTCTTCGTTCTTCCCAGTAGCTTGGTGAGTGCCTTCCAACCTTGGGGTCTCATCTTCCAGCACTATCTCGTGTTGCATTTTGGATACTCTGTTCATAGGGTTTTTGTGGTAAGAGGTATTCAGAGGTGGTTTACCATTGCCTTCCTCTGAGTTTGGATGCATCTTAGTCTGGTGTCTCAGCTTTGACCATTCTGCCTTAGGTGCCCCTGCTAGGAGTCTAGCGTCTAAGTCTAGACTCCTGACGGCATTGCTCTCAGCTTCTTTGACACTCCCAAACCCCCTCACCATGTTAAGGTGTGCATCCTAGAGGGGGGATATAGCTTAATGAGCATAATTTGCATTACTTCCATGGCCCTGATGAATATTGCATTCTACTTCCTAAACATGTTGTAATTCTACAGCACCCTTATGGTCAATTCACATAGCCATATTTGTCCTGTGAAAGTAACTCAAGGCTCATTTGTGCATAGTTTATGTTTCCCTAAATTGTATTTTCTTCCATGAGGGTGAATGCCCCGATTCTTGTCCTTATTATGATTTGTTATGCTGTTGTTCAAACCCTTAATGAAACATTATCATATGTATGTCCCACTCATTTGGATGGGGTTTGTCCAGGAGATGGTCTTGGATCTGATGGACTGGGTGCTAGATTTTGTTTACCTAAATAGTGCTGGGTTAAGTTGATCTGCCCTTCTCTGTAGCCATTCAAGCACTGAGATATTCTCTCACCCTTTCAGGGTATTTCCTTGTTGATAGATAGTGAAAGAGTCCATCAGTTCAATGAAGAGACAAGATATTCTTTGGTTTTGTACAACACTCGACCTGAAGATGGTGGTGTCTATACTTGCATTGCTAAAAACACAGGAGGGGAGGTCTTATGCAAAGCTGAACTCATGGTCCAAGAAGGTAACTACATATGTGTGATCTGCTTCTTGCTCTACTTGTATGTGTCTCTTTCATTAGCTCTTTCTTATTTATTGGTAGCCCACTCTGTCTCATGGTCTCTCAGCAAGAGCTAGCACAGCATAGTGCCCTCAAGCCTAGTCGTGACTCCCATGCCCAATTTTCTGCTTCAAACTGCATCCTCCCAAATGTGCTTTTCCTTACAAAGAATGGCTGTTGTGCCTGTGTTGCACACGTTTGCAGAACACGTGATTCTGAAACTCTGTCACTCCTTTGTGACCATATAAAATATAGAGATAATCATTGCTGGCCTAGTTTATAAGGCTATTATTGTATTATTAAGAGAGCTGAGTCAGGTCTGACTTGTTTTATTATAACTAACATAAAGCCAGACAAAGGTGTCCCTTCATGATGGCATCATTGTTCAGTGTTCAACCTTGAGTCCCTAGATGTTGCTGGACTCTAATTCCCATAATCCCCAGTCAGTTTAGTGAATGGCTAAGAATAATGGGAGTAGCAGCCCAACAACTTTTGGGCTGAAGAACACTGGTCTATCTGAAGAGAAGTCAACTCTATCTGGTACCTCTGGAAGAGACTCACATATGAAATATGTTCAAATTTTGCTCCACTTTCATTCTAAGACCACAGTCTTTAATAACTGGATGTTCTACAAATCTAGTTTTTCTGGTGGAACTGGATGACACCCTGATTTAGTACAATAAACAAGAGGAGAGAGGTGCTCTTGGTTCAATTAGAAGAATCCCTCCATTGTCCCAAGTACGTAGGAGTGAGGAGTTTCTACACTAGTCTGCATAGTTTCTTGAACTTCTATATTTGGAATCTAAACTTCCTACTGAGCAGGATCCTGTTGTTGTTAATTTCATTTTTGAATCACATCCCAACAAACAAGACACTTGGTGCAAGAACATGATCATGCAGGAAGACCCATAATTTTACTTGTTCTTGTTTGAATTGTTTATAGATAAGAAAAGCCAAGGGGCAAAGAAACAGAGCAAGAGAAGAAAACTCCATTCTTTCTATGAGGTTAAGCAAGAAATAGGAAGGTAAAAATAATTTTTCACTTGATATTCCACTCAGGTCATGATTATTGTTGTGTGTGGGTGTTTGAGGCCTGGGAAGAACTGAATAGGAACGTTGTTTCTGCCTTATATTAAAGATTTGAATCAATCTGAGTTTTTTTTAAATTCTTCACAGGGGTTCCTTTGGAATTCTCAAGAGAGTTGTCCACAAAGGCAATCGAGTTTCTTTTGCAGCCAAATTTATACCCCTGCGAAGGAAAACAAGGGATCAGGCCTATCAGGAGAAGGATATTCTAGCCAACCTGTCTCATAATAGGATCACTCAGTTGCTGGACGAATTTGAAACACGGAAAACCTTGATTCTGATTTTGGAGCTGTATCCTTTTTGCTAAATCCTAGTGGTGAATGTATATTATCCACCTTGTGGTAGCATTTGCTAGAAAGAGTGGTAAAGAATCCGAGTGTCAAATCTGAAAACGACAAAGAGATTTATAGAATATTTCTGTCAATGCTAGATATGCTTTTGGTGGTGTTATTTGTTAAAAGTAAGCCAAACAACAGAGTTTCATGGCCCCTAAAAAGCTAACACATTTATTATGGCATAATATTTTGTGAACTGCAGTCCACTGCACGTTCATGGCATAAAGACATGTGGTGGCAGAGTTGAAGACTGAACAGTGAAGTCAGAGGGAAATGAAATGCAGGAAGTGCAGACAGTGACAATTATGTCGTTAACTGTGACCATTCACAAAAAAAATGTGTGGGTGATAAATAATGCAAACTTCAGGCACTGGTAAGCTAATTAACACATGTAGTATGTTCAAAGCAAACCAACCCACTATCCCAGTTCAAGCCGTGGGCGATACTGCTGAACCTCTGACTATATTTTTCTTTCATGTTGTAGAGTCCCTTTGAAGTTCCTTTTTTTAAAAAATATACATATATAGCCACCTTAAAGTTAGAGTGTCCTGGGAGACTGGAATATTCCCTAGTAGTTTTTGAATATTGCTATTTCTGAAGTCAGATTTATACAAATTTAATATTTATGCACAGAGCAGAGGGTCTGGAACCCTTTTCAGGCCAAGAGCTGCGTTCCCTTCCAGAGGCAACATGCTCATAATATTTTATCAGTTCAAAAACTGGTGAATTCTGGGTATTGTGTAACATTTGATAGAGGAAAATGTTTTGTGCAGAGAAGAGGCAAAGTTGTCCTTTTTGGTTCTGGGGGCCAGATCTTTATCTGCCCCCACCCTGTGAGCCAGCTTTGACAGGTGGGCACGGCAATCCACCTATCAATCACATGACATCATTATGACATCATATGGTTGAAAGCTGGCTTGCCCCGCCCATCGGTCAAAATCTCTTGCACTTACAAAACCTGCCCCGTGCTAATTCTTTTGGACTGCAGTTCAGAGATCGAAAGGGTCAGTGTAGGGTGGGCTTTACAAACCTCCCCACACCCCTCCTTTCAAGCTTCTCAATCAGAGGTTGAAAGGAGGGGGCACAGGGAGGTGTGTAATGCCTGCCCTGTGCTGATCCCTCCGACTTCTGGAAAGGATCCACATGGGGTGGGCTTTCCAAAAAACTGGGTTTCCTTCATTTTGCTTGCAGCGAGAGCAAGCAGACCCAGTTTGGTTTTTTCTTCATTGCTGTGTGATGAAGTAGTGTCTGCCGGCTGTGGCAGGGACTGCTCCTCTGCGCAGTGATGAAGAAACAAGTGCTTGTTTCACAGTGCTCTTGGAAACAGGGCTTCCCTGCTTTTAAAGAGTTCTCCCACCCCAATATGTATGACAGCAACTCAGGAAATGTTTTGGGCCAGCCCAGCTGTCAGCTTCTGTTCTCCTTTTGTAAGATTATTTGACTGAAAGGATTCCTAAAAAAGGGTAACTAGAAAATAATTGGTCAGTTTCTGTGTATTGCTTCACAACATAAAGGGCTTCATATTCCTTAGCGTGTTAGATGCTCCAATGAAGAGCTCCTGGAAAGGTTGTTCAAGAAAAATGTGGTGACTGAAGCAGAGGTGATGTTCCTTTCTCATGTTTCTTTTGGGAAGAATATCAGATTTTAAGTCAAGGGACTATAGATCTATCTCATAATAACTATGGAATCGGAAGCTAGGAGTGGGATCCATTGGTTGGTGCCAATTTGAAAGTGTTCTGTCGAACTAACAAGCTGTCATTGATTCGAGTTCATTCTTTATCAGCTAGCCACTGCTTTTACCAATCTGGGTTTTTTTCTGCTCAGAAAAAATATTGATATAAAGAGATAATAATAGATAAATAGTAAGGAGGATATCAATATTTTGAAGGAAATGCCAATATTTCCTGTTAAAATATCCTTTAAAAATATTGATATTTTGATGAAAATGTCAATATTTTAAAAAGAAATATTGATCAATTATTATTCCTACAATCAATGTTTAGAGAGGCAGATTTTTTCTAAAAAAACAAAAAAGTAGTTCACAGACAGCTGCTGAAATTTGCTACATTAAAATCCAATCCTTAACTATTGAGGATAAGCAAATTAATGGAAAATTCTCTACCAAATCCAAAGTGGGCAGAATTCTAGCACATCCTTATCAGAAACACACTTTTCAATGTGGCATCTAAGCAAATCTACTGATAAGTTTGTGTTTACCCCTCACTTACAGGTCAAGCTGTACATCAGACAACTTCTAGAAGGGATTGAATACTTGCATAGGAGCAAAGTGCTTCACTTGGATATTAAGGTAACATTTAAAGTGGTCTCCATCTTCAGTTCACTGCATAATTGTGAATTGCTTCAGAGAATGCAGGAAATATTCCATGAAACCATGGTTGGATATTTGTTCTGTTGACCTATGTGCAGATTCTCTATCTTGAATATAGATTCCCACAGAAAGACAAACATGTTATTATTTTTGCAAACATTTTGTAAAGTTTGGGGCTGATATTACCCCTCCAAGAGAGGTGAAGCTGTTGAATCAGGATAATACCTGGGTGCTGGAGGATAGGAGCAGAGGAGTAGGACTGTAGCTCACTAGTATCAGAATGGGGTTTAGACATGGAGGACTGTTAAGGACATATTTGAGATGGATTGTTGGGGGGGTGCAGCTGCTAGTATAGTTGTTTTAATTAATTACTAATGATGCCGTTTTGGGTGTTTGTTTTTTTGTATTTGATCTTTTAACTTTTTAATTTTTTAATTTACCTGATGGAACTCCTCTCCCGATACAAATCCACCCGTACACTATGCTCAACATCAAAGGCCCTCCTCCGGGTGCCTACTCCGAGGGAAGCTGGGAGTCTGGCAACAAGGGAGAGGGCCTTCTCAGTGGTGGCCCCCAAATTATGGAATGATCTCCCTGACAAGGTGCGCCTGGCTCCAACACTGTTATCTTTTCGGTGCCAGGTCAAAACTTTCCTCTTCTCCCAGGCATTTTAGCATGTGTTTTAAAATTGTTTTTAAAAGATGTGTTTTAAATTTGTATATTTGCTTTTAATGTTTTTAGTTGCTGTAAACCGCCCAGAGAGCTTTGGCTATGGGGCGGTATATAAATACAGTAAATAAATAAATAACTCGTAATGTTTATGCTTAAGAGAATACTTTTATTTTTCTGTTAAATATGCTGTTTTGAATGTGTCTTTCACATTTGGCCTGAATTTCTAATGTTTTCTTTTAATATTTTGGGATGTTTTGCTTAATGTTCTAATCTAGGTTGCAAACCACTTTGAGATTTGTCTCCAAAATAATAAAGCGGTATAGAAATGACTTAAATAAATAAATGGAAGAGATTTGCATGCAGGAAGGCCCAGGTTCAGTCACTGACATCTCTAGACAGGGTTGGAGAAGACTGAAACCCTGGACAGCTGCTACCAGTCAGTGCAGACAATACTAAGCTAGAGGGACCAATGGTCTGACTCAGGGTGCTTTCACACTGCACTTTATTCCGTTATTCTGATGAGTTATTTCCTGTTAAATTGCGCATAAAATTTGAGCTTTCACACGACATAACGGGTAGCTCCGGAATTCTGGTGGAATGTAGTGGAAGTTTAGCGCTAATTTCCGCAATAAATGATACCAGAAAAATTCCGATAGCAGGCTGGGAACCCGGAAGATTGCGGGAGTTTTGCGCTAGCTGCCGCTGCTCATGTGACAGCCATCCCAGCATGCAGTGCGTTCCCGCCCTTACCAACAGCTGTCCCAGCATGCAGCCTTCACACGCTGCTTCACTACCACCGCCGTGCCTCCCAGCTGATCCCAGCTGCTCCTGAGATCAGCCTGTGCTGCTGCTGCTTGTGCTCAACCAGAGCCTCTGCTGCTGCGCTACCGCGCCTCTCAGCTGATCGCCATCGCGCCTCTTTCAACCCCCCCCACGCAGAAGGAACAAGCAGAGGTTTTGAATAGAAAAGGTGGGAAAAGAAGCAGTCTTCTAACGGCCGCGGTAGGTGAGAGTGCTGCGTGAAAGACCATTGCGCGAAATGCCACTAAATTGGTACTGCAGTGTGAAAGGGATTTTTGAAATCCGGAACGAAGCGCTAGATTTTTAATCCGTTAAACTAGCGCTATTAGCGCCATGTGTGAAAGCAGCCTCAGTATAAAGCATCTTCTGATATTCCTAGGAGAGAGATCCGGGGATACAAGGCCTCAGTAGAGAATATTAGTTTCCATATTCTTGAGATTCAACCAATAGCTTCAGATTCCCTGGAACACATACCTCCAAGATTCAAATGAAACAGAGAAAGCTCATCACAACTTCAATTTCTTATGTAAAGCCAAATCCCCACCCTGTGTCGACTGAGATGCCACCCCATAATTTGGGGGGTTAATTCCTAGGTTGTGGAGGCCTGCTGATCCTGCTTTCGGAAGTCTCAGAACACCTGGCAGGGCCATTGCCTCACCTGCATGCAAGCTTAAGCAGGATAGGGCCCCTTACCCAGTTGAAGACTAGAGTCTGAGCAGGAAGCCATTTTGGGTGCTCTTTCAGAATGGGCAGACACTGCAAGGAAGAGGATAGCCTTGCTTGCTTTATGGCTGATAATTCCCAGACTTCTCTACACAAATGCTCTTCACTCTTTCTACTTCTGCAGCCTGCAAACATCTTGATGGTTTATGATGACAAGGATGAAATTAAGATCTGTGATTTTGGCTTTGCTCAATATATGAATCCATCAAGGCCTCAGTACAGCGAATATGGGACACCTGAATTTGTTTCACCTGAAATTCTCTCCCAATCACCAGTCTCAACAGCATCAGATATCTGGTAAATTACCGCTTTTCCTCTGTATTTCTTTGTTTTAAATGGACAATATATTTAGGGTTTCAAGTCAACTGAAGAACAAACTAGAGATGGTGGAACAAAATTAGGGAGGTGGCGATGAGGGTGATGGTAACTTAGCTTTTATAAAGCACTTTTAAGTATTCATTGTGTTTCATTTTCTAGTTGTGTCTGCCATATTGATGTCTAAACTGGAGATAATTATTACCAGAAAAAAGGGGGGGGGTTGTGTGGCTGAGGGATGTGAGTTCTCTCCCACCTTATACGTAATCACCCTGGTCACTTTTTCTTCTAGCCTGGCTCTGATACCAGAAGTAATACCAGAAGTGAATGAGGAGCAGGGGTGCCTAAAGCGACAAAGTGTACAGAGGAAGGTTTAGGAACAGAGAGTTTAGCTTTCCTCATCTGTGCGTACCCCTTTGGTGTAAAAACTAGGTCCCTACCTCCACCTCCTGCTTCATGCATGAATAGAACAGACACGGGACAACTCAGGAGCTGGTCCTGTCCTTTCTAGTTTGGTCTCAATAAGTGGTACAATATCTGATTTGTGGTATCAAACGGGTTGATTTGCCTGGAACTCACCGTGCTTGGTTGCGGGGCCTGTTCTGTCTCTCCATTTTGTTTCGGTTGGGTGCGGAGTGTGGTGTTGGTTAATTTATGTATGCATGGAGTATTAGTTATTGTTGCCAGGGAAAGGCTTTGCAGAATGCATAGAATGGGGTTAGGAACCTGATTAATAGCTATAAGATCAGGTGTTTAAAGAGACATTGGTTATTTTTTATTATTATTTATTTATTATTTGATTTATACCCCGCCCTTCCTCCCAGCAGGAGCCCAGGGCGGCAGGCAGAAACCCTAAAAACACTTTAGAACATCATAAAAAGACCTTAAAATACATTAAAACAAAACAACGTTAAAAACATTTAAAAAAAAACTTTAAAAACATCTTTTTAAAAAAGGGTTAAAGAAATATTAAAAGCAGTATATAATAACAGAACCTTGTACATGAGTTCATAGGAAGAATTCATGACCGTTGGGTCCCACAATTTCATATTTGTAAGTTTTTTTTAATACACACACGCACACGTGTACGTATATATTTTTGAGATATGGCTATATGTTTTACATATTGTTGCCAACAGATGAGTAAAAAAAATTGGAAACCTGTGCCGATTGGCGACACTGACTTTTGATTTTTTTTATACAACTAGGCATGAAAATTGGATTTAATTAGGTAAGCAGAAGATGTTCTAATTCAATCAAACGGAATAGAATAGTATATATATATGTATATATATATATATGTATATGTATATATATATATATATATATATGTATATATATATATGTATATATATATATATATATATATATGTATATATATATATATATATAAAAGACAGTTTGAAAGCAACAACAGAACTTCACTCAAGCTTGCTCTGGATCCCTATAAGGATTCCGTTAATCACCTAAAAATATATATGAACGTAATTGTGATTAACCAAACAGAGGTTTTTATTATATTAACAAAATGTTTCAGCTTCTGCCTTCATCAGCTGCTAACATACAAATGCTGTTACCAAGGTGGCAGTTATAGATAGATAGATAGATAGATAGATAGATAGATAGATAGATAGATAGATAGATAGATAGATAGATAGATAGATAGATAGATAGATAGATAGATAGATAGATAGATTCTAAAGAAAATATTTTCAGTTTTGCATAGGATGAACTCATGTATGAAAGTATAACAAAACAGGCCACTGAAGAAGACAAACAGTTGAAATGTGTTTGGCATTTTCAGTCATTTAGAGACAGGGGGTACAACACTTTTACAACACCTTATGGTCGCACTTCACACGGATGAAGATTTTTTTGCGGTGTACACACTTTTCCTCTCTGTTCAGATTTTTGCAAGGTTTTTCTTATGTTTTGTGAATTTGATACATGTTCAGTTTTTTATTTTATTTATTTCAGTTACTGTATTTTAGAGTTTTGTGACTGTCATCTGCTTGGATGTTTGTATTCTTCTCTTTTTATGCTGTAAGATAGAACTTCACTTTCATATAATAAAATATGTATAAGTGATGTTAGACTGATTATATAATTTATTTAAGCTTGGTATCCTGGATTTTTTTTTTTTATGCTCTTGGTCAAGACTTGGTCTATACAGGCATACCCCGCTTAACGTTGCTTCACTTAACGTCGCCTCGCTATAACATACATGCTCCATACGCCCCCATACCCACTTAAAGTACTCGCGCTTCGCAATTACGGACACTTAATGGCATGACACCGCTGCCATCTAATTGCTTCACTTGAAGTACATTTTCACTTTACATACACGCTCCGGTCCCATTGCGTATGTTAAAGCAGGATATGACTGTATAACATTCATAGGTCTGCCCCAAATAACTAGTTCAACCTGTATTACAATCATTCCCAACCTTTGGGTCCCCAGATGTTGCTGGTCTACAGTTCCCATCATTCCTGGCCATTGGCCATGCTGGCTGGGGCTGATGGGAGTTGTAGTCCAACAACATCTGGGGACTGTTGGGAAAGGCTGCTGTATAGCATGCCATGTATGAAAACATTCTAAGATTGCAACACTTAATAATTGGCATTGTTCTCATTAAATCAACAACATGATTGGTGCAGCATCAACCAGGTGGTTATTTATAAAATCATCACATTAACATAATGAAATTGTCTGCACAGATTTCATGGGAATTAAAATCTCTTTCTGACACACATGGCTTTTCTGTCCCCCCCCCCCCGCAGGCCTGTTGGAGTCATTTGCTATTTAAGGTAAGCACTTCAAAATTATTGTATGCAATTTTTTTCTATATTATTTTAGCGTATAGAAAAATACGGTCTTATATCAGGACACAAAATAAGTCAGGAAAAGTCAGAATTTATTACCATTACGTATTCTTCTTTAGTAAAGGAATATAGAATTGAATTTTGATATAAATTCATCTGGCAACCTAGTCAGATATCTTGGAATAAAATTGTGGGTCTGGCACAAGCAATATTGCCATTGTTAATTAATTCAAAACAAAACATATAATCTGATATTGGAAGGTGAGAAAAATGAAGCTCTCGTGGTTACCTAGAATCTCAAGCCGTTAAAATGACACTTCTCCCCCATTTTTTTCTATTTGCTTTATTTCCTTTACTCACAGAGTCAGGAACTGAAAAGCTGGCAAAAATTCTGGTTTTTATCTCAAAGATAAGCAACCCAGAATGGAGTCAGAATGCAATCAACAGCACACTTGGTTGGCTTAGTGGAACCTAATCTCTGTTATCTGTATTATCAGGTAGCACAGCTAAGATTGAGGCCTATACGGTATCAGAAAATTCTGAGAATATCCTGTGTAAATTAAAAACAACCCTGTATCAATATCAGAGCTTGGAAAAGTTACTTTTCCAAGCTCTGATCAATATAGCTATAGACATGCTTCCCTGGATTAAAAAAGAAGATAATGCTGATGACAGGAGGCCAGAGAGAACAAAAATTAATTCCACAAACATTATTAAGAACATGGGATAAGAACAAGTAATTAAGTCCAGGAGTGTCTTCATTTACCAACAGGAATTAACAAGCTTAATATTCAAGAGCAAGGTCAAACTAATTGAGAAATTGAGAAACAAATGATGAAAGATCTGTAAACACAACATATGGTTGCAAGTGATTATCATTGTCTCTTATTTATTTATTAAATTTATATCCCACCCTTCCCTCCCAGAAGACGCCCAGGGCTGCAAACAAGCAATTAAATACTTAGAACATCTTCAAAACAGTTCAAACATAGATGCAGAATGGGATAAGGTCTCTACTTAAAAGGCTTGTTGAAAGAGACAGATCTCTTCTCCTGGTCTCTGTTGCTTAAACAGAAATAAAAATGACTTTCCCTATCTGGCTGCTGTGGTCGTAAATGAGTTCCAAGATCAAAGATGATCTCAAACTGTTTCCAGTTCATCTAGAAAGTTTGTTTTTACTGTGAAGGTGGAAGGGTGCAAGGGTGATCAATAAATGACCAGCACCAGCCTTCTGTTTTTGGGTAGACATACATGTACAGATGTGTGGTTAGGGCCATGCTGTTTTCTCTCAGTTATTATTACCTATTAGTAGGAATGGGAGAGAAGTTCAGTTCTCATTTAAAGCCAAATTTCACACTTTCTAAAACAATATGAGAACCGTAACAGCCATCGTTCAAAATCTGCACTTATCCAAACTGCAGACAAAAAATGAGTATTAGGAGAAACTGGCACTAAACGAACGGAGAATGTTGATGAGGATTTTTTTATATTTTTTAAATTAAAACTTGGAGAACTGAATTTAAGATTGGACAAATGAGAAACTGAGGGAACTGAAATGGGCACATCTGCCCATCCTCATGTGTCAGGTAGGGATAAATGGTAACCGCTTAAAATGTCTGTATTCTTTTGAAACGATTAGCCTGACGTGCAAATCACCATTTGCTGGGGAAAATGACAGAGCAACCCTACTAAATATTCAGAATGCAACAGTTTCGTGGGATATTCCTGAATTTGTTCATCTGAGCATAAAAGCACAGGATTTTATCAGAAAGATACTGCAGTCGTCTCCACAGTGAGTATCCTTTTAGTCATTTCCCAGTGGCATCATTCAAGGTTTGTGGTGTGTGTGTATGTGTGTGTAAGAGAAAGAGAGAGAAACTGTCACTTCTCCAATGCTTAGAATCACAGCCATTCAGGCCCAATTCACAAGGAGCTGCAGTGGCATGGTTAGGCTCTCTAGAAATGGTCATCTAAGCAAGCTGGGGCTCTTCCCTGGGTATTCAGGGTATTGGAAAATATTGCTGCTAGACAGAATTATACCATGACATATCAGCTGCTTTTCTCTCTCCCTAGGGCAAGGCCTAAGGCTCTGGAGTGTCTTTCCCACGCATGGTTCATGGTAAGCTTTAACAGCTTCTAGGGCAGGGGTGGAGAACCTTTTTGGCTCCAGGGGCCAGATCTTTATCAGGATCTAGCCTCATCAGACAAATGGGTGGGGCTGCCCAACTATCAATAGCCTGAGATTACAGTGTAGTCAAGACTTCAAAGCACCATGCACAGCCCCCAAGTATCAGAGCATCCCCATCAGGAACTCCTTTGCACACCTGATCCAGCAGGCTTCAGGTCTACCATCCATCAGCTGATGGTCAATAGAGCCAAAGCCTGCTTCCCCTTGGCAATGCTAAATTGAGGGCACATTTCTAGACTCCCAACTGTGCATTGGCAACCACGTCTCTATCTACCCCACACCTGATGTACTATATGACATCAGGTGTGAAGCTGGTAGGCATGGTTTGGGGAAAACGGCCTCACATGCCAAATTTGAACTTGTGGTGGGCCAGGTTTTGCCTGCAGGCCAGAAATACTCCAATGGATATTCTGAAGCAGTATACTCAACAGCAGAGCTTGGAAAAGTTACTTTTTTGAACTACAACTCCCATCAGCCCCAGCCAGCATGGTGCTGGCTGGGGCTGATGGGAGATGTAGTTCAAAAAAGTAACTTTTCCAAGCTCTGCTCAACAGTAGCGGCTGGTGGCTCCACATCAGTAGAACAGTGGAATCCTCTCTGGGTTTAGTCTGAACTTTTCAAGGAGCTGTCCAAGGTGCTTCAGAACCTTGGCAGCTCCTTGAAAGTTCAGACTCAAACCTGGAGCGGATTCCACTGCACTACTGACATGGAGCCACCAGCCTCCCCTAACACTCAAGAGTCGTAAACAGATAGGGAATGTGCCAGCCTGCATTTTGATCAGCCCTAAGCCAGTTGGACAGGCACGATACAGCACAGTGAGGGCTACAGTTAACTAGCTACCGTCACTATGAAGCATGCTAGGAAGCTCTTCCGTTGTTGTTGTTCTTCCATATCCTCTCTCCCCTTTCCTAAAAGCTCAGGACATAAATGCACAATAATAATGTGCATAGTTCTTGTAGGAATAAAAACTTGACATAATTTCCGTACTTAAAACCATATGTTAAACAATTCCACACAAACATAAGGTGGTAAAAATAGCAGAAGCAGGAAGAATATCATTATCATTGAAATCAGAATCAGTTTACATTTTGGTCGTGTTAAACTTGAAATGCCTTAATGTGGACAATGTGAGGTTTCCACATACTGACGCATCTAGCCCAGTGCTGTCTATCCTGAAGGGCAGATAAGTCTTTCCATCCAATCTGGGAGCTAATGGAAGAGTTGGCCAAGCATCTAGAACAGAGTGCCAAGAAAGGAATACAGGCATACCCCACTTAACGTCGCTTCACTTAACGTTGCCTCGCTATAACGTGCATGCTCCATATGCCCCCATACCCCTCTTAATGTACGCGTGCTTTGCAATTATGGACACTTAATGGCATGACGCCGCTGCCATCTAGTGGCGATTGCAGTGCAGTACATGCATAGATAATTGCTTCACTTTAAGTACATTTTCACTTTACATACATGCTCCGGTCCCATTGCGTATGTTAAAGTGGGGTATGCCTGTATATGGGCGGAAGCACTCATTTGTGTAAACTGAAACCCAGGCTGCACAGGTTGTTCCTGTTGCCTCCCTGCATTGGCAGCCTTACACTGGAGTTGCTGAAGCCATTGCTATCTGGAAGCCTCCATGAGGAATGTATGCTTACCTCTCCCTTCTAGTCCCAAAAGGACAAGAGCTCTTTCCACAGAGCTACTATGGAGCTCTCCCTACCTGTATCTCTGCGATACAATGTCTTAACACTGGACACACATCTTTCTGGTGTTTATGATGGTTGGAGGCAAAACTGGCACATACAACATGTTGTTGACTTTCCCACTCTGGCTTACGCTGTTCACAAGTCAGGATATTTGGACATGACAGTGATGAGTGTATACAGCAAGTATTTTCTCCTTGCCCGGATATGAGTAAGGAAAAATAATGTCCAGGGAAGCCCTAAGCTGATGGCTTTAAGTAAAGGACTGAAGGAAGCAAGGCAGGTTCATGAAGCAACGTTGCAGCATTTCGGTTTTTTTAGTTTAGAGAAAGGTGAGTAAGAGAAGACATTGTAGAGGTACATAAAATTACGCATGGCATGGAGAAAGTGGACAGGGAGAGCTTCTTCTCTCTCTCAGTTATAACACTAGAACTTGGGGACATTCAATGAAGCTGAATGTTGGAAGATTCAGCACAAACAAAATACTTGTTCACACAGTGCATGATTAGATTTTGGAATTTCCTCCCACAAGATGTGGCGATGGCCGCCAACTTGGATGGCTTCAAAAGGGGATTAGACAAATCCATGGAGGTTAGGGCTATCGATGGCTACTAGCCATGGTGGCTATGCTCTGCCTCCACTGTCTCAGGCAGTATGCTTCCGAATGCCAGTTGCTGGGGAACACAAGCGGGAAAGTGCTGTTGCTCTTACGTCCTGCTTGTGGGGTTCCCATGGGCCATCTGGTTGGCCACCGTGAGAACAGGATGCTGGACAAAACAGGCCTGATCCAGCAGGGCTGTTCTTATATTCTTCTTTTGTTTGGGCAGCACCAATGGCGCGTGAAATATCTCATTCAGTGAATGATACCTTCATCATCAGTGCCAGAATGTTTTCTGGCATTTGAAGGTCACTTTTCTAAAACATGATGCCAAATTCTTTTTAAATCTGATTTTTTATATTAATATTAATTTATTCCTTTTTCCCCTTTACAGCATAACATCCCACTTGGAGAAGCTCATTTTATAGAGACAAAGCAGCTCAAATTTTTTGTCTCTCGAAGCAAATGGCAGGTCAGTAGGCATCAGTCCAGCCATTTGACTGTTTGTGCTTCAACATGTGCATTTTATGTTTTCATTTATTGTTTAGTTTCTAGAGAACTGAAGGGTCTACAGTAAAAGCAGACTGTTTTTCTCTTTTAACATTTGTGTTTTCAAGTGCCTGCTTGTCACATTTACACATTACAGTTCTACATGTTTAAAAATCTTACGTGCATTCCTAAAAGCATAATATGCAAAAGGAACCCAATATGAAATTACAAATATCAGACTTTGTTGCCATTGATTTCACTATGTATTTTCCTTATTTGCAAAGAAACGTGAGAACAGTTGCAGGCATCTAGCCTAATGTGCATTTGGGAAAGGGTCTTAGTTCAGTGGTAGATCATCTGCTTTGCACGCAGAAGGTCCCAGCTTTATTCCTTGGCATCTCCAGGTAGGAGTCAGAGAGACTCCCTGCTTGAAACTCTGGAGAGCTGCTGCCAGTCAGGATTAGGGATGGAATCCTCTCCTTTTTTACGTTTTGTTCACAAGTCTCCACTGGTATCAGTCTTTATTCTGAACTCTGTAATGATTGTCTGTTTACATTCCTTTTTAAGTGCACTGCAGATAGATTAAGGCAGATAATCAAGTCAGTATCTTCCCCCCTGCTGCTTTCTGTCAGTTACAACCAATACCTCATTGACATCAGTGAAAGGGAATACACATTTGAAGATCTCACATAGAAAGTAGATTGATAAAAGTATCCATTCACACTTGATTTCAAAGAGATTTAAAAAAAAATTGGAAAAAAGAAGAAGGATGAATCGGAAACCAGGCGCGAAGACTTGCTACTTCAAAATTCTCTCCGCAAAGATAGAGAATATCAGAAATAATAATTAATCTGATGGCAAATCTGATTACTGCAGAAATGAAGCCCATCGCTAGTCAGGATAGACAATACTGTGCTAGATGGACCAATGGTATGACTCTGTGTAAGGCAGCTTTCTATGTTCCTATGCATCGATCAGTCATTCTGTTTTCCAAGAAGCTCATCTGGGCATCTTTTTAGAGCCTCTTGAGATAGGGTTTTTTCCCTCTCATTTGTTTTAACCCCTTTGCATTGTGTTTTATTTCCATGCTCAGCGTTCTCTTATGAGCTATAAATCTGTGCTGGTAATGAGACCTATCCCAGAAATCCTGGAGAAAACTCATAAAACCACATCTCTTGGCATCTCCCGACACCTGGTGGAAGAGAGCAGCTCATCTGGCACCAGTGGGTCATCTTCAGACAATGAGATTTCAGCCTCTCCAGGGAGAAGGCACTTTGGCCCTATACCAGAACCTCACTTGTCTGTGCCTGAGGGATCAAATTACCCAGAACACCAGGAATCCATAACCGAGGTTAAACACTCTGAATCCCTGCTGCCACCAATCAAGCCTGCAAGACATAAAAAGGCTTCAGTGAAGAGGCAGCAGGGTGATCAGTCGCCACAAGAAAGTGAAGAACTAATGCTCTTGGGACCAGAGGCAGGTGGGACAGAAATGTTTCACTCAGCTTCTTTACAGGATAAAGCTGGTTTATTGGTATCTGAAGAAGGCAAAACTGAGAGCACTGAAGCAGGAAGATCCCCTGGATGCGTCCCCAGGCACAGTGTCGTAAAAAGTACTTTCTACAGTCAGCCGTCTGAGAGTCTTGCAAATGTGCCTTCGTCACCCGGCAAAGAGCACAGGAAACATTTAGCAAGAGCAAAGAGAACCTACAGGAAAGCAGGGTTTTCGAAATCAGCTTTAAGTGGCCTGCGCGAACCCCTTCTCGAACAGTTTGAACTTGGGGAGGGAGGATTGTCTAGGGATGAAGAAGCCGAAAGGGGCAGAGAAGAGGTTTTTGGCCCTCTGATGACCAAATCGGCTTCTTTTGATACTGCACAGAAATCACCACGAGTTACTTTCCCAGTTTCCAGCAGAAGCCGTTCGCTGGATGATTACAGGATGAGAGCTGCAGGCTTTGCTGAGGAACAATCCATTGAGGAAGAAGAGAGTGACTTGATTTCCCAGGGCAGTCCTGTCGAGGTCGCTCGCCAGAGTCGCGTTTCTGAGGCTGGCAGCGAAGAAGGCTCTGGGAAGGCTTCTAAAGAGGAAGACTCAAAGGAAACCAGACAAGAAGCTTCCGAGGATCAGCCAGACTCCTTTGCACAACTTGGTAACGGGCAAAGTTCATTTCTGGTTGCTCAGCAGCAAGAGAAGGCCCTCATTTCAGTGCCGCAATCTGAAAAAGAACGTTTGCTTCAGAAATCAAAGCAACCTCTTTCTGCAAAGATGGGGACGCCTGTTCCTGGAAGTGAACATCTGATTCACACTGAGAAGCAATTGGATTTAGCTTCAGTGTTAGCCCAAAAGGGTGAAGGTGAGGAAGGGCAATTGCATCAGTCAGCCAAAGCTCCTGTTCCTGGGGACACGACAGCACTCATTTTTCCAAAGGGAGAGAGCTCAGATTTGACACTCGCTCAGTCAGAGACAGTCCTGCCAATCTCCCAAGACAGTGAGAGGGGAAAAGATCTCCCTCATGAGATAAAGCTGACTTCTGTCCCGAGCAAAGAAAGACCTATTGCTCCTCAGGGTGAAAGCCTCGTCCTTTTAAAGCCAGCCCCTGCTGAAGGAGCATTTAAAAGTGGGGGCCAGTTGCCTCTCATGCCTCCTGGTCAGGGTCAGATACAACATGCTGTTATGGCAAAGGGCAAGAGCGCGGAGGCCCCACAGATTGTGCCAGTGGTTGAAAGCTCCTTGGTTTTGCACCGGAAGCCTTCAGAAATGACACCAGTTGTCCCAGAGAGTAAAAGTTCAACTATCCCTGTCCCACAGGCAGACATGTCTGCTGTATCAATACCTGGAGGGAAAGACGTACAACTTCTACCACAGAAACCTTCAGCACCCAGTTTGACAAAAGCACCTGCGTTAGAGGGAGAAAGCCCAGTTTGTTTAACTGTTTCTCCAGCAAAAGCTGTCCCAGTTTCAGTCGCTAACAGAGAATGTGAAGGCCTTGTCCGTTTAGAGGCTACGCCTGTTCCTGAATGTGTGAGAGAAAGGCAGCAGATCTCACCACAGAAGCCTTCTGATTATAGTGAGGTGCTTTCTGGCGCTCTGAGAAGTGCTGGTTCTGTCATTCAAACTCTTTCCCAAGCAGAAGCTCCTGTCAGTTTAGAGGCTACGCCTGTTCCTGTATCTGTGAGGGAAAGCCAGCTGGTCTCACCACAGAAACCTTCTGATTATAGTGAGGTGCTTTCTAGTGCCCTGAGAGGTGCAGGTTCAGACATTCAAACTCTTTCCCAAGTAGAAGGTCCTCTCAGTTTAGAGTCTACGCCTGTTCCTGCATCTGTGAGGGAAAGCCAGCAGATCTCACAACAGAAGCCTTCTGATTATAGTGAGGTGCTTTCTAGTGCCCTGAGAGGTGCAGGTTCAGACATTCAAACTCTTTCCCAAGTAGAAGGTCCTCTCAGTTTAGAGGCTACGCCTGTTCCTGCATCTGTGAGGGAAAGCCAGCAGATCTCACAACAGAAGCCTTCTGATTATAGTGAGGTGCTTTCTAGTGCCCTGAGAGGTGCCGGTTCAGACATTCAAACTCTTTCCCAAGTAGAAGGTCCTCTCAGTTTAGAGGCTACGCCTGTTCCTGCATCTGTGAGGGAAAGCCAGCAGATCTCACAACAGAAGCCTTCTGATTATAGTGAGGTGCTTTCTGGCGCTCTGAGAAGTGCTGGTTCGGTCATTCAAACTCTTTCCCAAGCAGAAGCTCCTGTCAGTTTAGAGGCTACGCCTGTTCCTGTATCTGTGAGGGAAAGCCAGCTGGTCTCACCACAGAAACCTTCTGATTATAGTGAGGTGCTTTCTAGTGCCCTGAGAGGTGCAGGTTCAGACATTCAAACTCTTTCCCAAGTAGAAGGTCCTCTCAGTTTAGAGGCTACGCCTGTTCCTGCATCTGTGAGGGAAAGCCAGCAGATCTCACAACAGAAGCCTTCTGATTATATTGAGGTGCTTTCTAGTGCCCTGAGAGGTGCAGGTTCGGTCATTCAAACTCTTTCCCAAGCAGAAACCACCCCCATATCAATCTCTCATAGAGAAAGCCCAAAGGGCTTGCCTCCTCCCAAGTCCCCCATTCACAGCAAAGCAGTGTTGACCCTTGGTGAGGTGAGAGACCCTTCTGAACAACCAGAAGCTGTCCAAACATTGATCCATGAGGGGGAACACCATAAAGATCTACAGCAGAAATTTTTCACCCCAGGAGAGAGGAAACGTGATGGCCTTCAAAGAGAGAGACAACCAATCTTAAGTCTCTCAAAAGCAGACCCAGTTTCTTCAGGTGAAAGTCAGGAACAGACTCACGAGAAATCTTTGGGTTGCAGTGAGCTGATTTCTGCCATCCCAAAGGGCAAAAGTCCACAAGTCTTAATGCCTTCACAAGCCAAAACTATTCCAATTTCTCCTTTTGAAGCTGAAAAACAGGAACTCCTTCATCATGTTCAAACTACTGTTCGTGAAGTCAAGTCAGTTATCCTGAAGGGCCAAGAAAGGCCATCTGTTTCAGGCTTTTCCCAAGCTAAAATTGTGCCATTCTCAGCCTCTGGGGGAGAAATCCCAGTTGCTCTGAAGAAAACCTCCTTTCCCATTGGTGAAGGAAGAAGCAGGGAACGTTTTCTTCAGAAACCTTCTGGTTACAGTGACATGGAGGCTGAAGCTCTGGAGAGCCTAGTTGATGAGATGGTTTGCCTGTCAAAAGAGATGACTGTTTTGGCAGAGTCAGTTTCTGATCAAGAGCGATCCAAGAGACTTGTCTCTCCACCAAGGGAAACGTCTTACCAAGGCTCACCTGGGCAAGGAGCAAGACCAGTAACCCGGTATCTTGTTCGCAGAGGAAAAAGAGAAGGGGGCGTTGGCCTAGCAGATCCCTCAGAAGCAGATATTATATATCCTGGAGAAGAAGACTGTTTCAGTGCACTACCTTTCATGGGTAAGAAAGCCAGGATGTCTCCCCCTTATGAAGGCATGGATTATACAGGTGCGGGAATGCCTGTGGCATCTCAGTTTGCTAGCTCTGCTTTTGGGGACAGACCCTCGTATTACCCTGGCAGCCTCAGAAGTGGCCGAATGTATGAAATCAGCTTAGTGCAGATTCAGGACCTTTCAGAGGACATGCCTCGCCCTGACAGCAAGACAGCAAAATTCGACATCTCTGAGATAGAGCCTGCCTTCCTCAACCTGTGTGAACTGTATGACATTGCGTATTCCCCATTCGAGTTCCTTAGCTTCAGAAAAGCCCCCGAGAACCTACCCGGCAAAAGACGCTTGCCTTTGGGTGAAAAGGCAAAGTTGCTACCTGGATTGAAATTTCATGCACATCGGGATAAAAAAGTGTGTATCAGGGAAGGAGACTTGCAACGTGAGGCTGTACAGGAAGCTCCGAAAGGTGAAGAGAAAGCTCCAGCCAAGTTGGAAGACTCTAAAGCACCCTGGATGGGGAAGAGGTCCGATTCGGAAGGTGATATTCCGGTTGGGTCTCAGCAAATCTATGGTCTCCCGGCAGATGCAACTGAGCAGCGCAGGAGCTCTTTGCAAGGCAGAGTGGGGCTCTTCAAGCCTTTTGCCGCCCGGTCTCAGTCCATGGAGCTGATGGAGCAAAGTCTAAAGAAGAAGATGAAAGCATCAGTCACCCACCTGTCAAGAATGTTGAGAAGAAAGTCATCCTCTGACCAGGAAAGCAGGGAAGGTAATGTTTATATTCTGTGCTGCAAATGGGCTGAGGGGATGCAATGGGCTTCTTAGGCCTGACAGGGGAGGGGCAGGAAGTCTGGCTAAGTGAGAGGTGGCCATGAGACGTTATGAAGCACCTGAAGACCTGCTATAGCTATCTTAAAATGTTGCTGTAGAGAAGACAGAACCACCTTCACCACAACTTAACTATACCATACAAAGACCAAAATATATAGCACAGTGGGGAGGAGAGCCTGGCTGGGAGTCCAGAGTCTGTGAGTTCAAATCCCCACTTGTGTCTCCTGGGCGTCAAGGGCCAGCTAAAGATCACCCCACAGGGAGTGGCTCAGGGGCTACGTGCCCTGCCACCTGTGCAGCCGTGGGCAAGCTGCACAGTCCCGAGGAGCCCAGTTGCCCCCCAGCTGGCAGTTGCGGACAAGGAAGGGGCTGGCCTGTGCAGCTGTGGCAAGCTGAGCAGGCCCTGGCCAACTGGGGAGGACTAGCCTCAGAGGGAGGCAATGGTGAACCCCCTCTGAATACTGCTTACCATGAAATCCCTATTCATAGGGTCGCCATAAGTCGGGATTGACTTGAAGGCAATCCAGACATGATGATTAGGCACAGGAACTGTAATGGTATTGACTATTGTAGCACAATTTCTTCTTCTTCCTCAAATATTTATTTATGCACACCATTTTATTATTATTAATTAATTTATTTATTTATTTATTTCATTTCATTTCTACCCCGCCTTTCTTTTTCATGATTGAAACCCAAGGTGGCTTCCATATGGTTCCCAAGCGTTCTCCCATCCAGGCACTGACCAGACCTGACGCTGCTTAGCTTCAGCAGGGAGATGGCCACATGTGCCTTCAGACCATAGCCTGGGACCATGGCATTCTAAAAAGCTCAAGCAGTGCTATCAATTTTTGGGCTGCCCCATCCCATGAGCTCAGAGCAGGTGCTAGTAATTTAAACTATATGCATACAATATCCAAACAAAGCACTAAGGCTTCAAGCACCCTCCAGTTGATTGGCTTAACCCAGGTACTATAGGCCACTCCAAAGTATAAGCTCTTGTCCTTTACAATATTTCCTCTCCTTTTCAACAGTCTCAGAGGAGCGGAAGGGTGAGCTACAAGAGCGGGTATCCTTGACGGAGGCGTCTGGAGGTTTGAAGAAGAAAACAGGGTTCCCTTCATTCACCCTCCCAAGCCTCAAAACAAAGGAGAAAGGTACTTCTGTTTTTACATCGAAAGCTAGAACCTGTGAAAGTGTAACTTGAAAACCTATACAGGTTGTACACCTGAAGCCTCTTTAATAAGCTAGCCAGTGTACAAAGAGCACCAACACCGAGAGCCACCTAGGATTACCAAATTGCATCCTGGAGATCTGGCAGCAGGGAAGGAGGTGTCTTACTCCTCTGGTGCGCTTGGTTCACTTAGAAATCTATACCAGGGAAGGTAAAACCCAACACTTTTGAAGTATGCATGTTTTCTAGCTCACTGCTTATGGGTTCCATTCATGTTCTCAAAAGCTCTTTTCTCTTTTCCAGCACCTTCTTTTGTAGAAGATCTCACTGACCAGACAATTGTCTTGGGGCAGTCGCTGACTCTGTCCTGCCGGACATCTGCCCATTCATCATCTCTTGTTGAATGGTTCAAAGGTGATGTAACCTCCACACCTGCCCATGTTTGGAGAATCTGTAACCGGGATGGTCTTTGGCAAAGCAAGGGTGGAACGGCAGGCTATTTCAGCATTTTTTAAGGCCCTTTTCTTCCACCTATCCCTGCCCATCCTTTGACGTGTACACCACATGTGCAACCTCAGGGATGCAGCAGTGGGAGAAGGAGGGTGGTGAATGAATGAGGTAGCCAGGGCTTAGCGTTTGACATGGCAGGAGGAAGCCAGCATTTCCTTACCCTAAACATAATTAGGCAGGCACCTTAGTAGTTATATCATTTTAGATGCCGGGTGAAATTTTTTTGTTTTGTTTCGTTTTGGCAAGCCTACCCAGGAATAACATTTAGTTTTTAAAAAATTATTGAATTTATCTTTGTTTTTAATGAGGATGGGTTTGTGTCTATTTGCTTTGGGCTGTGGATTTTAGGTGTTAATTTTCTCTTCATTTTATTTGTACACTATTTGGAGAACTTTTTGATGATGCCGTTTATATATTCTTGTCTGTAAAAACAAAGGTTGGTTGTGAGCTGCTCAGAAGGGATATCTATTTTGTTATCATCTGGGCGTTGGCACTGCCATCTATCCTGGTACCCAAATTAGCTGTCCAGTTGGAAGAGAGAAAGCTATTCTGAGCCCAGGAGCAAGAGGAGAGAGGGATTCTTGTTTTTTTCCAAGCCTATTCTAGAGGAGAGCCCCTCTTACCCTCTGTTCCCTATAATTTCCTGGGGCTGGCCTAATGCTGTTACTCAAAGATTCTTCAGGTTAATCCATCTGCAGTTTGATTAGAGGTTCAAATATCCTTGATAAATACATTTTTTGGCATTTAATTTCCTCCTTCCAGATGGAGCAGCCATTCATAGCACGGATAGGATCCTGATCTCATCTACGCTCAAACGCTTCCAGCTTTTAACAATATTGGCAGCCACCTCTGATGATTTTGGCAATTACACATGTGTAGCCACCAACTCTCAGGGCACAGTTTCCACCTCTTGTGTAATAAGGAAAGCAGGTAAAGGAACGTTTTCTTTATCTGTCTGTCTGTCTGTCTGTCTGTCTGTCTGTCTGTCTGTCTGTCTGTCTGTCTGTCTGTCTGTCTGTCTGTCTGTCTGTCTGTCTGTCTATCTATCTATCTATCTATCTATCTATCTATCTATCTATCTATCTATCTATCTATCTATCTATCTATCTATCTATCTATCTATCTATCTATCTATCTATCTATCTATCTATCTATCTATCTATCTATCTATCTATCTACCAGGATATATGGTTTTATTTTCACATATATACAACCTGAGCATATGATGGAAAGGTTCACAACATTAACACACCAAAAGATCTTGCTTCCCCATTAGGCATCTAGGGGAGGCTTCTGAAAGCCATAGCTTTGGATTTAGCACAGAGAGCAAGGTAAACCTCTCTGAGTCATAGAATCAAAGAATCGTAGAGTTGGAAGGGGCCTATGAGGCCACTGAGTCCAACCCCTTGTTCAGTACAGGAATCCAAATTAAAGCATTCCCGACAAGTGGCTGTCCAGCTGCCTCTTGAAGGCCTTCAGTGTTGGAGAGCTCCCAGCTTAACTTCAGATTCACAGGCATCTCTTGGCCCTGAGATGAGTGAGGTGAGGAGGCCTACCCCAGTTGTTCCTATAGCAACACATCTTCGCTTGATCACGACTTTAGACATGTACGTCAGGTACTTGACAGACCCACTAACGTAACAAAGAAACTGGCTTGACCAGTACAGCAGGTTCCTCTGCTGTAATACAGTACAATGCAATATAATCCAGATTCAAAATCAAAGGGTGGAAGGGGACCCAAAGACATCATCCAGACCAACCCCTTCACCCAATCCTATAGCAGTAGAAACTTTCCAGAGCAAACAGTAGCTTGAGTTTAGAGGAGGATTTTTGTTAGGATTGTGGCATGGGGGAAAAGGCAAACACTTACTCCCCCCCTCAAATGTTCTGGCTCCAATCCAGCTCAGTCCCCTCCCTCATACCAGTTATTTATGTTGAAAATATCAAACACAAAGGCTAAAGTTTGGTCCTAGGTTTGCAATGTGGATGGCTTTATATTACCAGTCACAGACATAATTTTGTCTTCTGTTCTGACAGAGACACCTTCCAATCCACCATCGCCTGCTATCATTGAGGTCCTTGAAGATGGAGTAGAGCTGGCCTGGAAGCCAGTGGAGATGAACACTCCTGTGACTTACTCTGTACTTTGCAAAAAGGATGGTAAAGGAGGACTCAGTTGTATTTCATTCTCATTCCATGTCCCAAACTTTATTGTACAAACTGGTCCTCGCCAGCCTGCATTATCTCTTGTTCTCAAAACATGACTGAGGCCTTGCCTTAGCTCCCACGCCCCACACACACTATAGAATCATAAGGGAGTCCAAAACAGTCTAATCCACTGCCATAACAGAGGTACTAGAAGGTCAAGCTGTGTCCAAATAGTTCCCACCCCCAAGACAAAGGTAAATTTGACAACGCCAACATTGCCCACAGTCCAAAAAATGGTATTTCTACCCCCCCCCCAACCTCCTAAATTCTCTCAACAACTAGTTTTTATGGGTGTCGTGAGGTGGTGGTTCCTTCAAATCCTACAAAATATATTAGAAAAAAGACCACTTCGGGACGATGGAAAGTGAATCTGTTCCATTAATTAATGGCACTGTCATATTGCCATGGATTCTCTGGCATGCTTTATTTTGGACATAGCCTCTGTGCCTTCTGTAATGGAAGCTGTGCACTTCTGGGAACTCTGAATATGCATTAGTACTTTTAATCTTTTCCACTCCTCCGTAGAGACTTAAAATAAAACTGCTATTTCTCCAGAACTTGAGAAGGTTGAGGGTATGAGGCTGCTTTTCAAGAAACAGCTTGAAGAAATAGGGACAGTGCAAAATAAAAATCCATAAAGGGGGTGGGGGGGGAGAGAATATAAAGTACTGAATGTAATGCTTATGAGACAATCTAAAATGTTATGTCACACACACACCTAAAATAGTGCATCTGTCTAAAATGGCAGAAGAGCTCTGCCATTTCTGCGAGAGCTGAAAATCTCCCTTCCTGTAAACCTTAATCCCAACCCACCCTGTCAAAATGTGGTATTGGTATATGCCGCCCTCTGGATTCCAATATTAAACTTTCTTCTTTCTCTTTCCTTGGCCTAGATGGCGGATGGAAGACTCTGGCCAGTGGCATCTCGGACTGCTGCTACACCGCCAAGCATCTCCCTCAGGGTCTGGTGTATTCTTTCAGGTTTGCCTGTGTCAGTAAGAGCGGTGTCGGCCCGTACAGCAACCCAACTGCCAAAGTGAAAATTGGCGAAACCGACGCAGCAGGTATCATCATAATGAATAAAGTCACTGTGCTTCACCTCTTCAGCAACATAAACATGGGATATCATCTGAATTCAGGAAATGCCATTCATAGCCATGTGAGCTGAAGGGTATTTGCTTCTTCCGTCCTTCTCAGTCAGGCTGGAATCCTTTCCTCTCTTTGCATTCTTGCCTTTGCTCCTCCATGTAAAGTCTTTTCTGAA
This sequence comes from Rhineura floridana, assembly GCF_030035675.1. Lineage (NCBI taxonomy): Eukaryota > Metazoa > Chordata > Lepidosauria > Squamata > Rhineuridae > Rhineura > Rhineura floridana. The sequence goes on along the minus strand of NC_084489.1, from coordinate 84,940,197 downwards.
ATGGCACGGCTGGGGAGGGAGGGGGCTGAAGGACCTCATGACCTACCATTTCGCTGGAATCCAGGAGACCTGCACATGTTCTCAAACCCTTCTGTGTGCACAAGGGACATGCCTTCTCCAAATCTTTGGATCTTGTTCCTACTGCAGCTGTTTGGGCTCGATTGGAGGTCAACTCCAAGCACCTCCTGACTTTCTGAGGCAGCTTTCCAGGGGGACAGGAGGGACTAGGGATGAGAGAGAATTCAGTTCAGTTCACATTCAAAGGCAAACTTACTTAATTTGCACTTTGCGAACCGGAACGCAGCTATGTTTTGAAATTCGCACTTCTCCAAATTTTGCAGTCAAGTAATGTGTACAAAAATGCATTTATTATGCTAAAGTGTGCACACAAATGCATAAAGTAGTGAAAATAACCTACAAAAATGCATTAAATTTTGGGGAAATGGTTGGCAAAAATGTGTATATTAAACAAATTGCATACAAAAATTCATGAAAACTGATGAATTGTCATGAGGACGTTTTAAAAAAATTGAAACCTGGTGTTGAAATGTGGAGAAGTGAATTTAAGATTAGAAGACTGAGGAAGTGTGAGATACCAAATTTGTCAGATTCGCCCATCCCTGGGAGGGCCTGCCGGGGGAATGGGTGCTCCAGAATTCATAGAGGGTGTGCAGGAGCTCTGCTGCCCATGACTTGGATTCCATTGTTTAAAATGTCACATGAGGAGCCCTGATCCCTCCTTCCCCCACGACGTTGGCCTCATGGGCGCCCTTTGGCAGGTCTGCTATTGCCTTCCTTCCTGCCTCACTGCTTGGGTAACTTCTTACCGTCTCAAGTCTCAACCACTCTTTATTCTAATGCATTGTTGTTGTTGTTGTTGTTGTTAACAACAACAACAAGAACAATAATACCTTCATTACAATACAGTCCCAGAGTGGGTTTCAACAATAAAATTTACAGAGCAAGCATAACTCACATGCAAGTCTATATAATTTCTTAAAAATAGCAGCAGCACATTAATACTGTGCTGAGCTCCATCCACCAATTTTGCAAAACTCCTGTGCATGAGGTAGCCGTTTGTCTGAAAATCTTGCTGAAATTTGCAGAGGTGGTTTTGAGAGTTTGGCACTTACCTTCATAATCAATGTTAGGAGGTGGCTTCAGGGTGTTTTTCATTCGCTCTCTGGCATGTCTGCAAGCTGCTTTTCCAGCTGGCTCTCTTCCTGGAATGCCCATGGGATGATGTCACATTTTCGCCTCCTCCCAAGGGCATTGAACAAACAGAAGAAAGAGCATCAACCTCGGCAGTGTGGGCCGTCAATTGGAAAAGCAATGATTATTTCGTGCTTGATGGCCCCCGATCGGAAAGCGTCTTGGAAAGAGATGCTGTCAGTCTGCATTGTGCTAGCTACAGTTCTCCCATTTCAACATTGATTGATTGCTTTGGCATTTTTCCTCCCATCTCTCTCTCTCCCTTCCACACCCCCTCCAGCATTCCAGTCTCTGGACTCAGAGGAGGACAGCCAAATGGCAGCTTCTGCTCAGCCATCCCACCAAACGTATGCCTTCCAGACGGAAATAAAAAGGTACTGAGATCCATTTGTTCACCTCTCCTTAGCAACCAGTAGTCAGATTCTTGCAGGTTCGATACGTGTAGGAATTCAGTTTGCTAACTGGAAGCAGGCTTTTTAAGAATGGTGCTCTTGGCATGCACTGTCCACTCAGTGTGTATATCGGAGTTCCTGAGGAATAATCAAATGTGGCCTAAAATGGGAACACCATCCTCCCCCCTCCCTGTTTTCTCTCTAAAAGGCATCACTGTAGCAACACCAACCTCGCCCCTCCCAATAGTTGTTTTTATATCATATTTAAGGGCCTCTAAACACCAAAAGAGATCCAGTGTGGTGTAGTGGTTAAGGTGTTGGACTACGACCTGGGAGACCAGGGTTTGAATTCCCACATAGCCATGAAGCTCACTGGGTGACCTTGGGCCTGTCACTGCCTCTCAGCCTCATGAAAACCGTATTCATAGCGTTGCCATAAGTCGGAATCGAAGGCAGTACATGTACATTTAAACACCAAAAAGGTTGATTTAAAAATGAAGTAATTGTACCTGCATTTTCCCCTTAATGGCAGCAGCTTGCCTGGATATGAAGCACTCTGTCTAGATCTGGAATGCAGGGTGTGTGTGTCTGTGTTGGGGAGGAAGTAACCATTAACCTCTCCATCCCACCCCTTTTTTAAAGGGGATAGAAGAGATGTGTGCCGTAGTGCTGGCAGACGCTGTTCAGGCATCTTCCTTTTCCTGCCCCACTAAACTAGAGCTGTGCACACTCCTGTGTGTAGCTTTTTCAGTGGCAAAGTGGGATTGACAAAGCTCATTCACAGCTGAGGGACAGGGACAGCTCACAGCCCACCGAAAAACGAACAAACAACGAAATCAAAGCTTTGCAGGAAGATGTGCAAGTAGTTGCTTGAGGGTTCTTTCAGTAAGGCCAGATGAGGGTTCCTGTGCTGGAGAGAGCATTGAGCCCTCTGTAGGAAGCTGTCGGCCTGACACGCAGCAAATGAGTTCTTCCGAGAAGGCTGCGAGGTCAGCTGCTCCACGTGCCAAAGTTCCACTTGCAGGCAGAGCTTGGAAAAGTTACTTTTTTAAAACTACAACTCCCATCAGCCCCAGCCAGCATGGCCACTGGATTGGGCTGATGGGAGTTGTAGTTCAAAAAAGTAAGTGTTCCAAGCTCTGCTTGTAGGCTTGAACTTTGTGGCTAGGTAACCAATGCGTGGGCTGCTACGAGACCTTTCTGGTAGGAGTGGCACAGCAGCAGTTTTCCCCATTAAGTGCCATCCAATGCAAACAACTATCAAAATACTGTGGGGCACTCTGTTCTCAAAGCATGCCAGCATGTGGGCCGGGGGTCACCGGGGGAGAAGTAGCAGTCAGCTTGCTCACGTTTGTGCCTGCTTCCTCCCCCCACCCTGCTCTCCCCTTGGGACAGAGGACGCTTCAGCATCATCAAGCAGTGCAGAGAGAAGCTCAGCGGGAATGCTTTGGCGGCCAAGATAATCCCCTACAGGGAAGAAGACAAGGAAGCTGTGCTCCAAGAGTACCACATCCTGCGGAAGCTTCACCACACCAACGTTGGGCAGCTGCAGGGGGCCTATGTGAGCCCACGCCACCTGGTGCTGATCACGGAACTTTGTGTGGGGCCTGAGCTACTGAATGCTTTGGCTGGGAGGTAAGCCTGCTTGCCCAGCTGCAGTTTCAACGAGGGATGGGTGAGAATTTCGATTCCGTTCCCATTTTAAGCAGAATTGATCAAATTCGCAATTCCCAAAACAATGTGAGGACCGAACACAGCCACCCTTCGAAATTTCCGTTTATCAGAACTTTGGGATGCAGTTCGCAAACTAAGCAACATTCACAAAAATGTATATGTTAGGGGAAAGTGCATAAAAATGAATACATGAGTGAAAATGACATGCCAAAAAGGCATGACGTGATGAGAAACGGCTTGTGAAAATGTGTCCCTTTGTCAAAACTGCCTACAAAAATGTGTTTATTTGGAGAAATTCGCACTAAAATGGTGGAGAATTTTCATGAGAGTTTTATTTTTTTAAAAATCACAGATCGCTGTAGAAATGTAGAGAACTGAATTTAACGTTGGAAAAATGAGAAACTGAGAGAACCAAACCAGACAGGTCTTTCCATTCTTCGTTTCAACACAACTAAATATGCATCAGCTGTGAAAGCGTTGGGGCCTCTCCTCCTCTTCCTCCTCCACACTTAAACCCATACGACACCAGCTAGAGAACGCCCTTTTAATTTGCTTTCAGCCAAGAATGTCTGTCCATCCCTTGGCTGTCCCATCCCAAACTGAGACAGCCTTAGGGAGGACTAGCATAGCCTTTGGGTTTAATCAGGTTCTCCTCTTCCTTAGATCATCCTATTCAGAGATGGAGGTCAGGGACTATCTGTGGCAGATTCTCAGTGCTGTTGAATACCTCCATGCTCAGAACATTCTGCACTTGGACCTGAGATCTGAAAATATGATTATCATTGAACCAAACCTGCTTAAACTCCTAGACTTTGGCAATGCGCAATTCTATGAACCTGACAGAGTCATTACCCTGGATGGGTGCACAGACTATGTGGAAACTATGGGTGAGTAGAGCTTGTCTGGGGTTGGTAAATGTATCATCCAAGGATTACGGATCTGGAAGCTCTGGTCCGGTCGGTGATTATACGGGCATATGAAGCTGCCAAATATTGAGTTGGGTGGCTGGGCCGTTGGGGCCCAATATTGGCTACTCTGATTGGCTGTGGTCAGTGGAGACTGGTGGCCCCAATGTTGGTGGGGCAGTGAATCCACTCCGGGTTTTGGTATGAAAGCACCATGGACAGCTCCTTGAAAATTCTGATGAAAACCTGGAGCAGATTCACTGCCCTTTTGACATCGGAGCCGCCAGTCTCCACCGGCTGTGATGCTCCATAGCCTCCGACTGAGGTTTTCCTCAGTCCTGCTACCTAAGATTCTTTAACTAGAAATGCCAGGGTTTGAAGCTGGGCCCTTCTCCTTGCAGAGTGTGTGTGCAGAGCTGGTACAGAGCTGTGGCCGTTCCCCTAGCTCAAAGCTAGATCATAGAACCACATAACAAAACTATTGTGCGGTCAGTTATAGTCCCACATCACAAATCGCTTGATTTGTATATTGCACTCAGCTCAATAACCTCGCTCTGATCCTTACAAAGTTAATCATGATCAAGTCATATTGAAAGCAGGGGGACAACAATGAACAATGCATAGTTTGTTCCATTGGTTTAAATAGGGCCTAGGCATTTTTAGGGATGGGGGAAGAAAATTAATTCAGTCTGCATTTAAAGGCGAACCTACCAAATTCACACTTTCCGAAACAATATGCACAGTGAAAAACAGCCATCCTGTGAAATTCGCACTTCTCCAAATTTCGCAATGCGGTCCTCCAGCCAGGTAACGTGTACAAAAATGCATATATTAGTGGAAATAACGTAGACAAAGACATTATACCAGGGAATATTGTTTTGCAAAAATGTTGACGTTAGGCAAAGCTGCATTAAAAATGTGTTTATTAGGAGAAATTCAGTTAAAACGCTGACGAAAGTTTCATGAGGATTTTTTTTTTTTAAAAAAAACAAATTGCCACAGAAATCTGGAGAAATGGGAAATGGAGGAGAAACCAAAATGGACAGATCCATCCCGAGTCATGATTAACTTTAGCTGGATCAGGGCCCCAGGCTGGCTTGGCCACTGTCTCTCCCCAGAGCTAGCACCATCCCCTTCATGCCCTCAACCCTCCACCTTCCCTTTGGATCTCTACAGTCCATTCTGTCACCATCCCGCCCCCCCGTCATGGGAAGAGGGCGTAAGAGACACGGGCATACCTGTCTCCTGCTTCATTTTCAAGCCTTGAATGGCTCTCAGCCACCCCACACGTGCCTTCTCAGCAAGTTCCTGAAGAGGCTTCCCTAATGCAAAGATGTCTTCTTAGCTTCAGAACTCCTGTCTGATAAAGGAGCTGTCCCACAGACTGACATCTGGGCCATTGGCGTAACAGCTTTCATCATGTAAGCCACGTTAAGTTTCTTCTTCTCGGGTGTGCATGTTGTTAGGGGAGGGGACTGTTTAAAATCTACTAGAGCGCAACAGGTCTGGAGAAAATACGCAAAGGAGGCGTGGAACGGAAATGCACTGGGATTCACGTGATGATAGCCAGAGTGTAGTAACTGCAGGAAACTCAGCAGGGAGGAGGAAGGTGGAGACAAAAGTGGGATGAGTCCACTTTGTTCCTTGTTGGCTCAGCTCCACCTCCTACTGTTGATCTCCCAGCCTTCCTCCACCCCACCAGTCCCAATGGGCACCGGGCATCAATGGGTTAAGGAAGCCTTGGATGGTCAGAGGAAGGAGAAGGCCAGACAGGAAAGTGGAGGGAGGGAGGGGGCAGGGAGATCCTGAAAAGGCATGAAGGGAAACAGGAGGCAGCATTGAGACAGAAGAAGGAAGGGGACAGAGACCAAAGGCAGAGGGAGGGAGAAAGAGAGAGGAGACTCCCAGCCCTTGGGATAGGAAATGGACTAGTCAAGCCCTGATTGAGGCTGTAGCGAGAGGAGAAGGCAAGTGGGGGGAGCAGGGGGGTGGCCAAGAGAGCGTAACAGGGCCTGGGAAGAGTGGCACCTCCATGACTTGATGATGATGGGACAGAACCAGCAGAGAAGGGCGAGTGGGAAGCCCTGAAAAAGATCTTGAGGTCTAGGGAGGCAGTAAGCCTGTGGGGAGTTTCCCCTTTTGTGCTTGCCCTGCAAGGAACGTGATCAAGGAGGAGATCCCTACCAGAAGAAGTTACTCGACGAAGACAAGGGTGATCGGGACTGTGTATATCTAGTTAATAAAGCCTTGATGAAAAATATTTAAAATGTGCCTGTGTGCTTGCCAGGGCCAGTGTTAGAGACCATGTGTCGCTTTGATGTGCTGCTTCTGCCCAAGTTGATGGCAAACCATTTCTAACATTCTTCTCCTCTGTCCTCAGGCTGAGTGCGGAATACCCCGTTAGCTCTCAGGCCGCCTGGGACTTTGGGAGGCTTGTCAAACGAGAGAAAATCAAATTCAACAAATGCTATGCGGGCCTCTCGGGAGGAGCCGTCTCATTCCTACAAAGCACCCTGTCCTCTAATCCATGGTGAGAAGGTCCTTCTCTTTTTCTAAGGCAGCCTTTCTCAAGGGTTTGTCAGCTTATTACTCTGTTATTCCACCACCCCACAAAGGAAAAAAGATGCCCTCGTTCAAGTTATCTCAATTTTAACTAATCCACCCCAGGAAGCAGGTCACCGAGTCGTGGGTATCTAGTGAGACTAGGCCACCATAGACAGCTCATCCATTCCTTTCTGGTTAGCAAAAATCTATATCCCTGAAAGTGTGGTGGTAGGCACAGGCAGCCTGATCTCAAGCCACCTGGCTCTGCTGGATTCTGCAGGCAGGTAAGAGCAGACGTCATTGGTTGTAGCACTTGGTTAGAGGCAATGAACTCAAACGCCAGCACATTTCCTAGAAGTAGTCTGTTTGCAGTACATCTGTATGAACACATGTCTCTTCCTAATACTGAGACTGTTCATCTGTGTATCCCAGTATTGCCCACTCAGCTGGCAGCAGCTCCCCAATGCCTCAGGCAAGAGTGGTTGTCCCTCCCCCCCCCACACACTCCCGCTACTTGAGATCCTTTTAAATATAAGAGGGACTGTATTTTCTAGAATCTAGATTGTGTTCATCTACTGAGCTGAAAAAGGAAAGGAAATGTACTGCCTTCAAGTTGCTCCCGACTTATGGCGACCCTATGAATAGAGTTTTCATGGTAAGTGGTATTCAGAGGTGGTTTACCATTACCTTCCTCTGAGGCTGAGAGGCAGTGACTAGCCCAAGGTCACCCAGGGAGCTTCGTGGCAGTGTGGGCATTCGAATCCTGGTCTCCCAGGTTGTAGTCCAACACCTTAACCACTACGCCACACTGGCGCTGAGCTGAGCTGAGGCCCCTCCCAAAGCATGATGGAATAATTGCTTACTACTAAGGAGGGGTAAAGGACAGAGTCTATCACCTGACAAAGCATAGAGTCTGTCACCAGGCAAGTAGTTCTGTTTCTTTCCCTCCCCTCAGAGACAGCGGAACGACTGAATCCAGAACCCTTGTTTCTTTTTCTCTGCTAGGAGGCGGCCAACAGCATCTGAATGCCTTCAGTCTCCATGGCTGCAGGAGACTGGCCTGGATGAGAGGCAACAAGCCACAGTCACTTTCTCCACCGCCAAACTGAGGAATTTTCTAGCTGAGCGGGAAAGAAAGAGGGCCCTGCTCTGCTCAAAGTATGGCCTGATGACTGTGTAGCGAAATAACATTCAAACTGCATCACTCTCAGACTACTCCATAATCCTGCTCAACACACATAAGAATGTTTTATTATAATGTCTGGCTTCTGGCTTGAAAAGGGATGGCCACCTTCTTCAGGATGAGACACAAGGTGGTGTGAGTCAAAGGGCTGTCACTCATTTGCTTATTCATATGTGCACAACAATAATAATCTGTGTATTTTCATGTAAGTTTGGGGCTGGTGGACACCAAGTCACAGTTCATGGACGTCTCTATCCTACAATATTGTTTTTCTGAAGTTGTCATTATGGAGTGGAACTATTATGGTGAACTAATGGCAGGAGGCAACCATCATCGATTTAACTATAGGCAGGCCAGCTTAGCAAAACCTTATGGGGAATTTCCTGTCTCTCCAGAGCAGTTAAACGATATAATCAACTGCTAAGGGAGCTTATAGAATCTCCTTCCTTGGCGGTTGTTTTGAAGAAGGAAATAGTAGGCAACATTGGATGCTTTAAGACTGGATCCAGCCTTAAGTCAGAAGATTGTGTTGCCATGACTGCTGCTTCAAGTCTCTTATTCCAATCTGAAAATGTGAATAAGCCCTTGAAAAATGTTTATATGCACAGACTTCAAAATCATTCACTGAAATAGTTGAATGTGGGCTTATTTCTAAGACTCCTTGTTTTTGCAGTCAATGTTTTCCAAATGTATCTCATGGGTTCCTAGGAATGCAATTTTATAGACTCTCTGAGCTAAGCAGAACACCATCGTTCAGCAGCAACAAAGAGGTGCTGCGACAACATACACTTGTCAACAGTAGTATGCTAAATATCAGCAAGCTTTGATCCCACAGAACTGTACAATGTAACAGAATGCCTCCTTTTTTAAGCTGACTCAAAGGCACCTTTTATGCTCTTGCCTGACAAAATGTATGCTAGCCAAAAGGAATAATGGAGCCTGTTACAGAACATGGTAATTATTTGCTATAAGTACATGATAATCTGCTCTTTTAATGTATTCTTCTCTAGGGATGCTTAAGGGCATCACTTAGCCAACAGAAGTACTTTCAGCACCTTATGGGCTATTTGCTATTTGATGTTCCAATCAGTTAGAGGATGCTAGAGGGTCAAAAACATCATTTAAATGCATCGTGTTCACATGTAAAGAGATTTGTCCATGTAGAATAATCTTTCATAGTCTATCTGTGGATGTATGTAAGGACATCTGCTTTAGCACAAGTAGTGGGGAGCATGCAGTCTTGTAGGCCAGGATGACTTTGTAGCCAAAACATGAGTCTTGCTAATCCGATGAAGTTATATCTTATTAGGTACAACTGTAATCTTAATTGCCATCATTTCCTTTTTGCTATGTCACCAAACTTGATGTGGTACTTCTGGAACCACCAAATTTTTGTGACGTGTTCAAAGCCTGTTGGTTTCAACTAGCTCGATTGGCAATCTGTATGCCTTACAATATTGGAAGAGGCCAAACTGCCTATACAGTTCAAGAGGCCAAACTGCCTATTCTGTATGTTCTCCAACAGTTATCGTGGGTTACTGTTTGGCATTTCATGGTGTGCACATTTCTTTTAAACAAGCCATGCATGTATCCAACTTCTGTTGTACCAACATCTCTTGCACAATCTTTTTTTCCTTTTCTTTTAACTTGCATTGAAAAACACAGAGAACAACTAAAACAGCCTACATAGTTTTGATAATGGGGAGCGGGATGGGGAAATTGCTTTCTTATATATTCTGGCATTCTAAGGTCATAAAAGTGCTGTAGGGTCATAGTCGTAAATTGATAAGAACTGGCAGAGATCCATAGACTTGGGTGAAAGAACTAGGCTTTATGATAATGCTTAAATATTGTTGAGAATGGAAGTATAGTTTACAAAGGTTCTTTATCTTGAGCAAACTGATTTGCATCAATATTTTTAGAGAATGTTTAATCAGGCTGACCAGAATACACTGTTGTAAGCCATAGTGCAGAGTCTGAAGGTTGAGGGTAAATGAAGAAGCCTTGTTCTGCTGTCAGAAGTTTCCTTCTGTACTATGCATACATGCAAGGTAACATATAGCTCACAAGTAAGAAAGGACCTTGTATAAATCACTTGGGCTTATGAATTGGCTATGTTTTTGATGTTGTCACAGTTATAAGTGGTTTGGAGTTTAGATGATGTGCGGAGGGAAACCACCATTTGAGGAGGAAAATATTTTAATGTAGGATTTTTTTTATTGTTACTCTGTCAGCATCTGAACTCACAGCATCTTTTCTTTTGTATATGATGTGAATGAAGTGACTTTGTTTTTCCTCCTACATGCATGTATTTTCACCGCAACTAAAGATATTTATGAATATTAAGCTGTTTTGTTAAATAAATTATTTTAATAAAGATTTTACGCCGGAGTTGATGGTGCTGACTGTATTATGGTAAGTAGAATGGGGTTTCTTATTTTAATACCAAGACAAATTAATGCACATAGCTGAAAGAGCTAATTAGCAAATCACTCTGTTTGATACAATTTTATTATAAATCTAAGTAATGAGCTCAGCAATGCAGTCTCTGCACCCTTAGAGTCTATTCATTTCTCATAAGTATATTATTAACTGCAAAATGTTTCTGCTTCAGGTAATTCTGTCACAGCTGCACAATTTTGTATGTGTTCTGGTTTTTAGCAACCTTCTCTCTCTGCCATCCTGTGTGTGGGAAGCTATTTGCATTTTTCTATCCCACCAAGCATTATATATATCTTCATTGTCAACATGTGTTCTTGGTGACTCATGCACCTTGACACATAATTGGCCACATGTCAACAGAGGTGTGATTTTCTATTTAGGATCTTGGACCCAGAATTATGGCATGGGGACATTGCTTGCACAGCAATTACAGGAGAGGGGGAGAGATAACGCTGATTGTGGGTGCGAAAGTCTTATTAGAAAACAGATGAATGGTTAGTAGATACAGACATTTATTTCGGTAAAGTCACAATTCTTATCCTGCATGGACCAACAGCTTGACTTGACCAGTTCTATAGAGAGAGAGAACCTACACAGAATAAGAAGCCACAGGCTCTTAGACTGTTTTCCCCATTTTGCTTACATCCATGAGGTCTTCAAACTTTTTGCTTTAAAAAAACCCTCAGCGCAGCCACTAAGATTCTAAGAAATGCCTGCATGGAGATTCTACAATTCTAACAAATGCCACCAACCTACAGCAACAGTGATTTATAGACCCTAAATAAATTGTGCAAGAAACACTGATGGAATATTTGTACCAAGAGCTCATCTATGCTGGTCTGGCATTTCTCAAGGTTGATCCACTTGATTGCCACCTTCTCTTTCTTCGGACTACAATAGGCTGCTTGTACCACTGCTGTTGCTCCACTCCCTGGGAAGGAAAAGAAACACAGAAAAACACAACGTTAGGGAGAAGCTTTTAAATATTTTGAGTGGTATCTCTTTTCAAGGAGAGGCCTAAAATATTAACACTACATTTTTTGTCTTGAGGGATATAATCCTTGTTGGCCAGCCACCTGAGAGATGCATGTCAGTGGTGGTCAGGGCCAAAACAAAAGTGGGTTTGGCCACCCACTCTCACTCTCGTACACACACACAAGCATGCTGGATGGGTTCCGTTGGCAGCGCTTGCTCGAAAGCATTCTGTTGACCTAGCAGGTCGGTATCGATTTGAGTTCATTCTTTGTCCTCTACCCACTGCTTTTACCAATCCATTTTTCCCCTCACAAAAAAATGATATTAATAGAAATATTTTTAAAGGAAATGTCAATTTTAAAGGAAATATCAATAAAGTTATTCTTAATACGGATACTGGATTTGTACAGGGAAAAAAATCCATTTTCAAAAACAGCCATGGAAAATTGCTGCCTAAAAAACCAACCTGCAACACTAGAGAATGAGAGAATTAATGGAAAATGTGGTACTAAATCCGAATTGGGCAGAATATAAGTACACCCCTAACACACGCACACACACAAGCACAGATCACACCCCCACACATAGGACACGCCTACACCCCACACATGTACAGACTATACATACAGCACACATGTACTCCCCACAACTAGAGCACACGTGCATATATACAGAACACACACATACAACTCCATTTTCACAATTTCCCCCTTGCTATTTCTGCTTGCTACGCAGCAACAAAGAGGAGGCTGTTCCTTTAGGAACTCCCACTTGGAGGCATTCTAGGGACATCAAGGCAGTGGCTCCCAACATTGTCAGTTTCCCTTGCCCCTTTGGGCACCAAAGAGAACTCTCCTCTCCTTCAACAAACTCTCCACAAGCAGGAAGGGGCACTCTGGTTTGCTCTGATATTTTCTGAGGTCTCACTGACCATCGTCAGGGCTCAGGAAACATCAGAGCAGATTGGAGTGCTTAGGAAACAGGAAGAAGCACTCTAAACTGCTACCGTTTTTCTGAAGAGCTTGTGATGAGAGCAAGTGTTCAGGGAAGCGGACAGAAGTGTTCCTTCCTGTTTCCTGAGAACTTGGTGAAGAAGAAAAGGGTTCCTAATGGCTGTTTGTTATGTGCATGTGTGAGTGCGTTTTCAGCACTGCTGCCACTAGTGCCACGCCAGTAAATTGGGTCAAGGGTTTGGTGGATCCGTTAGGAAAGGCTTTCAGGGCTGGTTCAGTGTGTGGGCCTGTGGTCCACGTGCAATGGGGCAACTCAAAATGTAAACAACATGGAATTTGGCCACACAAGGATTAGGGGTGGGAGAGAATTTTGATCCAGTTTGCGTTTCAAGCTGAATCTATTAAATTCACACTTTCTGAGCAAGATGAGAACCAAAACAGCCATCCTTTGAAATTCACCGTTATTTGAATTTTTCGATGCCGTTCACCAACCAGTGTTTAAAAAATTGCATATGTAAAGGGAAAGTGTGCATAAAAATGAATATACAAATGCAAAAATGCATTATATGATGAGAAATGGCTTGCAAGAATGTGTACCTTTGTCAAAACTGCCTACAAAAAGGTGTTTATTAGGAGAAATTTGCATGGAGAATTTTCAAGAGGATTTTTTTAATGTAAACTGCTGCAGAAATGTGGAGAAGAGAATTTAAGACTGATAAAATAAGAAACTGAGAGAACTGAAATTGACAGATCTTTCCATCCTTAACAAGGATAGAACATACAAACCTGATTGGGACACTAAAGCTAGTGGAAATGGAAGGGTTGAAGCACTAATAATTACATGGGGGGGGCAAGAGGAGATATACTTTTTCATGTTCAAAGTAACCTGGGAGTCTGAAGTTAGAGCTAGATACCAGGATTTTTGGAGTTGTTCAATATGAATCCTTAAGTGGTCAGACACTCTCAGATGTTTAATCAAGGAGATGCCTCTGATTGTTTAGAAACATCTAGGGGAAAAGCTATGATAGAGAACCAAAGGTGGGCAAGAATTCAGAGTCCCTTGAAGTCTGCAGGGTGTAGTTCCCAGGTTAGCAACCTGCCGGCTTCTGAACCCACCCACCCCCCAGTTCCGTGAGAAACCTATTGATTAGATTTCTTACCCACCTTTCACCAGAAGGTCCCAAGGTAGGTTACAACAATGTAAAAATTCAATGTCAAAGTAAGTAAACCCAATTTACAATCAGAAGAATAGGGTGGGTCCTAAAAAATATGTAACTTGATTGTTAAAGGTCAGGATAAAGAGGGGGTATCGTCAGCATATTGATTGATTGATTGATTGATTACATTTATATACCGCCCCATAGCCAAAGCTCTCTGGGCGGTTTACAGCAATTAAAAACATTAAAAACAAATATACAATTTTTCTTAAAAAAAAAACAATTTAAAAACACAATTTTAAAAAAAATTAAAACTTTTTAAAAAACACATGCTAAAATGCCTGGGAGAAGAGGAAAGTCTTGACCTGGCGCCAAAAAGATAACAGTGTTGGCGCCAGGCGCACTTCATCAGCAAGATCATTCCATAATTTGGGGGCCACCACTGAGAAGGCCCTCTCCCTTGGTGCCAGCCTCCCAGCTCCTCGCAGGAAGGCCTTGGATGTTGAGCATAGTGTAGGGGTGGGTTCATGTCAGGAGAGGCATTCCATCAGGTATTGTGGTCCTAAGTAGTGTAAGGCATATGTAAGCATATGACAAAGACTATACAATGAAGGGGCCAGACGCATCTCTGTGGGAAAGGAATTCCACAGCTTAGGGCTGTGTCAGGCCCAGGATGAGACTCAGGAACCAGACCAGAGGTTGTAAATAATTCGTGTTTTATTAGGGTAATGTCCAAGCAAAGACTGCGTCTTCTCATGAAGCAATACAGGGATACAGGTCCTGCGGCATTGGGAGAAAGTTGACAGAGCAATGGGCTGCTTCCCGCCTGTTCTTTAAGAAGGGGCCAAACGGGCGCGCAACCTTTCGCTCCTCCTTAACTGCCCCTCAGGTACTGCCCGCCTTCCCCCCCTTCTCTCCTGTCTTTTCAGCTGTCTGCGTGTGCGCGGTGAGGGGGGAAGCATCAGCCCCTCCTCGACTGAAGTTTCCGATTCCAGTATGGGGGATAGGGGAGGAGCTGATGGTAAACTGCCTCGCCGCTTTTCTGCTGTGGGCAGCCCTCCCTCTTCCCCCTCTTGCTCTGAGCTTCGAAGAAGGGGAGGCGTGAGAATATCCATGGAGGATTCTGAAACTTCAAAGCTCTCAGGCTCCCCGTTGCTAGGCGACCCTATCGCTGGCATTTCCTCTGTTTCGTCTTCACTCCAAAAGGGGAAGTTCCTCCCCCTCCCCTCTGCCATCCATATGAATCCTCTTCTCCCAACTCCCCGGGACCCCAGCTCTGCCTCCCGACAGGCTGCCACAAAGAAAGCCCCCAAGGTTTTGAGGGTGGTGGAACGGAAAGGGTCTGTAGGTAAGGAGGCAGTCTTTCAGATATTTGGGGCCTAAGTTGTTCAGGGATTTAAACATTAGCATGCGCACCTTACATTGACCCAGAAACAAACTGGCCGTCAATGCAGATATTTTAAAATGGGTTATATGAATTCTAAATGGAACCCCAGCCAGTAATCTGACTTCTGCATTTTGGACCAGGTGAAGTTTCAAATCGTCTTCAAGGGCAGCCCCACACAGAGCGCATTGCGATAATCCAGTCTGGAAGTTACTAGAGCATGACGTACAGTGGCTGATGCATTCTGGATTATAATGTTTGAGGAAGGGCTATCGCTCAGTGGTAGAGCATTTGCTTTGCATGCAGAAGGTCTCCGGTTCAAGTCCCAGCATCTCAGGTAGGGCTGTACCCTGCCTGGAACCCAGAAAGGCATTGATGCAGTACTAAGATGGATGGACCAATGATCTGACTCAGTATCAGGCAGCATCCTATGGTTCCTGTAATAATTACAATAATGATTTGTGAACATAATTATATATAATTATTATATATAATTATTACATATAATTTCTAAAGCGCTTTTAAAAGTTGCTTGCTGTTAAAAAATGTGTGTGGATATTATTGCTCAGTAACAAGAGACTTTTAATTACATGCAGTAGCAATGCATCTTCATTTGACAGATCCCCCTGTCATTACATCCTTGGAGGGTGTAACATCGTCCCATGGCTGTACCTGTGACTGAAACTGGGGTGCAAACTAACACTGCACCATCAACCAGTCTCACGTGGATCCTGGATATTGACAGTGGCAGTGTAGTGTGGGAAGCAATGGTGCGCCTCACATAGTGCTCTGGCATTCTACTCCCTCCACCTGATTATGCCACGTGCATCCACAAGAGGATTATTACTTATTACTCATAAGTCTTAGGTGAGGTACCTTGTCAAAAGCTTTTCGAAAGTCCAAGTACACTATGTCAAATGGGTCACCTCTATCTATATGTTTGTTGATGCCCTCAAAGAGCTCTAATAGGTTAGTGAGACCGAACTTACCCTTGCAGAAGCAATGCTGGCCCTGCTTCAGCAAGGCTTGTTCTTCTATATGTTCGACTAACTTTAAAAATACTTTCTGCTAGTTTTCCCAGAACGGACGTTAAGCTAAATGGCCTGTAATTTCCAGGATCCTCCCTGGAAATTTCACCACTCCTTTAAAAAAAATTGATGTTACAGTGGCCACTTTCCAGTCCTTGGATATGGAAGCTAATCTGAGGGAAAAGTTACATACTCTTGTTGGAAGATCAGCAAGTTCACATTTGAGTTCTTGCTGTTTGAGTGGATGCTGTCTGGACTGTGATTTTGTCTAGTAAGCCTAGAATTTGGCTTTCATCATGACTGTTAGTCTCAGTACCTCTGACTCCCTTCCTGCAAAAGTTAGTCCAGGCACAGGGCTCTGCCCTGTATCTTCCACAGTGAAGATAGATGCAAAGAATTCATTTAGCTTCTGTGCAATCTCCTTTGTCTGCTTTGACTCCTTGGTCATCCAAGTATCCAACTGTTTCCCTAGACTGTCTCCTTCCTGCTACTAATGTATTTAAAGATTTTTTGATGTCGTTGGTCTTTATGTTTTTAGCAATCTGCTCCTCAAATTATTTTTTAGCCTCCCTTATTGCCTGTTTGCATTTCTTTTGCCAAAGTTTGTCTTCCTTTTTCTTCTCCCCATTTGGACAAAATTTCCATTTTTTGAAGGATGCCTTCTTTCCACCAATAACATATTTGGCTTAACCACGCTGCTATCCTCTTGTCCCTGGTGGAACCTTTCCTGATGTGCAGTATACAACTCGTAAGGCTTAAGCATTTTGAAGCGATTTGACCTTCTAGACTTTGTCTTTCAACTTCCTTTTTGCCAATCCCCTCATTTTTTTTTTTGCAAGTTTTTTGAAGTTGAATGTGACTGTGTTGGATTTTCTTGGCAATTGGCCATTTACATGCATGTTTAATTTAATAGCACTATGGTCACTGCTCCCAACTTGTCTGACAACACTTAACATCTCTCTCCAGGTCCCAGGCACCACTTAAGATTAAGCCCAGTGACACCACCTCTCTAGTCAGTTCGATGTCCAACTGTTCTAGGACATAGCCATTTAGAGTATCTAGAAATTTTACCCCTTTGTCATGGCTGGAAACACATATGTAATCTGTCTATGTGAGGATAGCTGAACTCAGCCATTACTACAACAAGGATGCTTAACCCCTTTCTTATAGGCCATTTCCCAAGTCAAAACCATCTCCCTAGCACCAGCTGAATCTCTACTCGGAGACAAAAAAGGTACCAGGCACACATATCTTTTTATCCCATGGGCAATAAAGCAGCTGGGGAGGGCATTGGGGAAATTACCCATGGGGAAAGGGTTAAGCGCTGCCCTCTGCCTTTTGCACCAATCAGATTTAAGCAGCCACATGTACACCACAGAGCTGCATTAAAGTAAAAAACAAAACTAATTGGGAAACGCTCCACGTGTCTCTTGTGTCATGTCTCGGTTTGGTCCTGTGGGAGGGAGCAAAAGCCACATGTTGGTTGGCAGCTGCATGCTTCGTTCCCTCATCAGCTATGGAAATAAGTACACAAGACAGCGGTTCGTATGGGTGAGAATCAGGCCCACGACTTGATTACTGCCAGCAAGTGGGGTTGGCATGACAGTAGGCTGAGGATCTCTCTTCCCTCACTTCTGTGCTGAAGAAACATTCCCTGTCAAGCAGCCGGGGAGGGGAAAGCACCCAACGAGGTTGGCCAGCAACTTTGGACCCCAGGCGGGTGTAAGCCATATGACACCTAGGGTCCTGCTGGGCAACCAATGGGAGAGGGTGAGCATCATATGAGATCAGGCCCCACCCAAGCTAGCAACATTCCTCACATGTCTCCCCTTTTATGGGGGGGGGTCCTCCTTTACATTTGATCCGCCACAATGCCATTTCCACTCCCATGCTGCAGCCAAGGAATGAAGCGCTGTGGGAAGTCACCAAGCCAGGCATCGATGCCCAAGGGAGAAAGATTAATGCCATCTGGACAGAGCATTTCAGGGCAATCGTGCTTGATTAGTGCGTGACAAACAACCAGGCCATCCATAACTCAGATTTTATTTTATTTATTTATTTATTACATTTATACCCCACCTTATTAACATGCCAGCAGGCCACCTTGATCCTCTGGGGTTCTCTTGCATCTCTCCATGCCCATCTCTGGAGCCAGGATGACCAGCCCAAGGTCATGGAATGGTGCTCAGCTGCCAAGCAGGCCAGGCCAGCTTTCACCGCCAACTCCAAATCGATACTTTCACGTAAGCAAAGGTCGTTCTCCCCTAGGTGCACAAGCAGCAGATTGGGATGGCTGCAGCGCTGGATCCAGTGGTCGATTAGAGGACACAACCCACTCTGTCTCATATCTCATCTGTAAATCTATGAAATGCATGCCCAACTGAGAAGCCCAGTGGATCGGACCAGAGTGTGGACCTGGCATGGTGTTCTGCCCAGTATACGATGTGGTGACTGACAAGCCACACCCTCTTCCAGCCTGAAATAAATCACAAGTTATTGGTAGAGTGTGAACCTTTTCAGGGGTGGATATAACCTCAAAAGGCCTGCGATTTCCAGTGTGGAAGAAATGCTGAACTTTCACCTTTATTGATAAGAGGGATTCTATAATCAACATGCTTACATCTGCCTATAAAAGCTAAGAGGCTTTCTGATCACATCTTAAGGTACATTTTGCAGTCACAGGGGAAATGAGGAAATGCTGTGCTCTGCCAGCCAGCTGGTGGAAAAGGGAATCTGTGGGCAGCAGAAGTATGTGGTATCTTTGCTATAGGTTAAAACCTGGTTCCATTTAAAGCAGTGGAATAAGGGTACGTGATAGTGAGAAGGAACATCTGACATGTGTAAAGGACCATCCCAAAGTGTGATATGTTAACTATACATGGAATAAGATCTGGAATGCTCTGTGTGATGCATGTACAACTATATAAGCCTGTAAGTCCATGGTTTGAGAGACAGACTCTCTGACTCTCTCTCCTGATGTGCATCAGTGATTTTTCTTTATTGTAATAAAGCTTGTTCCAGCAACTGCTACCGCTAAATTGGACTGGTAAGTTATTTTTCCTTCCACACCAGTGATCCAAGGCTTTTATCCGAGTTGCAGGCACCCCCAGTCTGCTGCAGAAGCAGCAGCTCCTATTCTGAATGAGTGCATCCCATACTTGCTTGCAGGGAAGCTGGCCTTTGCCAGCAAACCGGTGTTTCATTAAGGGCACAGAATCTTGATGGATAAAGAACACCTTTGGGTTGGGAGGCCGCTGATGGAGATATGCCTTGACATCCTTCACTGGGCAGGGAACGTCATGGAGGACAGTTTCGGGAGCCTTCTGGTCTGTCTTAGACTTACGAATAAACATTGTGAGCCCTGTGTTCACTACAGCAACATCCCCTAATTGAAGGGAAACTGATGACAGGTCACCCTTCTGAGGGACCATGAATTTCCTTACCTGCCGAAAGGCCCCAGAGAGTGCTAGGGTGAAAGCCACTTTGATGAGGGTGGTCTCAAAGCTGGACCAACGTGTGCCCGGCAATGAGTCTGCCAGCCGCACCAAAATATTGAAGGGAATGGGGTGCCTGTAATCCACCTGGGGGAGTCATCCTGCTTCCAGTCCAGGATGGCCCTGAGTGCCTTGGAAGAGTTGCAGGGGTCCGTGAAACTTTGGGCTTTGTAAAAGGAGATGATGGGAACAAGATGTGTTGCCACTGACTTAGATGCCATTTCCAAATTCCTTAAGTTGGATAGGTATTTCAGAAGCATCGCCTCTCGGGCCGGCCAAGGTTTCCTAGACCCGTGGACCTTGAAGCAAACGAAACAAAATACTCCTCAGCCATCCAGTAGGACCGGAAGATAGAAGGAGCAATAGAGCGCCATATTGTTGCAATTTCCCACAGGGCATCAGGGAATGGTTCTTGGTCTGCGTCAACCATGGGAGGCAGAGCACAGAATCTGCTTTCCTGAAAGCAAGATGAGGCCTCCTCGATGTTCTTGTCTACACCTGGTACGTGTCAGGCTGGAAATGATATATCAGTTTCCAAACACAGCAGAACCAATTCACAAACCAGACCCATGACCTGCTCAGAGCAAGGTGATTGTTTATTAATCACTCTATTTATTTATTTATTTAAAATATTTCTATCCCGCCCTTCTACCCTATAATGGGGCATTCAGGGTGGCTTACAAAAAGAAAATCAAACATGTACATAATAAAATTGTAAACAGTAAAATCACAAAAACATTAAAACAAATTAAAATACATAAAATACAATTAAAATACATAAAATACAATATATACACACACACACACACATATATACAGGGAGTGGTACTAAAGGGACTACTGAGGTAAAATTTAACGTAGGAGACATACAATCACTGTCAGGCTGCACCTGTCATGAAATTGTGAATTTGTATGAATTTGTTAACCTGGTTTGTGTATCATGGCTCAGTTACAAGGGACCATGGGAGTTACATCTTGGAAGGAGACAGGCCTCCATGAGAGGAAAATCTTAAGTTTTAAGCAGTTGGGGAGGCCTGAACAGAAACATCTGCTTATCTCCTGGGAGCCTGGTACCCAAGGCCATGCAGGCTTGAGAAGGTTGAGATCAGAGACGGGGGGGGGGGGCGGCCTGCAAGGCGCGAAAAAGTGAAGAAGCTTCGGGAAGAGGATTACATAAGAAAGCCCCTGATTGGTTCATTCATCCTGGACCGTTAGGTTTCTTTTTCCTTAAGTATAGGGTCTGAGACCCATAGCCTGTGTTCCCGTGGGTTTCCATCTTGATGGGTGAGCTTATGTGAGGTTCCAATGCTTTTTGTTATCCTGATTCTCTTCTCTCTCAGGAGAGAAGAGACCTATCAACAACTACCTCTAAGTAGGTAGATGAGGCTAGATAGCTTGTTATTTTTTCTGTTGTGTGTTGGACCCTGTTACGGTTGGGTGTGTGGTTTTGAAGAATTGTTTTGCTCCTATTATTAATGTGCACTTATATTTTGAATAAAGCTACTTCTTATTAACCTGGCGTGTTCATTGAGGGGGAAGGTGGTTCTGAATCCAGCATCTTGACCATTTGACCACAAAACTACCAAGGAGTTAAGCAGAAGTATATTTTGGTTTTACCAGAGGTTTCTGGACAAGGAGTTTAAGTTTGGCTCTTGTCTCACTGGACGTTGGTTTACCTGTTTCTGGGCTCTGAGTTCCCCTAGCTCAGAGTTGAACCAGTGAAGGGGTGGTGGCAGCCTATCTTCTACCTTGCAGGGTTGGTGTTGGTTTGCACAGCCTTGGCAAGGGGAATTTGGTGATTGGGTTCCAGATCAATTGCCCTAAGGGTGGGAATTGGGTCTGAAGCATGCAAATCTTGGCCCTTGGGGGCAAGATTCCATGACACTACCCTCAGTCCCTCCGAAAGGCTCTCCAGAGCTAGATTGTTTTCAGAAGTCTCTGGAAAACCAACAGGGAGGGAGCAGAGTGAACTACTGTCTAGTTGTCGCACCAAAAGCAGATTTTCTTATTCCTGAAATGGCCCTTCCAGAGAGTGACTGCTACTATTATGGGGAAAAGTTTGAGGAATGTGAGATCACGTGTGATGCCCATAGGTTCCCAACGGGTCAGCCAGTGCTTGGTGCGCCAATGACCCTTGAAGCATGCCCCCAAAGCCAGGTTTCCAGAGGCATTGGGCTCTACTTGCAAATCTGTGTCTGCCTCAAGGGTGTCTTGCCAGAATGATACTCCATTGAAATTCTGGACAAAAAGTAACCATATCCCTGTCTCCTGCTTCCTGGGTCTTGTGACACATATGTGGTGGTGAGGAAGGAAACCCCAGCCATGGCCTGGACTAGTCTGGCACAAAAAGCCCAGCCTGGCCTCACAACTCAGCAAGCAAAGTTTAAATGTCCAAGCAGATCATTCAACTCACTCACCTTACATCTGGTCCTGCCCCTGAAACTCAAGCAGGAGGGCCTGCAAGGTGACTAGTTATCCTGTGGAAGGCTGCAAGAGGCTGCAACAGAATCTAGTTGGACGCGCTGCTAAGATATGTTAGGGTAGTGGAGAGTCTTTCTGTGTTTTTCAGGCACCAACGGCATGCCAAATTGTTATGACCAACACTGAAAAGTTGGCAAGCGACTCCTTGCATTCGTTTGAGCCTGCAGTGCCGGCAGACAGGAAGTCATCCAAGTGGTGAGTTATCTGACGACTCCCCAATGCAGCACCTACTTGCTTGTTCAACAAATGCGCTGAATGTCTCGAAGGCAGCAGAGGCAATGGAGCACCCCATAGCCAGAGCTTGGAAAGGTTACTTTTTTAAAACTACAACTCCCATCAGCCCCAGCCAGCATGGCCACTAGATTGGGCTGATGGGAGTTGTCATTCAAAAAAAGTAACTTTTCCAAGCTCTGCCCATAGCCTTTGCCTTGTTGACATGCCAGCTATCCCCAGACTTGAAGCCTAGTAAGTTAAAATCCTGGGGATCACCTGGGAGTGTTACACTGAAGTTTGAATTAAAAACTTTCCTGTACCTATAGAAATGCTGACAACACGTTAGAAAGATGACAATGATCTTTGGTAAGTTGGCAACATGAGGCCATTGACCATTTGCTAAGAAGTCAGCAAAACTGTGAAGAATACAATGAGTGATTTAGACGTTGCAATTTGCTTATCTTGTAGCTACAGTGCAAAAGTACAGAGCATGACTAACCCCCACCTTCGGAATTTGTGTGTACTGCCAACTTCTTGGAACCAAAGTGTATAACTGCCTGTAAAGAATCATGAATGTTTCAGATCTCATAGACTGACACGAGTCACTGTGAGATCTCCGCTTTGCAAAACGTATAATAAAAGGGCCTTGGTTGGCTATTCTGAGTCTCTGTTGTTTGAGTGATTGGGTTTTCTCAACCAGCAGGAAACGAACCTGAAATTCTAGTGTAACAGGAGCAGGCAGGAGGCAGACTGTACATCACATGTTGCCACGAGGGCCCCAGGGCCCCAGCCTCAGACCCCCCAGGGCCACAGCCTCAGACCACTTCTATAGCCAAGTCATTTCTACCCCGCCCTTTTTCCAATAGGATTCAGAGTGGCTTACAACTAAAAACAACACCAATTAAAACATACAGAAGTATACTATTAAAAGAGAATTATACTATGAGAAAAATTAAAACCATAAAATATAGGTTAAAAGTAACGGACAATTTAAAATAATAAAATCATATAATGTAGTCACCAAACCCATGACACTTAATCCTGGTCGTTCTCTATCCCAAACGCTCATTGAAATAAAACAGTCTTTACTTGTCGCCGGAAAGATGGCAAGGAGGGAGCTGATCGCACCTCACTCGGAAGGGAATTCCACAGCCTAGGGGCGGCCACCGAAAAGGCCCTATCTCGTGTCTGCTTCATATGTACTTGCGAAGGTGTGGGGAACACAAGAAGGGCCTCACCTGAAGATCTCAAATCCCAGACAGGTTCATGTAGGGAGATACGATCTGTCAAATAGCCTGGACCTGAGCCGTATAGGGCTTTGTAGGTCAAAACCAGCACTTTGAATTGTGACCGGAAACAAACTGGCAGCCAGTGGAGCTGTTATAACAGGGGAGTTGTATGGTCCGTGTAACCATCCCTGGTTAGCACTCTGGCTGCAGCTCTTTGTACCAATTTATTATCTAGTGGAACGCATACCTAGTGGAACGCAGTTGTGGAGGAATTGCATGGCTGGTAGAGGAGCCTTTTGAGAAAGGCAGGTTGTGAATCAGGCAATATACCCACCGGGGGCCTATTTGGCTACCCTGGGATGTCTCCTGTAGGTCTGGGAGAAGGGAGAGAGGCAAATGGCCCAGCCACAATACCCAGTGCACTAATACTTGGCAATCTTTTTGGTGGCAATTTCAGGAACGTCAATTAAAAGTTTTAAATTGGGTGAATCAGATGCTCTGCAGCATCCAGCCATGGAAATGTGAAAATGCTCAGTGACTCCCTCCCACAGCTGTTGGTGATGAAATATCACATTCTATTCCACAGCTGCCTCATCCCTGCCTTTGGCACAAGCCCTGTAAACTAAGCTCACATGGTTGGACGGGTGCCAGCCTCACTTGGAATAGGCTGCCTACACTCGAAAAAATCGACATGGACTGCCTTTAAGTTGATCCTGACTTATGGTGACCCTATGAATAGGGTTTTCATGGTAAGCGGTATTCAGAGGGGGTTTCCCATTGCCTTCCTCTGAGGCTGAGAGGCAGTGACTGGCCCAAGGACACCCAGTGAGCTTCATGGCTGTGTAGGAATTTGAACCCAGGTCTCCCAAGTTGTAGTGCAACACTCTAACCACTATGCCACACTGGCTCTCTACCCCCATGAAAAACAGATACCCCTGAGCCAGGGCCGGATTAAGCTGAGGAGGGCCCCTAGGCTGATTCTGAGCCACCCGCTGTCCCGTCCCATCCCCCCTGCTTCACCTGGTTTTTCTGCAGCTGCATGCACTGCGCGCGCAGGTTTGCCATCAATCAAGATTAGTGGGCCTAATCCTCATAGAGTATACTGAGCCCAGAAAATCCTGTTGGCACCCATGGACCTATGCTAACTGTAAGATATGGCCACTGTTGTGGACCTTGGCATTTTTTTATACCTCCACCCTTACAAGAGGTATATTGGAATATCCACTGTTATTTTATAGATTATTTCACCCAGGATTTAACAGAATAAAGAATTGCCAGTCATGACTATGCAAACCAAGTTTAACTTTCCCTTTAAAACCGCTGCCGATACCTGAACTTTTTGTGCCATCTGGGTTCAAGAACCTGTCGCATTTGAATGTGTGAGGATCAGGGTGGATTTCTGGATCCGTTTGCAGTCCAATAAAAGGGAAAAGAAGTAGATGGTCTCCTTTCCGAAGAATGTATTCTGTCCCATCAGCCATTGTCAGATCTGTATCCTGCTTCACACTTCGGAACAAAAAAGGACTGGATTTCAAGCGCAGAGTTTCCTCTATTGCACTGTCCAGAAGAGGAGTCTTTATCGTTTCCAGAGACACGTCGATGAAGGGGCTGCCTGGCTTCACTTCCTGACCGGTCTCTCTTAGTACTCTGTTTACTTCTTCCCTCACTGCCTCCATTGCTTCTGGATATTTCAGGAGATACACAAGAATCCAGAAAGTAGCTGGACCAGTGTTTGCTTGAGATACATAAAGAAGAATAAACAGGAATTTACTCCGCATCTTTTCCGTCATCCCAATATCAGACATCTGCTGATCTTGCTCAACTACCCATTTACTGATATTATCCTTCTGATACAACTTTTCTACTGAGAGTGTGTCCCAGAATAAATTCTTCACCCTTTCTGTCTCCTTCTTGACCTCAGGATCAAGGATGCCGAGAACCATTTGGGGAAATAAACTATCAAATTTCTTAAAATCCTCAAAAAGCTCTTCATATGGTGTTGGGGTATTCTCAGTAGCATTATCTTTGCTCTTGGCATCTGAGCCTGGCTCAGTTCCAAACAAAGCCATAAAGGCAGCTTGGAAGATGGTTTTAAAGCTAAAGTGGAGGACTCCGTCCTGCTGCCAGTGTCTCTTCTCCTCTCCTGAACCCTGGCTGTGGAGCATCACCATCTTCAGTTTCTCCATCATCACCTGGTTCAGGGCAGTCAGATTCTTCCCTCTAAGATATTCATAGCTAATTTTCCTCACAACATGATGATGAGATTCAGTGCCCTGAACAGCAAATAAATTTAAAAATTTCATTGATGCAAACTTCTTAAAATCCAGTTTGTCTTCTGATTCTTTAAGTATTTGTTCATACGAGCCAGGATCTGCCACAAAATGCATGTAGTTGCCACCAACCAAAAATGTGAAAATATCCCCATGCTTCTTCCGCATTGCTTGCAAAAATTCGACAGGGTTCTTCTTAAAAGGAATCCCATGTCCCAGCCATGGAATGAAGCCTTTGTCCAGTGGAGGTTCCTTGGGTTTCCTCTTGCGAAATGCTCCTATTGTATAGAGCCCTTCAAGTATGGTCGCTAGGAGGGTTGCTAAGAAAGCACAAAGCACAGTCTCCCAGAAATTCATGACTGGTGTCCTGAAGAAAACACTACAAAAGTTAAACAGATCCACAGGTCTACTTATAAAGCATGTAATCAGGGTGCAGATGAGGGTGCGGCTGTCTAACACCATTTCCGGACTGCCAAAGGCAGTTGTGTGCTTTTTATTCCTTCAGTCATGGATGACATCCAACTATCCATGTTGTGTTGTGTGTCGAGGAGGAGACAACAAACATTTTTTAAAATGCTCCAAGATGGGAAATCATTGTTGTGAAATGATGAAGTGATGTGTGCTCATAAATTCTTGACCAAGTAATGCAGTCTGGAATATGGATCAGAAACCTGGACCACCAATACCTCTTTTGATAATGAGGTTGATGATTGAGATCAGTACTTGCTGTGTTACAGCTTAGTACTGGCATTTGTAATACATTGCGGCAAAGTTCTGAGATAACTAGTCTGTTAAGGCTGGTAGTTGAAAGAATAAAGAAACTTAAGGCTTATTACTATAAGGAATCAAGTCGAATCTTGGGAAAAGATGGCGACCTAACAAGACGTACCCTTGGGAGCTCCCCCCGTTTGTACGGTAAGGGACAACTTCGGTAATTCAACAGTCTTCATGTGATACTTCTCTCGCCTTTTTCCCTTTTGCCGACTACATGACAGCTGGTCTGTGAATAGTTCTCTTGCTTATCTTGCTTATCTGCTTTTGTTTGCCCACCGTCCAAGTTACACTGAGCTACACAGAGTAAGCAAATTTCATCAGCTACGTTATGGAGTAATTCACTTATTTTTTGTCATTTATAACTTCCTGGTTACCCAGGTTGGTTATTTTGTTGTTATCTGTTGTGACGCACAACTCTCAATTTTTTAATTTATTTTTAAATTGTTTAAGTCGTTTATCCGCTGGCTGGTTGCCGAATGGGACCTCAGGTCTTAAAGTGACAGCATTGAGTCTTCTTACTTTAACTATTATGCGAACTAAGCTCTGGGTCAAAAGGTAGCAGTTTCCTGTAAAATCTTCCAACCTTGGTGCGATGGTTCTTACCAGAGTGGGATATAAACAACTGGGGCTAGTCCCTGTGATGGAAGACATCACGTCAGTCATTTTAATGTTCAATGTTTTATGTTTAATGTTTTAGTTTAATGTGTTCCTTTCTGTTACTGATTTTATGCTATATTGTATTTTAATCTCGTTTTGTACACCGCCCAGAGAGCTATTAGCTATGGGCGGTCTAGAAATGAAAATAAATAAATAAATAAAACACTAAACCAACGCAAAATTACTGACTTTTATGCCCCAGGTCGAAGGATTCGTCTGTCGCGGGACCTTTGGTTAAATCCACACCTGAAAGCACTGAAGAATGTCTAGACTGGTCCTTGGGCCCACAGTGCATAATGAAGTCGATGATCTGGGATTCTGTGGGGGCCAGTGAGCGTACCTTGGCTATGGAATTGGAGCAAGCAAGCTCCCCCATTGTAAACCCGCAGCAGGTATGTAGATCTGATCAGTCATAGGGGAGTCCTGCGAGCGCTGCTTCGACCTGCCTCGAGGGGTCTTTGAGGGACAGCCGCTCCCCCTCATTACCACAGCCTTGCACTTCTCTTTCTCACCAGCCCTCTAGCCACAAAGGAACTGACTTCCATACGGTAATTAACCTTTTTAAGTCTCAGCTTGAGCTGACTAGGAGTCTGTTCTTAAGTTGGATGGAGAATCTGTCTCTGATCAAGAACCTTCTCACTGAGTGCACGGGTCAGCTGTCTTCACTAATGGAGCTAATATCGCTTAACTTAAGAGGTCTTGTTCAGCCTACACCTATTACTATAGAAGGCTTAGAGCTGGACCCTAAGACCCGGGTAGACAGGGAAGTCAGTCCCTCACATGAAGTTAGTTCCCTAATTGGGTCTCCTGCTTGTGGAAATCAACAGAGGAGTGTAAGACACCTCAGTACGTCAAGTAAAATCCACACCCACAGTAAGAGCGGCAACAACATTTTGGATCCAACTAAAAAGAGCCTTAAACGTAAAAACTCTAAGGCCCATGTAAATTTAAAAAGGAAAACAAAAAATATAAAAACTGCTGTTAGTAGTAAAAGGGGCTCAAAAATGAACTTTAACAAGCTTTTCAAGTTGCTGGAACGAGATGAGAATGGACACAAGGCAATGGTCCTAAAGAGGCAAGCCAACAAAAACAAAAATAACATCAATAAGACTGAACTAAAACAAGAACGGACTTGTCTGATGCAAAGGCCAGAAGTTCTGCCTACACATGATACAGGAACAGGCCCCTCAGAGCCCCAGACAATCTTGCAACCTGCCAATAGGGGAGATGTCCCCTTAATTAGGGCTGTGGATCGAGAGCGTCCCCAGGAATTTACTCTGGAAAACAAAAAGTGGCGTCTCCAGTTAAAGGACAAGGACTTTGTCTTCATTAATTATCCCAAACCTTATGGTTGGTTGTCGCAGCATGACCGTAAATTACATCTTCTGAAGTTTATGTCTGCTTTAGTCAACTCTTTGCTAGAATTATACTCCATCAAGAAGATCGACTATCTTTTTTATAATTATAAATCAGCTCAAGCCTTGGTAACCTTTGCCTCAGCCTCTATTGCAGAAACAGTCTACTCATTCAAGGAGGTGTTCCTAAGAAGGGGCATCGAGGTTAAAAGACATTTTAGGGATAATTCCCCTGCACTGCCTCTGGTTACTTGCAGTGAGGGGAAATGTTTTGTTCCTTCAGTTCTGAGGCACGAGGAGCCCTCTGTTGGAGTCTCTGTCAATCGAGCTAGTGTCCCCGCTTTTTTACCAACTAACAATCCTGGGACAGACAACTTAGGGTTACTGAGTGCCAGGGATATGCATGGTGTGGGGAAGCACTCTGTGAGCAAAATAGATCTTGTGCTTGGGAACTATGTCCCTGAAGAGCTTTTACTTATTTACTTATTGATAGCTTCGGGGCGATCCCTGAACAGGAACAGCGTGAGATTTTGTTGCGACTGTCTGCTTTGAAAGATATTCTTTCGAATCTGATTAATCATGATAGTGAGCTGAATTTGAACGTTTCCTGTCTGACAGCTCCTGATAATAAGGAAGGTACGAATATCATCTCCCCTGGGAATCTCCCGGTGCAGGTTTCTGGGAGCCCAGTAAAGTACTCACATCGAGCAACATATAGCAGCTCACCTTGGGTGACTTCTTCTTCATCTAGGCATCATACCACAATTTTGCTGGGTCATCTAGTTCTAAGCCTGGAAATAGTTGTAAAACAATAATCAAAACTGACACTGAATAATGACCCATTGAGTTTAGCTAATGGCGGGAGCCTACCTCAGTCACCTCAGTCGCTAGTCCCTAAAATAAATGAGGAACCACAACAAAATCCTGCTTTTTATGACTGTACAAATCTGGAGCCAAAAACTTTTGACTGGCTTGCTACACATTTTCTGGAACCTCACGAGTGTAGTCCTCCAGTTCATAACAGTAGCCGTCCTATTCTCATTGTTCAATCTTCTGCCCTTTATGTTCCACCCGATAATTGCTATGTCCTGAAGGTCTCTCAAGGCATTTTGGATAAAATTGAAGAGTCAGATTGACTACGATTGCCGCCTGGCCCCTCTTCATTAAAAATCCTCTTGTGGAACATTGCTGGGTGGAAAACTAAAAGCTGGGACCTTAACTTTCTGGCCTATTTGAACAAATTTGATATTATTCTGCTCCGGGAGACCTGGTGCAGAGATCATATCTTTGTTGATGGGTTTGTGTCATTTTGTACCCCCGCACTCCCAAGTAAGAGTAAGGGTAGAGCCAGACAGGGTTTGTGCATTCTGGTTTCTTCCTCACTGGATGCCAGATTAACTGAGCTTTCGGTTACTGACTTTATGGATAGTGACTCCGTGGTGATGGCCATGTTTTTAGAACTAAGGTCATCACAGCTATCTTTACTCCTATTTAATATCTATTTTCCCCCAACGTCTAATAGGGAGGTTGTTCTATCCAATTGGCTTAAACTTGACTCTCTATATGCTTACTGGTCGTCTATTTTCATCTATGCATTTCCAATTATAGCAGGAGATTTTAACGCAAGGACAGGAACTTACCTGGAGGATGCTCCCTCAATTGGGTTCCTTTCTAATGTTGATAGGAATCACTTAAGGCGCAATGCTCGTCATTCTAAAGATCATTACTTAAAATCAGCAGTAGTTGGTTTGCTTCAGTTCGTTTTTAAATACGATTTATGTATTTTAAATGGTTCCCGCGCTGGCGATGACTAGGTGGAGTTCACCTATATTTCTCCCTGGGGTTCGAGTGTGGTTGATTATATAATCATACCTAAGATGACGGAAACTGAGGGTTATCTTTTTAGAGTAGCGCTCTGCTCTGTAAGCGACCATCTGCCCCTGGAATTCTTCCTCTCTGTCTCAGGTGGTGCACAGTTACATAAACCTTCCCAGGTATTCTCAAATTTACCTCCACTGGCCAGTTCTAATAAGATTAAGTGGTCTTCCAAAACAGGCCAGGCATTTAATAACTATATTCAACTTCCTCACATAAGCTGATTAGTGAGTCAGTTAACCTCGGACAGTCCGCCCAGTTCAGGCTTGGCAATTTACGAGGATTTGATTCAGGATTTAAACACTTCACTTCATACCATCTCCTCGCATTCCTCTAGATACCCAATAGACAGATCCAATAGCTGGTTTGATAAAGAATGCAAGGACCTAAGGAGAAGAATTCGTTCAGCTTATTGCTGCTATCGCAATAGTTGCTTATAGCAGCAACTATTAAGCATAGTACCAAGTCTTTTTGGCAGATAGTCTCTGGAGCCCTGGGTAGCCATAAGGGAAGTCCCGACTGTCACATTCCAGCTGACATCTGGGAGGAGCATTTTTGGGCTGTGTTCAACAATCCTGATTCTTTAGGTTCCAGCCACCCTCTCCCTTTGCCATCTGATATCCCTGAGTGGCCCCCTGTTGACCCTAATACCATCGTGGCATTAATTACACATCTTAAGTTGGGCAAGGCCCCTGGTCCCAATGGTATTCCCTCTGAGTTGCTGAAATGCAACATCAGTTCATGGGCTTCTCTGTTGGCATCTCTTTTTACGGTAATTAATAAATCAGGACTGATCCCCGTAACTTGGTTGAGAGCCTTTATCATCCCTATTTATAAGAATGGACCTAAAAATGACCCGAGCAATTATCGGCCAGTTAGACTGCTCTCCATCGTGGGTAAGATGTATGCCAGCTATTTAGGGTCCAAGCTGAAACTGTGGGTAAGCACCAATAACATCTTCGGAGAAGAACAGATTGGTTTTAAATCAGGTTGCTCTACTCTCGATCACTACTTGGTCCTAGCTCAGCTGGTGTACAAATACTCCAAGCCTCGTGGAGGTAAACTTTTTGCAGCCTTCATTGACCTGAAGTCTGCTTTTGATTACATCTCCCGTGAACATCTGTGGAGCAAACTAGAATCTCTCTCTATTGAGAAGAGACTTCTGTTTTTGATATCGGCTTTATACCATAACACCTCCATCCAAGTTCGCTGTAGCCACCATGGCCACCTTTCACAAGAAATATGCTCCTCACAAGGTGTTAGGCAAGGATGCGTTCTTGCCCCCACCTTATTTAACTTATACTTGGCTGATCTTCCCTCTGTCTTGGGAAGGATACAATCCCCCCCCAAACTAGGGTCTGCCAAAGTGTCTATCCTGCTTTATGCAGATGACACGTTTTTAATATCTCAAACCCAGTTGCGTCTAAAAAGATTACTTTTGGGTTTTGTGGATTACTGTAATGGTAATTCTCTAACTATTAATCATGCTAAATCCAAAGTAATTGTGTTCTCTAAAAGAAAGGCCAGGTTTCCCTGGTATTTAGGTTCTGTCAGAATAGAACAGGTTAACTCTTTCAAGTATCTGGGGATCTGGTTTCAAGAGACGGTCAGCTGGAAATCTCAAGTTAATTATATTAAAGCTAAAGCAGAGAAAAATCTGGGAGCATTGACCCGTTTTTATTTCTCTAAAGGAGGGAAATATGTTCCAGCTGCAGTATGTGTTATCAGATCCAAAATAATCCCGATGTTGTTATACGGGGCCCCGATCTGGACCCCCTA
This sequence comes from Rhineura floridana, assembly GCF_030035675.1. NCBI lineage: Eukaryota > Metazoa > Chordata > Lepidosauria > Squamata > Rhineuridae > Rhineura > Rhineura floridana. The sequence continues at coordinate 84,908,221 of NC_084489.1, read as the reverse complement.
TTTCAAGGGACACCTTGAAGGTATTCTCCTCTTTTGTCGTTCCTTTTAGGGACGGATTTGCCGCCGCCATTATTAAAGGGAGGACTCGTGAATGCTCACGACATAAACATTTTTGAGCCACGTGAGATCGTTCACCCAATCAGGAAGGGTGTTGGAGCAGCATATAAAAGGCTGCTTCTTCTTCCCGCTCTTGCCTTTTTTGCCTCACGGCATATGCGGTTGGTTCGTGCTTCCCGTTGCTCCGTCGGCGTATTGGCGTGATTGTGTCTACTTACTTTAAGTTATATCGCTTGGTTTTTTCCCTGGTCGATCCTTGTGATCCTTTCATTTTGCTTTCACGATTCAAATTTCCCTCCCCGTTACCCCGCTGATTAGCTGGGCGGCGGGCGGCCGCCCACGCGCCTAGCGGCTTTTTTCCCGTTTGTTCCCCCTTTTTTATTTGTAAAGCCTTTGTTCTCTTAGTTTCTTTGGTCCAATTTTGGAGTTGGAGCTGTTGGATTGGTCGTTATTGGGGCAATTTAGAATTTAATTCTTCGTTCTTGCCTTAGTTTTCGCTATTGTCCTTGTTTAACCCCCCTTTTCCTTTCCGTTTTTCTCTGTGTAATCGCTGTTATATATTATTTTGCTCGTTGATCTTTTAATTATCTGGAGTCTTGTTTATTTAAATTAATAGTTTTGCTTCTTATATTTAATTGTTTTGTGGGTATTACTATTTACCCTATAGTTGTTGTTTATAATTCTATTTAGTTGATTGAAATTCAACCCCCCCTCCTTTTTCCACTTTCCTTCCCCCCTTCCCATAGTTTATAGTATAGTATTAATTCTGTTATTTATTATTAAATAATAAATGGTATTTAATTTATATATATAAATAATAATAAAATAAATAAAAAATAGATAAATTTAATTAGCATAAAATTAAAATAATTTTAATTTTCGATTTTCTATTATAATTGGCAATTGTGTTAGTTGGTTAAATTGAAGAATTTTTGTACATATTTGGTGGTATATAAACTTTGTTAATTGTGTAATTGTTTATCCCGGTCTTTTGACCATGCCTCCCAAGAAGGTGCAACAGAAGAAAGGGGTTCGTGTGCTGAAGCAGGCCACCAAGCGCCCTCCTTCAATGCAGCATCAATCTTCTGACGAAGAGGAGGATTTGGGGACCATCCGTGCCTTGGTGGCTAGAGTTGAAGCGCTGGAAAGGGAACGCAGGCAGACTCAGGATGTCGATGCGGGTCCCAGTTCCGGACCTGTAGGTAAGAAATCTGCTAGGTTAGCTTCCAAAATGACTAAATCTCGTCTTCTCGCTGACTTGGTTTCTAGAGTTGGTGTGCTTGAAGATGCTACGCCCATGGAGGGGTCTTCGGTGCATACTCCTCCAGTTGGTTTGCCTGCTGTTCCGCCCACGAATCTTACCTTGCCTGAATTTGAGCGTCGGGATGTACAGATGCCTGTTCCTCCAGCGCCTGCCACGTTCACTCCTAGGTCTACTGGGTTCACCATGCCGCCGGTCGTTGCTTCTCCTGCAGCTTATACAGGTGGGCAACAATTACACCCTCACACTACACAAGTACATGCCTCCAGTCCCCTTCTTCAGGATACCCCAGCTGCTGGTTCCCCGGTGCTGGGTGATTCTACGCACCCTACTTTTTTTATGGGGGGGTGTTGGTGCCTCAGCACCCACAGCTCCCTTGGCCTGCTGCTGCAGTATCTCCTTGGCAGCCATCTGCCAATTCTTCCTCTCTGGCGCCCGCTTACTTGCCCCTTCCTCAAGGGATTTATCCACAGGGTGACACATCTCTTCCTTTAGGGGACCATTTATTGTTAGGAACCAAGGAAAAAATTTGGCGTGGAGAGTACATCGATTTGTTTTCTCTCCTGTTTCGTGAAAACGAAACAAAACCTAAGGATGGTCAGGAGGTTAAGGAGCGTGAGGCCGCTATTAAGCGGAGGGTCGATCGCATCTGGCCTAATTGGTTGAATGCCTATACAATTTATATGGGGGTTATGACTCAGGCATATCCATGATAAAGTATCAGGACATTGTTCATCGAGCTTTCCGGGAATTCTCTGGCACCGCTTGGCTTCAGTATGATGAGAATTTCAGGCAGAGGGCGGCATTGGATCCCACCCTCCGTTGGGATATTGAGCATGCCGGTCTTTGGCTCCGATCTATGACCCCCGCCAGGCCCACCTTGGGCGATAGAGCTGATAGTGGGCATTTGTTAGCACGAGTGCAGACTGCCGCCTTTGGTTCCAACCATGGCGGGCACTGGGTTCAATCCCAGCAAGTCTGCTGGGCATTCAACAGCACTGGCAGATGCCTCAGACGTCCTTGTAGGTTCAGACACGCCTGTGCAATGTGTGGTGGCAACCACCCCAGTTCCTCCTGTCAGCATGCACGTACGGCTCGCCAGGGTACAGGGGAGCATCACCAGCCCAAACGTGGTTCTGGCAACAGCGGCAGTATGTCGCAAGGCCAGTAGCCCGGTCAAGCTGGCTCCTTTGGCTAAGCTGTTAGAGTTTTACCCTGATAGACAGGCTGCTAGTTTCATACTGCAAGGTTTTACTGATGGTTTTCGTATTCCCTTTGAGGGTCCATGGATTGCTACATCAGTAGTCAATCAGCCCTCTCTTAGCCATTTAGCGTCTGTTGTGTTAGCTAAGCTTAATAAGGAGATAAGTGCAGATCGTATTTCCGGCCCTTTTCCTTGTCCTCCTTTGAGAAATTTGAGGATTTCCCCGTTAGGTATTGTGCCTAAGAAGCAGGTTGGTGAATACCAGCTTATTCATAACTTATCTTACCCGAAAGGTGCCTCTGTTAATGATGGCATTTCGCCGGTACACGCGTCAGTTCAGTATACTTCTTTTGACGAGGCAGTGAGAGTAGTTAGGAGGGCTGGCAGGGGTGCATTAATGGCAAAGTGTGATATAAAATCCGCTTTTCGCCTCCTGCCTGTGCACCCTGATGATGTAGATTTATTGGGTTTTAAATTTCAGGGCCAGTTTTATTTAGATAGGGCCATGCCAATGGGTTGTTCCGTGTCTTGTGCTGCTTTCGAAGCATTCAGCACGTTTCTGGAATGGGCACTGCGGAGGAAAGCTTCCTCCTCCTTCTCTGCTCATTACCTTGATGATTTCTTATTTGTTGGGCTGGCTGGGACTTCTCACTGCCTCTATTTAATGCAATCCTTCACCTCTTTAACTGAGGAATTGGGAGTTCCTCTAGCTCCTGAGAAGTCTGAGGGCCCTGCTACTTCCCTTATTTTCTTAGGGATCCAGTTGGATACGGTAGCGCAGTCATCACGTTTGCCGTTGGATAAGTTGGTTGCACTGCGACAACTGCTTCAATCAGTGCTTGTATTAAAGAAACTTACACTGGGTCAATTGCAGGAGCTGGTAGGACATTTAGTTTTTGCTTCCAAAGTTATTTCCCCTGGTCGTGCATTACTCAGGCGGCTATGTGACGCCATGAAGGGTGTTCGCTCTCGTTTTCATTTTCTGCGTATTACAGCAGGAATGAGAGCGGATTTGCACATGTGGCTTAAATTCCTGACAGAATTCAACGGCCTTTCCTTTTGGCGACAGGAATTGTTATTGGAAGCCGAATTGCAGGTGCATTCTGATGCCGCTGGGGGAATTGGTTTTGGAGTAATATTTAGATCCCAGTGGTGCGCTGAGCGATGGCCTGCCTCTTGGCTTGCCAATGGAATTACTTCTGATTTGACATTCCTGGAATTCTTTCCAATTGTAGTAGCTGTACATATTTGGCCATTGTCATTTCAGAATCGCACAGTGCGCTTCTGGTGTGATAATTGGTCCACGGTTTGCGTTATCAATGCACAAACTTCTAAGTCTCCCTGTGTTATGCGCTTAGTGCGGGCTTTTGTCTTACAATGTTTGCGCTTTAATATTTTATTCCTTGCCAGGCATGTTCCAGGTTTACTAAATTCCGTTGCTGATGCCCTTTCCCGCTTACAGATGGTGCGCTTTCGGGAGCTTGCACCTGGAGCGGCACTAGATCCTGTGCCAGTCCCACCTTTCCTGTGGAACCTTGGCAACTAGAAGTTGGGGTTGCGATTGCAGCTGCTCTGGCTCCCAGTACTCGAAATGCGTACGAGCGTTCATTTGCTAAGTTCCAGACTTTCCGCATCAGCAAGGAGATGCCTTTGGCGTGGCCTATTCCTGTGGATCATCTATTGCAGTTTATGATAACTTTAAAAGGGCAAAACAATGCTGTTTCTACTATCGCCGGTCACCTTTCCGTGCTTGCCTTTATCTCTAAGGCACGGGGGCTGCCGGATCATTCTGTAGATTTTAGGGTCAGAAAGGTCCTTGAGGGTTGGTAGCGTTCCACTCCCAGGTCCACTGACCGGAGGAGGCCAATCACGCCCGATGTTCTCCTCCAGATCCTGGCATTGTTTAATTCATTATGCTCATCTCGGTATGAGTCGCACCTGTTCGCCGCAGTAACTCTGATGATGTTTTACGGTGTTTTTCGCCCTAGTGAAGTATTGGCCCCCTCCAAGCATGATGTGACCTATCGTGCCTTATGCATAGGCGATTGCACATTAGGTGCCGATACAGTGAGGCTTTCCCTGCGGGTCTCTAAGACTGATCAAAAAGGCTGTGGCACTATTGTGTTTTTACACAGTTGCCAGGTCTCTGAATTGTGCCCTGTGGCTGCAATGCGACAATTTCTGTCTCTCCGGCCAGCAGGCCAGTGTTATCTTTTCATTCATGCTGACGGTTCTGCCCTGACTCAATTTCAATTTTGGGCCGTTGTTCGGCGGGCCTTGTTGGCCAGTGGTCGTGATGCTGGAGTCTATGGGCTGCATTCTTTCCGGATTGGTGCGGCTACGGCCGCAGCCCTCGTGGGCATGAGCGTTAGCGATATACAGGCGATTGGAAGATGGCGTTCCGATGCATTCAAATCTTATGTCAGGCCTTAATAATAAGGTTTTGTTTCTGTTTCCCCAGGTTTGCTAAGCATCCCTATTCCCGTGAGGATCGTCTTGTGTGGCCACTCAATTTTGTTTTGGGCTCATCGGAGGGCTTCTTCGTCTGCTCCTGGGACCCAGCTGCAGCTTTCGGCTACCGCTACAGTTCACTGGGTAGCCCAGAGGGGCATGTTATGGGACGCGTTTTTGCCTTCTGTGTGCCGTATTATGTCTTCTATGGATCGGCCACATATATTATTGATCCATTTAGGGGGAAATGATTTGGTGCAGCGTCCAGGTGTGGACCTGCTTGTTAAGGTCACTCGCGATCTCACGTGGCTTATTAATTCATATCCACGGCTTATAATTGTGTGGTCAGATATGCTTGTTAGAAGGGTGTGGAGGGGTGCTATTCATCCCAACAGGATCGATAGATCTCGGAAATGGGTGAATAGGAAGATCAGGGCTCTTGTCCTGTTGCTTGGGGGGGCATTCATTCCCCACGACAGGATTAGGTTCCATGCCCCACATTTGTTTCGTGGGGATGGTGTTCATCTTTCAGACCAGGGGTGTGATTTGTTTTTGGAGGATATTATGAAGAGTTTAAGGGTTTTGTTGTCTTCGTTGGGTGGAGTGGACCAAGCTTGAGCTGATCCCCTCTTGTGGCATAGAATTCGGGCAGGTGAGGTATATAGGGGGATTATATGTTTAGGCGGTTAAGGCATCATAAAAGGAGCACTTCCCGGGGAACCATCAGGGTTCATCTCTGGTGGGGATCTGGGTGGTGTCCTTATGGGACCGGCTTGCGCATCATGGTGAATGCCTGTACGGCGGGGCCATGGTGTGGAGGTTGGAACCACGTGCATGGCTCCAAGAGCAAGGAGTGAGGATTTTACACACATCCTTCACTCTGGAGTTATGCAATAATGAGAATTAATGCCTTTTGAAGGTGGGAGTGTAGTCCACATAGTTAGGATTAGCCTCACCTGCCCAAAGTAATTATATTTGAATGATTGGCTGTCTTGCTTTGGATTTAGTATGTTATATTTAATAAATATAACATTATTCCAATCTTGTGTCACGAGTCTTCCTTGTGTGGCGGCAAAAGATCTATCCTTGGTGTGCCCAGATGTGTTTCTGGGGCTACTCTTATGTTGGAAGCTGGTTTAAATTCCATAAACTGTCTAGCATGGCTCTATACTATTCATTATTGACTTCGGGGTTCTTTTACGCTTACCCAAGAGTCATATGTGAGACAGATTTTAAGTGATTCGTCTAATACATCCTGGTCCAAATTGGTATTGGTGAAAATTGCTTCGGTAGGTCTTTTCCCTGTAGACCTGCTTGAAATGGAACTCAACGGGGCCAAGGCAACGGTGAAACAGCGACTAGTTGACATTGACAACCGAGAGCTCCTTGCTGCAGCCTCTGGCCCCTGCTGCCCCCGCACATTGGGTTTGGCAGACTCCCCTAGTAAAGAAGGGATGCGCTACCTATGCTGGCTTTCTGTCCCCAAGTATAGAAGGGCCTTCTCACTGGCTCGCTTCGATGCTTTACCCTCTAAACTCTTAGAGGGCAGGTATGATAAGATCCCGAGGATTCATAGGTATTGCCCTTGCGACATGTCTGAGGTGGAGACGGTTTCTCATGTCCTTTTTAATTGTAGATTTTATGATGGTGCTAGAAGTGACCTTTTAATTCCTATTCTTCAAGCCTTCCCAGGTCGCTCCACGAGTGCACTTGTATCAACCCTCCTCCAGGGCTCTGATAAAGAAATCACAATACAAGTGGCCAAATTTCTGAATCAGGCCATGGAGGCCCGGAAATACCTGACTAGGCCTAGGTCTTGATTTTATTGAACTGTTTACATTTTTTAGTTTTAAAGTCTATACTTTGTTTGTTAAAATGTCCATACTTGTTCTGTAAGTGGGTTGTTTGCAATGGTCTGTAGACTACACAATAAAGATTGTTGTTGTTGTTATAAGGAATTAAGTCATAGATGTGGATGCAGCCATAAGGCTTGCCCCTCAGGGAGCGCTCTCTATCTCACTGAGAACAGAGAACAGGAGGAGGGTGGGGGGGGGAACAAAGTCCTGAGAGAACAATCAATAAAGTTACTTTAAAGAAGGAATCAGCAGAGGGAAGAGGAGGTTGCCTTTCTGTCTATTGCCCCCAACTGGCTCAGGTTACTTGTTACATGTGTTGGTGCTTCATTCCTAACACCACAGTGCTTGTGGGAACGGTTCTGGCTTGTGCACTGCCCCAGTGCTGAGGTCTGACACCTCTCCTTCTGAAAGCAAGAAATTGAACTATACTGTCACTGAGTGTTTTGTTTTCCATCAAGCCTGAAAGTGTGGAAACCTACAGCTAAGAGAAGTTATGTCTTTGCCCAGTCTGGGAACGGAAAGTCAAGGCCGTTGTCATGGCAGCATCAAGATAGACTGGGAGAGTTCTAGCAGCTATCTGTGTTGAGCTGAGTCTTCTGTGTAATGTCTTTGAACTGAGAACTTCTCTCCTAAGGGGGGGATTTTAAAGCCTTATGCCATAATGTCTTATTAGGTCTTAATAAAAGAATCTTAACCTGAATTAATGCCTTTGTGAAGCTTATTGCTCAACTTAACTCCAACGTAACGTATGCTGTTTTCACGCAACAATGCACACACTTCAACAGGGTTATGGGCCCAGATCCACAGCGCGTTACACAAGAGTAAAACAGGAGTAAGTTGCTGGTCTGAACGGCAGACGGAGATCCAGAGGGCAGATTGATCGATTGTACCAGACAGAGGTGAGCAAAATGGCTGTAAACCTGTCTGGGGGAGGCATGCCAATGGAAAGATTGACAGAAAAGAATTATGGCAGCTGGAAGCCGAGGATGCGGGCTTTGCTGATAAAAGAGGATTTATGGGACACAATAGATGGACCCACTCCGGCGGTACTGACTGCGGCCTGGACGCGTAGAGATCAGAAGGCACAGGCTTTTATACTTCTGGCTCTATCTGACTCTCAACTGCTACATGTGAGAGATGTTACAAACACCAAACAGATGTGGGACGTGTTGGAGGCTCTACATGTGCAACAGACTGCGGGATCTAGATTGTGTTTGGCATGGAAGCTTTACCAGATGCGCTTCACGGGTGAGTGCGAAATGAGTGAGCATCTCACGGAATTCAGACGTTTATTTGCTGAGCTGACAGACCGAGGCGTCGAACACTCTGAACTTCAGAAGACCTATTTGATCCTGGCTTCGCTCGATGGGACTTGGAATAATATGGTCATGGCTTTCGAAGCCATGCCTGATGGAGGTTTGAACGTTGCGTTTATTGAGGAAAAACTGTCCCAGGAATGGCAGCGGAGACAAGAGGCGAAAAGTGCTGAGGAAAAGCAAAGAACCAAGCTGAAAGAAGAAAGCAGCAGCAGACAGGAAAACAAGCAAGAGCATCAAAGGCTGAAGTTTTGTTATGCCTGTGGGGCTCGTGGACATCTTCAAAAAGACTGTGCAATCAAGCGAAACTCCAGGGACGGAGGCTTGAAGCAGGGCAGTGTGAACTTTGTTTGTAAACAGAAGTCTCAAGATTTAGGACCTGTTGACTGGATTGTTGACAGAGGGGTGAGCCATATATTAATTAAAGACAGAAGTTTGTTTTATGCTTCAGAAGACGTGCAGGACTTTGTGCAACTAGCGGATGGATCGCAGAAAATTGTGGAGGCCCGAGGACTGGTGAGATTTTATAAACTTGGAATAATGTCAGAATGTTTGTTTGTTCCAGAATTGGCTCATAACATATTGTCAGTCAGAAAACTGGTGAGTTGTGATTTTTCTGTATTGTTCCACAAAGACAAATGTTATGTAATGAGGGGAGATCAAGTGTGTTTGCAGGGAAGCCTTAATGATTCACAGTTTGTAATAAAGAGCAGTCAAACAGGGTGTGCTGTGTTAAACGCTGAGGCACAGGTACATCAGGGCTGCGTCCATGAATGGCATCAAAGGCTGGGGCATGCAAACCTTGACACGATTAAGAAAACCCCAATGCATAGTGAAAACATGAAGTTGAAGGATTGTGGACAGTTAATGGATTGTGATTCTTGTCATAAAGCTAAAATGACTATTGCACCAATTAACCGGGAGGCTGAAAGAACCACAACAGCTCCCTACCAGCTAGTTCATGTTGATTTATCAGGGCCAATAAATGTTTCACGCGGAGGTGCAAGATTCTTCATGGTACTGGTGGATGATTTTTCAAGATACACTAATGTTTTTCTGTTAAAGCGTAAAAGTGAAGCTGAGCAGAAGCTGAAACTGTTCATTAAGAGAATTGAAACTCAACATGGCGTTACTGTGAAAGCAATACACGCAGACCAGGGGGGGGAATTCACAAGCAAAGTATTGAGTGACTTCCTCGAGAGTAAGGGAATACGCCAGACTTTCACAGCTTCTTTTAGCCCGTTTTCCAACGGGTCTGCTGAGAGAAAAAATAGGGTGCTTCAGGAAGCAATGAGAGCCATGCTGATGGATTGCAGTTTAGGGAATTCTTTCTGGGCAGAAGCAATTCTTTATGCGAATTATATTCACAACAGGGTATTACACAGTGCACTTGGAATGTCTCCTTATGAGAAAATCACTGGCAGAAAACCAAAAATACAACACATTCAAAAATTCGGGGCAAGATGCTGGATCCACATTCCACAGGGAAAAAGGAGGGGCAAGCTGGCACTGAGGGCACAGCAAGGTTTTGTTTTGGGATTTCAGAATGCATATTTCAGAGTTTGGTGTCCAGAAACACAGCAGTTAATTCTGAGCAGAAGCATTAAAGTCTCAGAAAAACCTTGGGATCAAAGGGAAACAGTTGTTCTTACAGGGTCAGATGACACACAAGAACAATCATTTAAGCCAGATCTTGACATTAAAGTGGAAGGCACACAAATTCCTCTCAGGGATGAGTTAAATGAGATCATTTGTGGGAAACGTAGATCAAAGAAATGTAAGGCTGAGGAAATGGAATCTTCTGCGCAGGCTGTGCCAAGCACAAGCACAGATGGGGGGGCTGAGAGAGCAGAAGCTCTAGTGCCTTTAAGATGTTCTACAAGATCAAATATAGGGAAACCGCCTGAAAAATTCACAGTGGGGGTGGTATCCAGTCCTGGAATGCACAAACTGGTTGAAATGGATCCTGAAACGTTATATTTGACTTGTGTTCAGCCAAAGTTTGATTGAATAAAGTGTTAGCTAGATGTACAGAGATGTTCTGAACTGTACTGAAATGTAAACTGTATTGTAAGGTGTATTGTAGAAATGTATTATTGTTATTGGTGTAATGAATTACAGACGTGATGGGAAAAAGGGGGGATTGTTGACCATTGAACTATACTGTCACTGAGTGTTTTGTTTTCCATCAAGTCTGAAAGTGTGGAAACCTACAGCTAAGAGAAGTTATGTCTTTGCCCAGTCTGGGAACGGAAAGTCAGGGCCGTTGTCATGGCAGCATCAAGATAGACTGGGAGAGTTCTAGCAGCTATCTGTGTTGAGCTGAGTCTTCTGTGTAATGTCTTTGAACTGAGAACTTCTCTCCTAAGGGGGGGGATTTTAAAGCCTTATGCCATAATGTCTTAATAAAAGACTCTTAACCTGAATTAATGCCTCTGTGAAGCTTATTGCTCAACTTAACTCCAATGTAACGTATGCTGTTTTCATGCAACAACGCACACACTTCAACAGTCGGCTATGTTGTTGCTGAAAAAGGTGTTTGCTTCAGGCATTCCAAGACAAAGGCCTGTATCAGACATATCACCCATTCCAAGGGGGAAGGTTCCTATGGATGACTCTCACTACAGCCTGGTTATTGCACCAAAATCCTACCGTTTTATTCCAGAATTCCTCCCAGCACAGGTGAACAGCAACCAGAATGGGGGAAATCACCAGGAAGGTCAGATCTTTCTTAATGCCCAAGGTAGCCCATCCAGCTAGCCATTTGGGGGCATACCACCAACATTCAAAGTGAACACCAAAGGCTATACTGCCTGATGCAATGGGCTGGGACTGTAGGTCTGACCTTATGGGTAGGTGATCTTGTGGTCTAGTGGAATCTCCAGCTCGCTGGTCAAAGCCGGAATGCTACAAAAATTCCCAACATTTGTCTCAGTAATTGTTGCCAGGTCGGAACCATCCAAAAACCTGAGAAAATGGGGGCGGGCCCTAGTGATGTCACAGGGCGGGCCTTGGTGACATCACGGGGCGGGACCTAGTGACGTCACGGGGCGGGACCTAGTGACATCATTAAACACAATACATTGTATCAACCATAGTTGCTTGGAGCATACCATTCAAAAAAAATTCTCTGGAGATTAAAATAGAAATCTTACCTAAAATAGGGTGTTCCTAGGTCCATCTGAAGTGACAAGGTCATTCTTTCTCACAAGCTTAGGGTGATGCAAAATGGAAATGGACTGCTTTCAAGTTGATCCCAGATAGGGTCTTCATGGTAAGCAGTATTCAGACAGAGGTGGTTTACTATTGCCTTCCTCTGAGTCCGAGAGGCAGTGACTGGCCCAAGGTCACCCAGTGAGCTTCATGGCTGTGTGAGGATTCGAACCCTGGTCTGCCAGGTCACAGTTAAACACCTTTAGGGAAATTATTCCTGCTACATCACACAATAATTTGCATTAATTAACTTATTTTGTAGAACCCAAACTTTCTTGTAGACCTGTAGGAGTTTCACAGGCACTAATGCAGGGGCCTAGTGGGTAATCCAGCCCTGCACACAAGTATGCCACAATGCTGCTGGAGGAGCCCTGTTGAATCAGAGTAAAGGCCCTTCATATCACAAGCTATATGGCTCTGTGTACCATTTGCTGGGAATCACAAGTGGGGACAGCGCTGCTGCACTCGGGTCCTGCTTGTGGGCTTCCCACAGGCATCTAGGTGGTCACTGTGTAAACAAGGCACTGGACTAAATGGGCCTTTGGCTGATCCAGTAGGGCTGTCCTTATGTTCTTCAAACTCAGCATCCAACCCTGGCCAGTCAAACGCATCCTGTAAGCTCACAACCAGACAGCAAGGCGATAGACCAGGGATTTGCAAATTCACCACCACCACTACTTGAACATTGCTGTGGGTCTTGGCAGACCACTTAATGACTTTTTTGCCTGCTGAAGCAATTGAATGGTTTTTAATTGCATCAAGATGAAACGTCTTATAAAAGATTATACAAAATAAGAATAATCTTTTATAAAAGATACTAATGCTTGGGAAAATAGCAGGGAGCAGAAAAAGAGGAAGGCCAAACAAGACATGGATTGATTCCATAAAGGAAGCCATATGATTCCATAAAGGCATGCCTACCAAGATCCTGCTGTGCATGCTTCTTGGATGTTCTGGACCTCATCCTGGCTATCTACAGCAAGATAAATGTGGTGTTGGAGGAGAGCTTTGTGGATACCATGGACTGCAAAAAAGACAAATAATTGGGTGTTGGAACAAATTAAACCAGAACTATCACTAGAAGCTAAAATGATGAAACTGAGGTTATCATACTTTGGACACATCATGAGAAGACATGATTCACTAGAAAAGACAATAATGCTGTGAAAAACAGAAGGGAATAGAAAAAGAGGAAGGCCAAACAAGAGATGGATTGATTCCATAAAGGAAGCCCCAGACCTGAACTTACAAGATCTGAACAGGGTGGTTCATGACAGATGCTCTTGGAGGTCACTGATTCATAGCGTCGCCATAAGTCAATTAACTTGAAGGCACGTAACAACAACAATACACTGCACCAGGAGATAGAAGTCTGTAATCATAGAAAAGACTATACCATCTAAATCTATGGGTAGAAAATGCCATTTAAGAATGCTCTCCCTGTGTAAAAATCATCCTTGCAATTATGTTTCAGAGAGAAAGCTGCTGTCTTCATCTGTTCTCTACAGTGCTGGTATTCTAGGTGAATTAGAAAATTTGATTCCCGCCCCTTCCACCTGCAGTCTAAACTTATACAGACTATTCTATCACCTCAGAATTCTACTCCTAAATTTATGATATGTGTAGACCAGATCAGAGCTGTGGCTTGAAAACTAATGTGCAATACCCACATCTTTTGTAGAAGCTGCAGACGTCACCATGCTGCCTCTAAGACCAGTGGAAGCAGGCAGTACCTGAAGTCATGATACTACTGCAGCATTGCCCCCTAGGCTGGAAAGAGTATCACAGATCTTTTCCAAATTTTTCTTCCAGGTTGATAATGAGAGGGATATTAAGGCTAAAATCCAATACCCACTTATTTGGGAGTAAGTTCCATTGAACTCAGTGCAGCCTACTCCTGCAGCCAGGCAGGCAAACCCCAGGCAGGCAGGCAGCCAGGCAGGCAAACCCCAGGCAGGTAGGCAAACCCCAGGCAGGCAGGCAAACCCCAGGCAGGCAGGCAGGCAGGCAAACCCCAGGTAGGCAGGCAAACCCCAGGCAGTGAGGCAGGCAAACCCCAGGCAGGCAGGCAGGCAGGCAAACCCCAGGCAGGCAGGCAGGCAAACCCCAGGCAGGCAGGCAGGCAGCCAGGCAGGCAGCCAGGCAGCCAGGCAGGCAAACGCCAGGCAGGCAGGCAGGCAGGCAAACCCCAGGCAGGCAAACCCCAGGCAGGCAGGCAGGCAGGCAAACCCCAGGCAGGCAGGCAGGCAGGCAAACCCCAGGCAGGCAGGCAGGCAGGCAAACCCCAGGCAGGCAGGCAGGCAGGCAAACCCCAGGCAGGCAGGCAGGCAGGCAAACCCCAGGCAGGCAGGCAGGCAGGCAGGCAAACCCCAGGCAGGCAGGCAGGCAGGCAGGCAAACCCCAGGCAGGCAGGCAAACCCCAGGCAGGCAGGCAAACCCCAGGCAGGCAGGCAAACCCCAGGCAGGCAGGCAAACCCCAGGCAGGCAGGCAAACCCCAGGCAGGCAATGCCTGCCTGCCTGCCTGCCTGCATGCCTGCCTCTCTCTCTCTCAAGCGGCCTGCTTACCCCAGAGGCCTAACAGACGCCTGCGACAGAGAGGCCTTCTTACCCCCTCTGCTGGAAACGACGAGGTGCTCTGGTCCTCCTCCTGTCTCTCCACTTACAGTCCCGCCCTCAATGAGAAAGGGCGGGAAGCCGGCCAGCCACAGCGTCAATCACACATGCGTGGCTCACGGAGACTCTCAAAAGCCGGAGATTAGCCTCTTCAAAGGAAATATGGCCGGAGGCCGGAGACGGCCCCTTTTTGCCGGAGACTCCGGCAGAAAACCGGAGACCTGGCGAACAGGTATTGCATACTATCCATTCCAGGAATATGCTGAATATCTCATAGGCAGTGCATGTGATGGAACATCCCGCCTTGTCCACATACCTGTCATGGCCCCGTCAGAGGACTCCTCAGATGAGGATGACTCGGGAGTAACAGCAGCAGACCCAGGAGCAGCAGACTCAGAAGGAGACACGGAGGAGCCTCCTGAGAATCCAGCTCCTTCTCCCCCTCAGCTGCAGAACGTAGACAGCAGAAGATCAGGCAGAAAAGGGGCAGGCCTATCTCCTTAAGGCCCAAATGCTAAGGGCTCACACCTGCTGTCAACCCTGCTCTTTATAAGGCACACCTTGGCTGCAGCTTGTTGCTGACTGCAATGTCAGGTGTGGCTTGTGTGTTCCTAGTTTCCTTGCAACCTCTTTTGGTCTGTCCCCTTGGCACTTGATCCCGGACCTCTACTGACCTCGCTTCTGGACTCCTGACTCGGCAAGTACGCTTTGGACAAGCCTGGCCCTTATCAGCTCCCCTCCTCCTAGACCTGGCAGATTTATGGCCGGACTGCTGGCTAAGGACTTTGTTTCCCTGCCAACCACCCAGGAATTCCAGCCCCCACCGGCACTGCTGACGCAGTGTAGAGCTGACAATACCATGCACTGTAAATTTAAAGCTGAACAGGTTGAAGTCCTGAAGGTGGACACATAAAAAGCAAAATGCTGACTGCATGTTTGCCATGACAGTGCGCAGACCACAGGCCCTAACTAGCTGAACACTGAAGGGTTCAGAACGGGCCAAACCAATAATTGACTGAAGCACCCCTAGGGTAAGACAAATTGTGGATGAATGAAAACTTGCCAGGTGCTTTCTTGGACACTGAGCTGAGGGGACTCTTAAAACGCAGGGATGGGTACACGCAAGAAGTTAACTTTTAAATGTAACCAATGGAGAATGGTTGCTCTAATGTCAGTGGGGCAGTGGCTCCACTCTGGGTTTTAATCCAAACTAAAACCTGGAGATTCACTGCCACACTGACATCGGATTAATGTGCAATGTGTAGCATGCATGCGTGCCATCAACCAAGATGGCGGCAGAGGCTTCAGTCCCTTAGGGAAACCTCGGCCGCCATCTTGATTGATGGCAAACCGCAAAAAACAGCGGAGAAAAAGGTAAGTGAAGCGGGGGGATGGTGGGTGGTTCGGAAGCTCTTGTCCCGCAATCCGCGGCTCCTGTCCTGCTTCCGTGGATCACGAGCCCCCAATAGCTCCGGGCCCCTAGGCTTCAGCCTACTAAGCCTAATGGATAATCCATGCCTGCCCTGAGCCCAATTGTCAAAGGTTTGCTCCGCATGATGGCTCTGGCTTCTTCTGGGCCTGGAACCCAGGCGGCCATCCTTTCCATCCAGCCTGAGGAGTGAGAAATGGCTGCCCAGAATCTTTTTGCACAGCCTGTGGGACAAATGTAATCCAGGGAGGAGGGGGTTATTCCTCATCCTTAATGAGTGGGCCCTTTGCTGGCTAGGCAGAGGTGTTGAGGTTGCCTCCCCAAACCTCTCTAGGGGAGGGGCTTGACCTATTACGTTCACACCTCCTGCACCAGGTCCAACCAGGTAACCCTGGGATGGATTCCTTGGATTGCCAATAGGGTGGTCCTGCAGAGAGGGGATTCTCATCTGAGGAGGAGGATGACTCATCTGTGGATCCATTGCTTTTGGAGTCTGATGGACTTGCCTGCAGCAGTGACGTCTGAGTGGTGAAGATCGGCGCCTTCCCTTCTCTTTTGGTGTTGACGCTTCGGTTGCAACAGGTGCGGACACAGCAGCAAGCATGACTGCAGAAGAACCTCTTGCACAATAGGTGCTTGGGATTGCTGACTGGGCGTGCATAGCCCCATTGCCTCACACATCCCCATTAGCACATTCCAAACAGTGGCATTATCAGGTGCATTGGAGGGTGTTGTAGCAGGACACTTAGTGGTGGCGGCTACAGGCCTAGCCCTCCTCCCCCAATAGCTGCCTTATGAGTGGGGGGTGGGATCGGGTTTACGAGCTGCTGTTGCACATTTCCTGGGTGTTTAATTCCTACTTTGGCTCAGTCTTCTCCCAAACATGGGTCTTTGACCCTCCCGGGAAACATGAAGTAGAAGGGGCAGGATTGGAGCTTGAGATTGATAGACAAATGGTCAAGGAATACCTAATCACTTTGAACGAGTCCAGATCTCCAGGGCCCGATAAACTGCATCCTAGAGTATTAAAGGAATTGGCCAAAGAACTCTCAGAACCGCTCTCTATTATCTTTGCAAAATCATGGAGGACCGGTGAAGTGCCAGATGACTGGAGGAGAGCTAACGTTGTCCCTATCTTCAAAAAGGGCAAACAGGAGGAACTGGGGAACTACAGACCAGTCAGCCTAACATCAATCCCTGGAAAAACTCTGGAGCAGATTATCAAGCAGTCAATCTGTAAGCACCTTGAAAGCAATGCAGTGATTACTAAGAGCCAACATGGATTTATGAAGAACAAATCCTGCCAAACTAATTTCATCTCATTTTTTGATCGCGTAACCTCCCTTGTAGACTGTGGGAATGCTGTGGACATAATATAGCTCGACTTCAGCAAAGCTTGTGACAAAGTGCCCCATAATATTCTGATTAGAAAGCTAGCTAAATGTGGGCTGGATGGAACAACTATCAGGTGGATCCATAGTTGGCTCCAGAATCGTACTCAAAGAGTGCTTATCAATGGTTCCTTCTCAAATTGGGTGGAAGTAACAAGTGGGGTACCACAGGCCTTGGTCCTGGGCCCAGTGCTCTTCAACATTTTTGTTAACGACTTGGATGAGGAGGTACAGAGCATGCTTATCAAATTTGCACATGATACAAAATTGGGGGGCATAGCTAATATGGAAGACAGAAACAAAATTCAAAGGGACCTTGATAGGCTGGAACATTGGGCTGAAAACAACAGAATGAAATTCAACAGGGATAAATGCAAAGTTCTACATTTAAGAAAAAGAAACCAAATGCACAGTTATAAGATGTGAGAAGAATCTTGCAATTTTCATTGATCACAAACTGCATATGAGCCAACAGTGTGATGTGGCTGCAAAAAAGGCAAATGCTATATTAGGTTGCATTAACAGAAGTATAGTTTCCAAATTGCGTGAAGTATTAGTTCCCCTCTATTCAGCACTGGTTAGGCTTCATCTTGAATACTGCATCCAGTTCTGGTCTCCGCACTTCAAAAAGGGTGCAGACAAACTTGAACAGGTTCAGAGGAGGGCAACAAGGATGATCAGGGGACTGGAAACAAAGTCCTATGGGAAGAGACTGAAAGAACAGCCATCTGTCGAGAATGCTTTGATTTGGATTCCTGCATTGAGCAGGGGGTTGGACTTGATGGCCTTATAGGCCCTTTCCAACTCTACTATTCTATGATTCTATTCTATGATTCATACTTTCAAGATTTTCCATATGGCTGAAAAGGGCTCTTCCTCTATCCTCTCCTAGACGTCCGTCTGAAAGCTGGCTCGAAGACAAAGAGGCCGGCCAGAAGAGGGATGAGGCCTTAAATAAGCTTTCCTGACTTGCCCCTTTCTTGGCCCTCGTGAGGCCTCACGAGATTTTGGGGAGCCTTACGAGAACCACCATGTGCAGGAGAGCACTCATTGCCAGCAGGGATGTGCCCAGCCCTACAAATGGCATCCCATGCCTACCTCTGGGGGACTGGCACTTCTTTCAGAGAGTGATTGCTCACAGTATGTGTGCTTATTCTTTTCTTCCCGTGGCTTCCCCTGACCACACAGGTTTTGCAGGTTTTTGCATTGCTTCAAAAGGCTGGCAGCCAGAAGCAGCTGTGGGCAACGATGGCCTTAGCTCCCTGAGAACTCTGCGTTTCCAGACATGCAAAGAAAGTAAGAGAGAGAGAGACAGAGAATGTTCCATTTCACAGAAGTCAACGTGTGTTCTTTTAAATGCATCAAGAACAGGAGGGCAGAGTCCTGGTGCTGTTGCTGCCAACCATTGCCTGTGCAATTCTGCTGATGAAGTTCAAAGGTCTGTCTCCTTGAACTTTCTTCCATGTTATCCCGGCATGTTTTATTCATACACGAGTGAATAAAACAAATGATAAACACAAGATGAGGCAGATTTTTTTTGGATACAGTTTATTATGCATAGATCAGACGGTAAAATGATGAATATAAGATGCTATAGACATTTTAAAGCCCTAACACTGAAGTAGGCTGCAAATATCTGAATGTCCGCCTCCTTCCCTACAGACCCTCCTGGGTGTTAAGATTGGCAGAAGGGGCCCTATTGGTACTTCCGCCTCCGACGGAAATTTGTGGGGTTGCAGCCTGGGAGAGGGCATTCTCTATAGCAGCCCCTAAGCTATGGGATTTCCCCACACTCAGAGAGAAGTGCATCTGACACCTTCATTATGTAGTTTCCATCAGATGCTGACGACACTCCTCTTTCCCCTGGCCTTTGACACCTGATATATATTGTAGAGCCCACCCTACTCTTGTGACTGTAATAAAATCGTATTTTTAAATTGTTGTAACTTGGCTTGCCAGGTTCAGGGCCTGAGACTGATCCTGTGTCTTTAGGAGAAGAGAAAGTCAGCCAAGTGCAGGTGTTCTTGCAACACCGTAATGGGAAAAACCACAAGGTGGAATTCTCCCTTCCCCCTGCACAACTTTTAAAGATACAGAAGATCTCGTGGAGGTTGGGCCTGGCAACCAAGAGGTTTTCTGTATCTTTAAAAGTTGTGCAGGGGGAAGGGAGAATTTCACCTTGTGGTTTTTCTCATTACAGTGTTGCAAGAACACCTGAACTTGGCTGACTTTCTCTTCTCCTAAAGATACAGGATCAGTCTCAAGCCCTGAGCCTGGCAATCCTACTTGTAACCCACCCTGGTGCCTCATGATAAAGGGTGGGTAAGAAATCTACTACATACCAACGTTTTTGACCATTTCAGATGTCAAGGGGGAGAAACAGTAAAAGAGCATGTCTGTATTTGTGTGTGCTTGCTTGTTTATTTATTTATTTATTAAATTTATTAGTCGCCCATCTGGCTGGTTGTCCAGCCACTCTGGGCGACGTACAAGATAAAAAACAATACATTAAAACGTTAAAATTTAAAACCATAACAGTAAAAACCTAACCCACTCCAAAAGCCTGCCTGAAGAGCCAGGTCTTCAAGGCCCGGCGGAAGCTCATCATAGAAGGGGCATGGCGGAGATCATTTGGGAGAGAGTTCCACAGGGTGGGGGCCACTATTGAAAAAGCCCTCTCTCTAGTCCTCACCAGTCTAGCTGTTTTAACCGGTGGGATCGAGAGAAGGTCTTCTGAGGCTGATCTTGTTGAGTGGCATCCCTGACGATGCTGGAGGCGCTCCTTCAGATAGACTGGGCTAAAACCGTGTAGGGTTTTAAATGTCAAAACCAACACCTTGAATTGGGCCCAGTAAACAACCGGTAGCCAGTGCAACTCCTTCAGCACTGGAGTGATGTGATCTTGCCGGCGGCTGCCTTTAATCAGACGAGCCGCCGCATTCTGTACCAGTTGCAGCTTCCAGACCGTTTTCAAGGGTAACCCCACGTAGAGCGCATTACAGTAGTCTAGGCGAGAGGTGACCAGGGCATGTACCACCGGTGGGAGCAGATGGTTGGGAAGGTAGGGGCGCAGCCTCCATATCAGATGGAGTTGATACAGCGCTGCCCGGCTCACAGCCGAGACTTGAGCCTCCATGGACAGCTGGGAGTCAAGAATGACCCCCAGGCTGCGGACCTGGTCTTCCAGGGACAATCGTACCCCATTGAGCACCAGGTCCACATCCCCCAGCCTTCCCTTGTCTCCCACAAACAGTACCTCGGTTTTGTCAGGGTTCAGCTTCAGCTTATTCCTTCCCATCCCATTGTTGTTGTTTTTTTTTGGGGGGGGGGTTCTGGAAGAAATTTCCTGCAAGCTGTGTATCTGCTATGCTCTGTGCTATGCAGTGGGTAAGAGCAAAATATTCAAATGTCTGTTTAGAATTCCAAAGTTAGGACAATCCATGTTGCTGCCCAGTAGTGTAGTGGCAAATTCAGAAGTGCAGGGTCCCTTCATGTTAGCTACAGCCATGCCCCCTCCTTTTTTGCATCTGGGTTGAGAATGAGATCATTGTTAGTACCTTCTCCCACAGCAACAGACATCCCTAGGGGCCAATAAGCATGAAAGGGGAGAGTGTTAGCTATTGAGAAGGGTCTTCTCAATGGCTGACTCGCCTCCTTTCACTCTGATTGGCTCCAATCAGCAGGAAAGGACAAGGAAGCATGTTAGGAGACACTTCTCAGTGGCTACCTCATTCCCCTTTCAAGCTGATTGGCTCATAGGATGCTAGGGACCTAGAGACCCTGCTGGTACCCTGCTTCCAAAAAAGTAAGAGGTCTTAGAACCCCTGAGACCCTGGACGACTACACCCCTCTTGCTGCCAAGTGATCATGCAGGGGTCCTCCTGGAGCAGAAGGGGTGGGAGGGACAGAGGGTGTCTGGTTCTCAGCTCTGGGCTTTAGAGGAGCTCCACCCCCACTGTCCTTCGGAACAAACCACCTCCGCTGGGGTGACATTCCTCAGTCAAGGCCTTATACATTTGTAGCCCCTGTCAGATTTTCTCACCTGAAATAGCTCTGGGTCTCAGCACCCCAGAGGGTGATGCTCAGGGGGGCACATAAAAGAGAACAGGGAAGAGGCATCCTTTAGTGCTGTAGGAGGAAAGCACAACCTTTGAAGAGTTTTAACACCAGCACAGCACCTCAACGGCTGGCCTTTCATCTTTTTAAAAAATCTGAAATGAAGGGAATTAAACATAACTCTCTACTGAAATTAGAAGGACGTAAGCACATGTTTACATCCCTCTCTTTGAACTGATGATGAGGATGACAAATAGCATTAATTAGCATTTGTTGAATGTCACTTCATGTATTTCACTTCCCAATCTCAGCAATCCTTACAATACCCCTATAAGGTAACTCTAATGTTACAATTCCCAAATTGCCGATTGGGTGGAGGGCCAGACAGATATTGGCTTGCCTAAAGCCACTTAGCTGAGGTGAGATTTGAAGAGCTCAGACTCTTTGACATTGTGCCATTTAATCTTATAACCAGGATTAAACGTGTTTTACCAGGTGGAAGAGGTGCAGAGGAAAGCATATTTGTGGGAAACGTGTTAAGCAACCCCTGCCCACCACTTCTTCCCTGCAAATCTCTGCCCCCTTTGCTTTGCAGTTCAGCAGAAGGAGGCCTGAGCTTGGTGCCTTAGATAAGTAACCTGGAAGCTAGGAAGAGAGCATGTGACCTGGTGCCAGTGGGTGGCCAGGTTGGGCACTGGCCAAGGGCCCCTGCAGTCCGGAAAGGCCCCTCCTTAGGCTAGGAGTGTGCAGCTCCTGCTCTGAGGTCTGCACTGGCATCGGGTCATTGGTTGATTTATGGCCAATGACCCAACGCTGCTGCGGATTGCAGAGCAGAAGCTGTACCCTCCCAGGCAACATCCCTCCCCCAGTGCAGGCTTAAATAGGCCTGTCCCACCTACCTCCCGCATTGCTGTGTCGGTGCACACTTGGCTGCCATCACCCAAGATAGCGACAGGGGCATGCCTGAGGGGCCCATGGCCCCGCCACCAGGTTGGGTGACGGCAGACGTGTGCGCGCATTGATGCCAAAGGTAAGTGAGGTGGGCCTACTTAAGCCCACTCCACCTGCATCAGGAGGGGGTGTCGGTGCCCAAGGGCCCAGTCATACCTGGTCCAGGCCCTGCCTCTACACGTGAAAGTGGAGCAATATTCTCTTCTAACATTTATCAGTAGAACTGCCTAAGGCTGTTTACACAAGTACACCATACATTTAAAGCACATGACTGCACTTTATTAAGGGTGCTGGGAATTGCAGCTCTGTGAGGGGTGAGCTACAGTTCCCAGGATTCTTTGAGAGAAGCCATGTGCTTTAAATGTATGGTGTACATGCAGCCTAAATGTTAAAGAAATGAACAAAAAGTTAGAAGCCCCCAATCATCACTTCATTCCACAACAATGGCAATATAAAATGTGTAAGCTGAAAGGCTCATACCACACCTTACAGTGCAAACATCACTCTCTCCCACTGTTTTTCTCTGCATACAGAAACATACAACTGATTACTTTTTAAACTTAGTTTCTCCACAAAGATATTCTGACTTGAAAACACACAGGACACAGGTGGCTCTCCCTGCCCGCCCCTTCAGTGGAGTAGTCTATACCTAACCTGGATATCATGGGTGGGCTGCATCACGCCAAACCCATAGCGGCTCTGGTCTATTGGAGGGACTTCGTCGTCCTTGTTCACCAGCTCCATCTCATAGTATGTGAGCACTAGGAAGACAAAGAGCTTAATCTCATTGACAGCAAAGTAACGTCCGGGGCACATGGACGTCCCCGCACCCCAAGGCATGGTGAAGTATTTCACCTTTTCACCATTCTTATAGAATTCTTTTTTCATGCCATCTAGGCTGAGGAACCTGTCATATTTGAAAGCATGGGGATCAGGGTGGATTTCTGGATCCAGATGTGCTGACAAATAGGGGAAAACTCCAACTCTGTCCCCTTTGCGCAGAGCATATTCTGTTCCGTCGTTCATCTTGATTTCCATATCCTCCATCACAGCCCTGATCAGCAGAGGTGCTGATGCCATTCTCAAAGTCTCTTTCACAGCGCTATCCAAGACAGGGGCTTTCTCTAACATCTCCTTGGTAACATTAAGTGCTGCACTGCCCGCCTTCACTTCCTGACCAGATTCTTTCAACGTTCTGTCCACTTCTTTTCTCACCTCATCCATTGCCTTGGGATTTTTCATCAGGTGCGCAAGAATCCAAAAGGAGGCTGGGCCGGTGTTACCCTGAGCTGCCCAGAGGAGCAGAAACATGAAGCGATCCCGCATGTTTTCAGGCATCCCGGTCTCCGCTAGCTGCTGTTGCTGGTCAGTTACCCAAGTACTGATGTTGTCCTTCTCAGATACGTGCTTCACAGACATGATGTTCCAGAAATGTCTCTTCAGAGACTCGGCTTCTTTTCCCTCTGCATGAGACAGCATGGAAAAAGCTAAACGTGGGAAGAGTTTGTCGTATTTGCGGAAGTCTACAAATACACCTTCAGTTTCAGTCAGGTCACACCTTCCAGCACTCTCTTTGTCCTTTTCAGCTTTACTTGGTCCATTTCCAAACAAAGCTAGATATCCAGCCCTGAAGACCATGTTGTAGCTAAAGTGGAACAATCCATCTTGTTGCCAGGACTTCCGTCCTTCTGCTGAGCCCAAGCTATGAGGCATCACCTTATGCAAACTGTCCAACATGGCCTGGGTCATCAGCACTAGACCATTCCCCTTGAGGTGTTTTGTGCTCGACGTCTCTACTATCTTATGCGTCTCTTCCGAAGGGTGAAACCCAAACACTTGAACCACAAGTTCTGATGCATATGCAGTGAAATTCAGTTTGTTTCTTGCTGCCTTCACTATAGCTCCAAAAGAGAGTGGGTCCATCACAAAGGTGAAATAGTGTCCTCCAAGCAATACTGTGAAAATATCCCCATGCTTCTTGCGCATTGTTTGCAAGAAGTCTAAGCTATTGTTCCTGAACTGTATCCCATGTCCTATCCATGGAATGAGCCCTTTATCTAAAGGAGGCTCTTTGGATCTCCTCTTGCGGAACGCCCCCACCAGATAGAGCCCCCCCAATATGCATGCTAGGACAGCACACAGGACTGGCACCCAGAAAGCCATCTCTCTCTGTGACAGAAAAGCACCACAAGTCAGCGTATGAAGAACAAGTTCTTATAACAAGCTGCTTATCTAATCAGATAATGCATGAAAGTGGAGCCAGCAAGAAGAGATAGCTGAGGTTAGCTCTTGTGAAAGGTTAATTTGTTTCCACTGAAAGAGCCTCCAGTATGCCTTATGTAAACACATACCAGGTTCATGACAGAAAACCATGAGAAATAATTAACAGTGGTGGGAGGAGGGAGGACGAAAGTGTGTTTTCAATTCTAGCTGTGGTTCATAACTTTTTAAATAGGGGCCCTGTCTCTCTCCAGCTACAAAAGCAGCAACTGCTGAAGGGGCCAAAGACCATCTACCTGTGTGAGTTTCTGCAAGACCTGCTCCCTGCATTTCTGGCTAATTTCCACCTGGCCTGGAAGGGTGGGGCCCTGTCTCTCTCCAGCTACAAAAACAGCAACTGCTGAAGGGGCCAGAGACCATCTACCTGTGTGAGTTTCTGCAAGACCTGCTCCCTGCATTTCTGGCTGATTTCCACCTGACCTGGAAGGGTGGGGCCCTGTCTCTCTCCAGCTACAAAAACAGCAATTGCTGAAGGGGCCAGAGACCATCTACCTGTGTGAGTTTCTGCAAGACCTGCTCACTGCATTTCTGGCTAATTTTCACCTGGCCTGGAAGGGTGGGGCCCTGTCTCTCTCCAGCTACAAAAACAGCAACTGCTGAAGGGGCCAGAGACCATCTACCTGTGTGAGTTTCTGCAAGACCTGCTCCCTGCATTTCTGGCTAATTTCCACCTGGCCTGGAAGGGTGGGGCCCTGTCTCTCTCCAGCTACAAAAACAGCAACTGCTGAAGGGGCCAGAGACCATCTACCTGTGAGTTTCTGCAAGACCTGCTCCCTGCATTTCTGGTTAATTTCCACCTGGCCTGGAAGGGTGGGGCCCTGTCTCTCTCCAGCTACAAAAACAGCAACTGCTGAAGGGGCCAGAGATCGTGTGTGTGTGTGTGTGCATGTGCGCGTGAACCTGCTGCTCGGGATGTCTATAGACTACTGGGGTTAGTTGTTTTTGGGGTCAAGATTTAATTTTGGAGATTCATTTTTGCTGTTATTTGGACTACAGCATATTTTTGTTAGACACTGTTGTGAAGTGTGTGGGGATTGCTTAATTGTATATTTATTGAGATGTTTTCATTAGTTTGTTGTTTATTATTATTGTTTGGCTACTTATATACTGTGTATATTTATATTTCTTTGTTGTATTATTTCTCTGTTGTACACCGCCCAGAGAGCTATGCTAGTCGGGCGGTATAGAAATTTAACAAAAAAAAATAAAAATACAAAATTAGAGTAAAATGCTTTTAAATTAGGGTTACCAGTTGTCCAGTTTTCGGCCAGATACTCTGGCTTTTGGGGGTCCTCTCTGGGTTTCCGGGTGACTCAGGTGTCTCTGGACTTTCAGCTTTCATACTAAAAAAAATTGAGTTTCTAGGTGGTCTGGTTCTCGAGATATACACCAAAACGTCAACTGCCCCACACACACATACACAACTTACGTGAGATGATCTCTTTGCTGGCTGCTCTAGCCCCGCCCTTTCAGGTTGTAGCCAGTAAGTGAAGTCAGGGTTGTGATCGATGTCTGGGCCTCCAGGCAGTCTTTAGACTCCATTGCAAAGTTAGAAAATGATTGTTTTTTCCTGTGAAAGTACTGTTAGATCCAAACCCAACACGCAAGCTGTCCTGTTACCCCAGCTCACTTGTTACACCCCGGGAGAGTGCGGAGCTGAGTAAAAATGAACCCACTATCAGAGATCAAACAACACAAAACAAAGCCTTTGCAAAGGGGACCCAATACTTACAAGCCAAAGCAGGTGAGCATGGGAACCTCGTTTATTGATAGATGGGGGTTTATATAGGTTTACCCCGAAGTTTACAGTATCATGTTCACGTCATAAAACATAAAGAAACAATTGCTAACTGCCCTAGCTTTAGGACGTATGTGAGAAACACAAAAGGGGTACAGGAGAAGAACAAAGTGGAAACATTGCACAGTCAACTTGTCTACATATTTCACATGTCCTTGAGATAAGCACTATGCAGGAACGGACAAAGGCGCATGGGAAGAGGAGGTTCAATTGCAACCGGGCGCCCTCTAACTTAAACACAGACATGGTATTATTTCGTCTTGCATATCAAAAGGGAGGGATACAACTCGAGAGCTATGAGGGACAATAAAGCAGCCTTTGACATTTCTGTGTGAAACATTTTGACAGTAATAAGCAAAGCCATAAGCATATATACGGTATGAAATGCATAGTAGGGGAGTCTCCAGCGTAATCCGGCTTTTATTATGTGAGCCACTGGAATGTCGGTAAGGGTCAGGTCACAAGGAAATAAATCTACATTTTATACCGAAAGTCAGATAAATGCCACTCTGGTTCTATTTCTCATGAAGCCTAAGCTGGTTTAGGTAAGACCAGTGAACTATAGTTTTATTAACACAGGGGTTTCAATTTGAACACAACAATCCCCCCTTTCAGCCCTGAGAGACTAGTTAGTCTCTCAGGTAGCTGCATCACCTTGTTTGGATTGCCAAGCCGGTCTCAAAGCCAATTCCATGTAAGTTGGCTGTGGTTTTTTGAAAGGGGACATTGTGAGTCGGTTCAGGAGAACTACAGTTCTAATTTGCCCTTGTTCGTTGGTGAGATCCGAAAAGGCAATGGCCGAATCATTCATAAAACGCTCAAAAGCTTGAGACAATTCTATGAGCTCCTGGTATGTTTTGGCTGCGCCATACTGTGGAAAGAAACCTCTCAGCACTGCCTCCCCTGCGCTTCTTTTGTTACGGCGACGCAGAGTAGGCAATGTGGAGGAAACCCGGAGTCCTGGAACTACTCTTCCCAAAGTACAGGTCCAGGAGCCCGTTACTGGTAATTTCCTTACCGCTGAGTGCCCACAAAGCCACCAGAGTCCAGCTGGGGTTTGATGATCCACTAGATCTGTAAGGAAAGGTACTAAATGGTGGTCCGCAAAAGTCAGGTGTAGCAAATGCTGCCAAATAGAAAGCCACGTTAAACCCGCTGCTTTTCGTGTTTCATTTATAAAAGACCAATTACCTGGTTTTGTAGAGTAAATTAAGCCATCGCATGACATCCCTCCTGCTGGCTGGCTTCCGCTGCCTACACATACTGATCTCGCTATGGGCCCACTAAGAACCAACCCCCCTTCTAGTTCCTGTGAGCTGGAATGTGAGGCGAAGGAGAGATAGTCATTTAACGGCAATGGGGCCCCCGTCAAGGGGACTCCCGCCTGTCCGTGCGGTGGGGTGTGTGCACAAACATAACAGGTGCCCTTTTCCGGAGCTGTTTCTTCCATTAAGGCAACAAAAGTGTTTCCGTCCCATCCATCGCCTCTTTTGGTGTTTCTATGTTTGAACCCGCCCCATGTTTTCCTGGTTTGTGTAGCTTGTGTCACCTTGTCTTGTATGGGTTTCTGAGCGCCCAGTTTATCTTTTAGCCATGCATAACATGATGGTTCTCCAATACCTACACAAAACTTTGGTCTTTCTGTCATCTTGGGCTGGGTTGTTCCATATTTAACCTGGAAAGTAAGCATGTTATATTCTGAACTTATAGATGTTATGTCTACCTCTGGAGGGCAGCCGTAATTAGGCATATGTCGATATTGCCAGCATCGAAGTGCAAGTCTAATAGGCCATTCGATTTCAGCCTGGGTGCAATGCATTACCCAGCGGCCAGTATAATTATGTTGCAAGATAACGGCTGTTTTATGACACAACCGTCCCGCTATGTCAGCCTTCACTATCCCTTCCTTTATCTGATTTACATCGTAAAGAAAAGGGTCTGGGCAATCCCGTGTTTTTGGGATTGTTCGTCCAAAGTCTTTCAGGTAGTAATAATCATTATCATTGCATATCTTCACGTTTGGGGGGCAGCAAAGGGGTAAGGCATATCGAGCTAACACAGTCATCCCCCATAAGTAAATAGACATCCTTTCTGTTTGTTGGAGCATTTCTGTGTTGATGTCTTATTCAATGTCCGCGTTCTGGAAAGGGAATTGTGCCGCCTGCCACTGGCCGGTTTCTTCGTTCCTCTGCAACCGTATCTTGGGGACCTGGGGTGGTGGCGGTGCCGCTACTACAGCTGGCTTTACGTGGGAATGGTGTATCCACGACTTTCGTCCTTCTAGGAAAACAGCAGCTTGTGTAGTCAACAGGACTTGATGTGGTCCCGTGTATCTTGGCTGCAAGGAATCGCCCCTCACGAATTTCTTTGCCCAAACAAAGTCCCCGGGGTTGTATGGATGCACCTGGTCCTCAAGGGGTACCGTCTTAGTGGATCCGGCAGCTTTCCACAGTTCCCGGAGCCTGGTCTGCAAGGAAAGATACTGGGATACAGTTATGTGATCCCCCCCAATAGTGAAACCTCCACATTTGGCAAGCACCCCCCTTTTGTGGGAGGCCTGCCATACACTAATTCGAACGGTGAAAGCCCTAACGCCCGGGTAGGGCGGGTACGCAAATGGAAAAGAACGAGAGGGAGTACCTGAGGCCACCTTAAGCCTGTTTCCTGAGTATACTTAGCCAACGCTGTCTTAATTTCCCGGTTCTGTCTTTCCGTCGCTCCGGATGATTGTGGATGGTAAGCGGTATGGAACACATGTTTAATTCCCAGACCTTCTTCAATTTTTGTCAAAATCTGTCCTGTAAAGTGTGTTCCTCGGTCTGAGTCTATTACCTCTGGAATTCCGAACCGCGGTATTACTTCTTTCAGTAATATTTTGGCCACCGTTGTTGCCGTAGCGTTTGTGGTTGGGAATGCCTCTACCCATGCTGTTAAAGGGCATACCATGACTAGAAGATGTTTCTTTCCTTCCGCCTTAGGGAGATCAACGAAGTCGATTTGGAGCTGAGTAAAAGGTGCAGCCGGCACGGGTCTACCCCCTTGTGGGGCCCTGTTTGGTAGAGCTGGTCCGTTGGCTTGGCAAATGTGGCATGCTTTCACTATTGCGCCGCATACGGGTTGGATTCCAGGGGCATACCAGAAACGTGTGATCAAATCTGATAAGGCAAGTATGCCGTGATGACCTCCATGGTCATGGAACCATTTTGCTGCTGCGTGATACAACGCTCTGGGTAGACACGCTCGGCCGTCCGGCATGGTCCATAGTTGTTGTTTCAGGATCGCTCCTAGTTCAGTCCATTGCTTCACTTCCCGTGGGGGTATTGAAACAGATACAGGCGGGACAAAAGCAGTGGTCACTAGTGCCAGAGTTGGCATACTCATAGGTAATAATGCTGCGTGGCGTGCAGTCTGGTCAGCCAGGGCATTTCCCAAAGTCACTGGGTCCTGTTCCTTAGTATGTGCCTTGCAATGCACCACTGCTAGCTGTAAGGGATCAAGAATAGTTTGTAACAGTTTTTGCACAAGCTCCAAGTGTTGGATAGGCTTGCCCCCTGCAGTTGTAAACCCCCTGTATTTCCACAGATGAATGTGACAATGTATAACTCCAAAAGCATACCTGCTGTCGGTAAAAATAGTCACTTTCTTACCTGCTGACAATTGACATGCTCTGGCCAGCGCATAAATCTCTGCTGCTTGCGCTCCCCATCGTCCTGGGAGGGCTGTCGCCTCCACCACCTCCCATTGTGTTGTTATCGCAAATCCTGTATATCTTACCCCATTTTGGTAATAGGAGCTGCCATCTGTAAACAGTATAATATCCGATTCTGGCAATGGCTCATCAGACAGGTCTGGTCTGATCTGTAAGGTAGATTGTAAGACTTGCACACAGTCATGCTCCGGGAGGGGCAGGGGTAAATCGGGTAAGAGTGTGGCTGTATTTAATGGTCCACAGCGTTCAAATCTGACATTTGGATCCTCTAGCAGCTCTGCTTCCAGCTGTTGCTGTCTTTGTGCTGAAAACACCTGTGTGGTACCCTTTCAATGCTAAAAAAGGCGTTTTGAGATCAATCACGGTGAACCACTTCGCGTCCCATGGAATCTGACTGATAATCGTTACTGGATCTGGAACAACAGTGTGCAAAGGGATCACATACCTGTTTACCGCCCTCAAGTCTTGGCAAAACCTCCACCGGACTGGATCTCCGGGTTTCTTTGGAGGTTTCTTTATTGGTAGTATTGGCGTGTTGCAGGGGGTCCGCTGCGGCCGGATAACTCCTTTTGCAATGAAGCCTTCTATTATGGGGCGTATGCCTTCTCTTGCTTCTAATGACAGAGGATACTGGGCAACGTTTGGTGGCGGGAGGGATGGCTTTACCTGAATTCGAACGGGGCTTACTGATCGCAATAGCCCCACGTCTGTATCTTCCATGCCCCACAAGTCAGATGGCAGGTCAGCAAGGTCTCCCGGTAAACCGTCTCCTGCATGTTTGTGTCTAAGTGTATTACCCGTAGGCACCCCTAATACACTCATCAGCAAGCCCACCCCTTCAGGGGTGCAGGTTAAGGTAGCCTCCAGTTTACACAACATGTCACGTCCCATTAAGGAAATGGGACAAGAAACAGAGTAGAGAAAAACGTGGTTAAACATTTTATCATTGTATTTAACTTGCAACGGTAGTGTTGTGCACATGGGCGTGGGGTTTCCATCTACCCCCATTGTCATTTTTACTTCTTTACTCAACCAGTTTCCTGGCGCTTCATTAATCAGGGAGTATGTAGCTCCCGTATCTACCAGAAAGGTCACCGCCTGTCCTTGCACGTTTAGGGACAGTCTGGGTTCTTGAGTTGGGAGAGAGAGAGAAAGAAACATCCCTACTAAAGACATCAGATTCATCAGACCGGATCCTGCCCCCTCCCTTTCCACAGTTAGTCATTGTTGGTGTGCTGGGCGCCCTCCGTACTGATCCCATGAAGCCGGCGTCTGTTGGACAACGGGAGGGGGTGGAGGTGGGTAATCCGTTTGCGCACCTGTGAAATCTGGGTAAGAAGGGTTGTTAGAAATGTGTTGCACGTTCCCTGTCCTCCACGGACAGTCCTTCTTGAAATGTGTGTACTCTCCGCACTGAAAACAAGCCCTATCTCCTTGCCATGGACTCCTTATTTGTCCTCTTCCTCTCTGATTTCCGGCTCTCGGCCCCCTCGGAAAACCTCTGCCTCTACCTCGAAATCCTCTATTTGGTGGCTGGCCTCTTATAGCAAGAGCCAGCATTTCAAAGTCCTCTTTTTTCTCCTTCTTCCTACTTTTCTCCTTGTCCTTATCCCACACAAAATCCGCTACTTCCAATATCACTGTCACAGCTTCCCCCCCCCATCCGGGTCTGAAATTCAGAAAATAATCCCTCACCGCTGGCTGCGCTTGATGAACGAAATTGGCAATGAGGGTTGGGTGATCCAACACGTTTTCTGGGTTCAGATTTGTATAGCTACGTGCTCCCTCTAACAAGCGCGACCAGAATTTTCTGGGAGGTTCACTGGCTTCTTGTTTTATTGCCATGAATTTAGCTTGGTTGGGGGGGTTTCTGTGACATCCGCTCCAAGTGTGTCAACAGCCTATCCCTGTCGGTCTGCAGCTGGGCGCGGCGAGGCTGCGTCCAGTCTCCCGCTACCCACGCTGCAGCCACCCGTGCTTGGTCCGACCAAGCTCTATTTCCCGCTGCCTCCGCAGCCCATGCAGTCTCCAACGTCCACAACCTGCTACGTTCTTCACCTGTCAGAACCCTTCTCAGCAAATGTTCCACATCCGAGTATGTCGGATTGTGGCTTTCGAACAACCTGCCCAACAACTCTCTAATTCTCCTTGGCTGCTCACCAAAAGTTCCAGCCATCCTACTCCATTCCTTTAAATCCCATTCCAACCAGCTCTTTAGCTCAACTACTTCGGTACGCTGAATGCCCCCTCGGGCATCTACGTACGGCTGATCATGTACAAGTAATGGCATCTCTAACGCTTCTGCCTCCTGCCTTTTCTTTTCTTTTGTTCGCAGGCGCGTGTCCATACCCCCTGAGGCACCCTTCTCCTCTTCCCTTTCATCTGTGTCATCATCCGGCACACATGAAAGAAACCTCTTCTCCGGAGTGGGATTTCCGCTCCCGGGAGCTGGGAGCGGATCCGGAGCAGAAGGTATTATAGATCGGCTCAGGACCGTTCTTTTACTTGACGTATTGTCATTAAAATAAGAAGGAGGGGGTTCCTCAATGGACAGAGTTCTTATTGCCATCAAAGTAAGACTGTCCCATTTTTGTGACCCTATTTTCCATAGGAGCCAGAATTCCAATTGGTCTGGGTGGGTATCCCCAATCCGTCTCCGCAATCCCAACAACGGAACGGTTTCAAAGGACCCATCCCTCGGCCACCGTTCACCCGGCACCGATACTGCAGTCATCCGCGGTTCCTTTTTTTTTTTTAACCTCTCCTCCTCACTGGCAACTCTTCCTCTTGCCACAGCATGCACATAATTCCCAAAGGGCTGTCCTTGACCGGCACACCCTCTGTATTTCCCATGACGTCTGATAGCGGGTTTTTCCTCAACTGTGCTTTATCCCCAAAATGTCAAAGCCGCCCGCTTTTATTGATAACCGAGAAAATTCTCTCGTGGCGCCTGTTATCAAATTAAGGGGCGCAATGGCAAAAAG
Organism: Rhineura floridana; assembly: GCF_030035675.1. NCBI lineage: Eukaryota > Metazoa > Chordata > Lepidosauria > Squamata > Rhineuridae > Rhineura > Rhineura floridana. The sequence continues at coordinate 84,875,651 of NC_084489.1, read as the reverse complement.
GGGGTCCGCACAAGGGATCCCGGACGAGCCCCCAATTGTTAGATCCAAACCCAACACGCAAGCTGTCCTGTTACCCCAGCTCACTTGTTACACCCCGGGAGAGTGCGGAGCTGAGTAAAAATGAACCCACTATCAGAGATCAAACAACACAAAACAAAGCCTTTGCAAAGGGGACCCAATACTTACAAGCCAAAGCAGGTGAGCATGGGAACCTCGTTTATTGATAGATGGGGGTTTATATAGGTTTACCCCGAAGTTTACAGTATCATGTTCACGTCATAAAACATAAAGAAACAATTGCTAACTGCCCTAGCTTTAGGACGTATGTGAGAAACACAAAAGGGGTACAGGAGAAGAACAAAGTGGAAACATTGCACAGTCAACTTGTCTACATATTTCACATGTCCTTGAGATAAGCACTATGCAGGAACGGACAAAGGCGCATGGGAAGAGGAGGTTCAATTGCAACCGGGCGCCCTCTAACTTAAACACAGACATGGTATTATTTCGTCTTGCATATCAAAAGGGAGGGATACAACTCGAGAGCTATGAGGGACAATAAAGCAGCCTTTGACATTTCTGTGTGAAACATTTTGACAGTAATAAGCAAAGCCATAAGCATATATACGGTATGAAATGCATAGTAGGGGAGTCTCCAGCGTAATCCGGCTTTTATTATGTGAGCCACTGGAATGTCGGTAAGGGTCAGGTCACAAGGAAATAAATCTACATTTTATACCGAAAGTCAGATAAATGCCACTCTGGTTCTATTTCTCATGAAGCCTAAGCTGGTTTAGGTAAGACCAGTGAACTATAGTTTTATTAACACAGGGGTTTCAATTTGAACACAACAGTACCAAATGTTTTTTTCTCTTGTGTTCACAAGTCAAACAAGTTTAAATTTTCCTGGGCTGTTGAAGATGGCAGTGAATTCAATGAATTCAATAGTACTTGATTTTGAGTAGACATGGTTAGGATTGTGCTGTAAATTAATGGGACTTTTGAGTGAACATAGTAAAGAACTTTGTTTGTGTTGTAAATCTTTTTCACCCTCTCCAATCCTATTTTTTAAAGCAATTAGGCAGGGTTTGCATAGATATCACTGCTTTTTTATGTAGGAGATTAATACTGATTTTATTTTTTTTCAAAAAATGTTCTGCAATGACCAACTCATTTGAACAATAAACTATTATAGGGGGTCTATGTATTTTCACATCTCGAGTGTGTGTGTGTGTGTATATATATAGTCTTCCCAACAACGCTGTGAGGTAGGATTGCTGATTGGAAACCAAGGCAGCTCACAAGAAGAAATAAATCCCTTTAAAATCCAATAACCATAAAAACAAGTATAAACACTTGCAAAATAGCTTAAAGTGGCATGATTCTGAATTTTGGGTTGGGTGAGTGTTCTTTATCACTTGAGGCTGCAGTTGTTGTTCCCAAGCTGCTGCCTGTGAAGGTAGACCAAACCATGTGTGTTTTCTTTCTGTCAGTTATTACTCACTGGAATTGGGTTAGCTGTCAAAGTGAGTTTATAGCAGCCCACAGGGGAGACAGAAAAGGGTAGCGAATCTTCTTACTCTTATTCATTTCTCAGACCTGTTTTGGAACTGAAGGGTTAAATCTGTAAAGTAGTTTGGAGCAGCCATGTTGAAAGGTATGGGCAGGGCATTGCAGGCAGGGGGTTGTCAACCCTCCTTGGATATGGGTATCTTTGCAGAGGATCCCTAGTCAAGCTTTACCAACATCACAATCCAAACCATATCTACTCAGAAGTAAGCCCTGTTAAGTTCTATGGGGCTTAGTAAGTGTGTTTAGAATTGCAGCCTTCAGGGGCATCCATCTTTACTCCTGAGTGCTCCTGTCTAACACCTCCACAACACTAGGCTCCTTCTTCCTACAATGGCCTTCTGGTGACTGGGCTGTCCTGAGGGCACTTAAATCCTTCTTGCCAGAATCAAGTAGGTAAGATTAAATGTTCCCTACCCAGGCTCTATCTTTCAGCTAAGATTTCTATTTTAATTTCCAATCAGAGAAATGTTTTTGTTTGAATTGTATGCTCCAAGCTGATGCTTAATGTATCATGCTTAATGACATCACTTGGGCTCACCCCATCACATCACTATGGCCCATCCACATGACATCACTATGACCTGCCCCCATGACATCACTAGGGCCCACCCTGAAATCTCAGGTTTTGGATGCTTCTGACCTGGCAACCCTATTTTAAATACTTTGCTTTTCCTTTCTTTCTAATCAATGCAAACACAAATTTAACAACTAAATAGCCCGTTCCAACTTAGGAACTAGAAAAAGGGGTGCAACAAAGGGGGGGAGGGGAAATGGGGATGACTTGAAGCAAAAAGAGAGAGGAAAATCAAATAGAGGGGAAGAATTTCAGGACAAAGTAGGAAGTGGGGTTGAGATGCAGACAAGGAAAGGGGTTACACAATTTGGGGTTCTAGTTGGTCTTACAATGTTTGTTTCTTGCTTGGGTTTTCAAACAATAATTCTGTAGCTGTGTTCTTTCCCTTGACCCAGTCACACCCAGACCTCATTCACCACCCCATCTGCAAGTGCAGAATTTAAGGGGGCATTTGGGTGATTTTAGAGGAGGTGTTGCAGAAAACTATGTGGAAGGGGAGCTTATTACTGGTGACAGGCAGAAAGTTTTGTCTTTCTTTTAACCTTTTTTTCTAATACTCACTCCAGACTACCAGCTGGTAGCCTCCATTTTCTTCCAACCAGAATATCCTGCGGAAAATAAGGTAGCCACCGCAAAAACTAAAAAAATGAATGCAGTAGCCCCCACAACCAATGGTAAGCCACCTCAGACTCTAAAAACCTTTCACTGATTTTCACCCTGAGAAATTACTCCCTTTTTGTGAGAGGCAGTATCGCTATCCCTCCCAATTGTGAGCTGAAAGTTCTTTCCTGGGAGTTTTTAACTCAGCAGTGTGGGAGAGAGATGTGTCCTATTAACAAGACCAAGTCACAGCACTAAAACCAACCTGAGAGGGTGTGTCCACTCCTAAATGGCAATGGATTGGGAAAGCAGAATGAAAGAAACTCCTGAAGAGTCTCTACTGATGCCAAGGCTGATGGCATCAAATCTGCATGTGAATTCTTCCATACTTGTTTGTTTGTTTGTTTATTATTTGATTTATATCCCGCCCTTCCTCCCAGCAGGAGCCCCTTCCCAAGGTATGGCAACATTCAAGACTGACACAGGATGCCCAGGGAGACTGAAATGCTCCTCCGCTCATTTCCGATGGCCAAATTTATTTATTTATTTATTATATTTCTATACCGCCCAATAGCCGTAGCTCTCTGGGTGGTGAACAACATAAAAACATCCAATATACAAGTAAAAAACATATAACAACAACTTAAAAACAATATACCAAAAATAGTAGAACATAATTAAACATATAAACAACTACAATACAAGCCTAAAAAATATTAAAAATGTATTAAATCAGTCAAAAGTATTAAGACGTTAAGATGTTAAGTAATTAAGATTACTAAGTAAGTGCAAGTGTAGGTGTTACAATAGATGTTAAAAATGTTGTTAAAATGTTGTTAAAAAGCCTGGGAGAACAAAAAGATTTTTACCTGGCACCGGAAGGACAGCAATGTTGGCGCCAGGCGTACCTCATTGGGGAGAGAGTTCCATAGTTTGGGGGCCACCACAGAGAAAGCCTGTTTTCTTGTTGTCACCTTCCGGGCTTCTCTCTGGGTGGGCCCCCGAAGGAGGCCCTTCGATGTTGAACGCAGAGTACGGGTAGGTTCATATTGGGGGAGGCGTTCCACCAGGTATTGTGGTCCCAAGCCGTGTAAGGCTTTATAAGTCAAAACCAGCACTTTGAATTGAGCCTGGAAGCATATAGGCAGCCAGTGCAAGCGAGCCAGAATCGGAGTTATATGTTCATATCTCCGAGTCCCTGTTAACAATCTGGCCGCTGCATTTTGCACGAGCTGCAGCTTCCGAACTGTCTTCAAAGGCAGCCCTGTGATGATCCTGTATTAGTGTAAATAGGGTAAGTGCTGTTTGTATAGGAGATACATGGTAAGTGGAATGAAAGAGGAGGGGGAGTGAATGGGCAGTAGAATGCTGGATGATTGGCTGAGTGTTTAAAATGGCTGAGCATATAAAAGGAAGAGTGACAGTGGAATCTGGGTGGATGTGATGTGATGAAAGTGAGTGGGTTGTTTTGGTGGGTTTTAGAGAGTTGTTTGCCAGGAGAGCGTGGAGAAGGAGGGGGGTGGAGTTTGGATTAGTATTAGATAAAACCATATGCTTATGTGCCTTATGAAGAAATCTTGTTATCTTTGTTATCTTTAATAAATACTTAATTTGGTTTACCAAAGGCCTGATCCTTGGCTGGGGTTTCACAGACCAGAAGGGAGGGTAAGGTAATGACCAAGGCTGAAGGGAAACTGTAACAAATGGTGGCAGCAGTGAAGAGAATAACAATACAAGTATTCAGAGTCTCTGGGAATACTGGTATTAGGACGTGACTGGTGGTTGCCTAGCAGGGGGATCTGTTGAGATCTGTGCTAGAGCGGGGAGAGAAACCATAAAAAAGGACAGTCCGGACTGGTGGAGTCCCTGGTGGTGCCTAGTGACAGGCAGTAGCCACGAGCAGGTAGGAACCTGACAGGGAGAGCCAGGGAAGGGCGTCACATGTGGTGGCAGTAGCGGTGGGATACGAACAAAGGAGACTACGTCACAGGTGTTGGCTGTAGCGGTGGTACGAATACTAGAGAATCCCTAACAGTGGTGTGGCAAACAGAAATAACAAAACAAGATTACTTGTGAGAGTGACTGGCAAAGAGTGTGTGGCAAAGAGTGAGTGAACTCAAACACCATGGCTGAATATATAAAAATGAAAAGAGAGGAGCTGGTGGAGAAGTGCATAACGTTCAATTTACCTCACGAGGGTAAAGGGGTAGATGAATTGAGGGTAGCACTTATAGGATTTGCAACTGCCCAGCAAAAACAACCTGTCAGGGAAGAGACCCCAGAAGGATACTTAAGCAATCCCGCTTATATAGAGTATTTGAGAGAGAAGTTGAGGATGGAAGCTGAGGAAAAAGATAAACAGAGAGAGTTGGAAGCTGAGAGATTGAGGATGGAAGCTGAGGAAAAAGATAAACAGAGAGAGTTGGAAGCTGAGAGATTGAGGATGGAGGCTGAGGAAAAAGACAAGCAGAGGGAGTTGGAAACTGAGAGATTGAGGATGGAAACTGAGAGAATGAGAGTGGATGCGGAGATACAAGGGGAAAGATTAAAATTGGATAGAGAGAAATTTCACTCTGAGGAGACAAGGAAAGACAGAGATGGAGCAAAAATAAAAATTACTCCAAAGGACTTTGCTGTCTATGAGCCTGGTCAAGATCCTCAAATTTATCTCACAACCTTTGAAAAGGCAGCTCAGTTGTGGGGGCTACCTGAAGATAAATACATGCAGTATTTATCAAACCTGATCAAAGGGGAATTGGCAGAGGTATACCAATATTTCCCCTCAGACAGGCCCGTCACCTATGCTGAGTTTAAAGAGGCAGTCTACAAAAGATTCAGACTGGGGCCTGATTATTTTAGAAAGCTTTTCAGAAACTGCCAGATACAGACAGGGAGGTCTTTCGTGGAGCTGGGTGCAAAACTGATGGACATATTTGGGAAATGGCTGACAAGTGCAAAAGCTCAGTCTGTGGAGGAGGTGAAAAACCTCATGATACTGGATCAATTATACCATCAGTTACCACCAGAAATAAGGCTCCTGGTCAAAGACCGTTCCCCTACATCGGTGCAGGAGGCCGCAGAGCTGGCGGATCACTTTGCCTCCAATAGAACTGGCTGGGTGGGGAAAACATCAAGAGATTTTAAACCCAGACCATATAATGCTGGCAGAAGGGATGTGGTACCACAGCGAGTGAGTCCTCCAATAAAATCTGAAGGGCACAGGACACCCCAGAGTGGATCTGTGTACCCTAAAAGTGAGGAGAAATTATGCTACAAATGTGGTAGACCGGGGCACCTACGTTTTCAATGTGAGGTTGCCAACCCCATTAGTAATCCTGCTCAGACAAGGGCAGTAAAAACAGAGCCCAAGGCTTTAGAAACAGCGAAAAAGGTTCAGTTCTGCCAGATAAACTGGACAAAAGTAACAGACTTGGATTCGAGTCTAAGAGAGGAAGTGTGTGTTCAAGGGGCAAATTATTGGGCATTGCTTGATACTGGTGCCGCTCAGACATTACTGAGGCCAGATTTAATAGAATCTGAGGAAATATTACCTCAGGAAACTGTGACTATCCAAGGAGTGAGGGGTCAACCAGAAAGCTTGCCTATGGCCCTAGTGAAAATGGAGTGGAGAGGAAAAGGGGGAGAATATAAAGTCGGTATTAATGCCCAACAACAAGAACCAGTGATACTGGGAAGAGATGTTATGGGGGCACAAGGAAAAATATATGTGGTGACCAGACAGCAGCTGGGCAAAGAAACAGAAGCCATGTTAACACAGGCTGAAAAGAACAGGGTGGAATCTGTTAACCAGCCTCAGGTCACCATAGCAACCACTAGCAGGCCTGCTGAAGGAGACAAACTGTATCAAGTGGTCTCTGGGGAAGAAGCAGATCAATTCAGGGAAGAGCTGCATAAAGATATAAGTTTGAACCAAATAAAGGAACAAGCCCTGACCCAACAGATTCCTTTCACTGACAAGCTGAGGAATCAAGTTGTGTGTGAGAATGGGATTTTATATAGACTGTGGATGCCTGCTGAGAGAAAGAATGAATGTGAACCAGTGAAGCAATTGATAGTACCTAGCAAATACAGAACCAGATTGCTAGAGGTAGCCCACGATGTCCCATGTGCAGGACATCTGGGAATAAAAAAGACCAAGAGGAGATTGGCTGCACACTATTATTGGTCAAACATCTCCAAAGATGTAAAACAACATTGTCTATCTTGTGGTATATGCCAAAAGGTGGGAAAAAGTGGAGTAAAGACTAAGGCACCCTTAAAGCCCCTTCCTATAATTGGACAACCCTTTTATAGAGTGGGAATAGATTTGGTGGGCCCTTTTTCCAAACCCACAAGGCATGGCAAGAAATATCTATTGGTGGTGGTGGATTTTGCCACCAGGTACCCAGACGCAGAAGCACTAAGATCTGTAGAAGCCCCTGTAGTGGCAGAGGCTTTATTAAAAATCTTTATGAGGCTGGGTTTCCCTCATGAAGTGCTGACAGATCAAGGCAGTGTATTTATGGGAGAAGTGATGCAATGTATGCGGAAATGTTGTGGTCTAAAACATCTAAAGACCAGTACTTACCATCCCGCCACTAATGGGCTAACAGAGAGATTCAATGGCGTTTTGAAGGGCATGATAAGAAGCTATGTTCAAGATCACCCACAAGACTGGGATGAACGGTTGGGATGCTTCTTATTTGCATACAGAGAAATCCCTCAGGAGTCAACAGGCTTCTCACCCTTTGAACTGATGTTTACTAGAAAAGTGAGGGGACCTTTGGAACTATTAAAAAATTCATGGGAAGGAACCCTGGGAGAGTACAAAACATCTGTAGTAGATCTTGTATTGGAATTCCGCAATAAATTAACATCAATGATGGAAGTTGTGAAAGAGAATCTCAGTCAAGCTCAGCAGAAGCAAAGTTACTGGTATGACAGAACAGCCAGAGAACGTGTGTATGATGTGGGAGATATGGTTATGGCGTTCATATCCAGGAAACATGACAAATTACAGGCTAACTGGGAAGGACCATATACCATCAGAGAAAGGCTTGACACAGTGACGTATGTAATCACCACAGACCAATTAAACAAAAGCAAAGTGGTTCATGTAAATATGTTAAAGCCTTACCATACCAGGGATGCAAAGGTGTTGCAAGTTACCTTATTCCCTGAGGGAAGTGGGCCTGAACTTCCGGATCTGGTACAGGAAAGCAAAGACAAAGGAGGGGTAGATCAAGTGGAGTGGTCAGAGGAGGTGAAGGAGGAAGTAAAAGAAGAGATTCTGAGAGTTTTGAAAAACTATGGGAATCTCTTTAGTAATAAACCTGGCCGAACCAGTATAGCCAAACATTCCATTAATACTGGAGATCATGCCCCAATCAGATCTATGCCGTACCGTGTGAATGGGAAAGTTTTGAGTGAGATTAAAGAGGAGGTCGAAGATATGCTGGAACTAGGAGTGATCAGGAAATCCATCAGTCCCTGGGCCTCAAGTATTGTCCTGGTTCCGGAAAAAGATGGAACGACAAGGTTTTGCATTGATTATCGGCTAATCAATAAAATTACAGTCCCAGATGCGTATCCTATGCCCAGGGTAGACGCAATGTTAGAGTTGTTGGGGGCAGCAACCATTATCTCTACGTTAGACCTCTGTAAAGGATTTTGGCAAATGGAACTAAACGAGCAATCCAGAGCCAAAACTGCCTTCAGTACACCAGATGGGTTATATGAGTTTGTGACCTTACCCATGGGACTAAGGAACTCACCAAGTTCGTTTCAGAGGCTAATCAATACTGTGTTGCGAGGCATGTCAGATTTTGCAGTGGCCTATATAGATGACGTGGCCATTTTTAGCAAGTCAGTGCCTGAGCATGTGCAACACCTGACAACAGTATTAGAGGCATTAAGAAAGGCAGGCCTCACAATAAAAGCGAAGAAATGCCAGTTTGGGTTGAAGGAGATGATCTATTTAGGACATAAGGTGGGGAGTGGGAAAATCACCCCCTTATGGAGCAAGGTGGAGGCAATACAAGCGTGGCCTATCCCCTTAACCAAAAAGCAAGTTAGGGCATTTCTAGGTGTGGCTGGTTTTTATAGAAAGTTTGTGAAAGATTTTGGGGAAATAGCAACCCCCTTGCATGAGTTGACAAAGAAAAAGTGTTCTGAGCGTGTGGTATGGACGGATGAATGTCAGAAGGCTTTTGATCTGCTGAAGCAAGCCTTGTGCAAAGGACCCATATTAATAGCACCAGACTATGAGCAACCATTCATCGTGGCTACAGATGCGTCGGACCTCACGCTGGGAGTCGTCTTGCTGCAGGAGAGAGAAGACACCAGACATCCAGTGGCGTATCTGAGTCGCAAGCTGACACCGAGGGAGAAAAACTATTTGTCGGTCCAAAAGGAGTGCCTAGCGGTTGTGTGGGGACTGAACAAGTTGCGCCCATACGTGTGGGGACGAAGATTCACGGTAACAACGGATCATCGGGCCTTGTTATGGTTACAGACTATGAAAAACCATAATACTATGCTGCAGAGGTGGTCCTGGGCCCTACAAGACTATCAAGTGGACTTCCAGTTCATCAAAGGCAAGGACAATGTATTGGCCAATGGACTGTCCAGGCAGGTGGCTGGGACTGCAGTGACATGACCAGACGGAGGAACAAAGAAAGACACTTTCCCCAGAGACACTTGTTTTAATTGTTAACACGACGTATAAATCCTGGAACAGGAATAATACTCTGCCGTTATGTTAAGGGGGGGGGGAAATGTGATGATCCTGTATTAGTGTAAATAGGGTAAGTGCTGTTTGTATAGGAGATACATGGTAAGTGGAATGAAAGAGGAGGGGGAGTGAATGGGCAGTAGAATGCTGGATGATTGGCTGAGTGTTTAAAATGGCTGAGCATATAAAAGGAAGAGTGACAGTGGAATCTGGGAGGATGTGATGTGATGAAAGTGAGTGGGTTGTTTTGGTGGGTTTTAGAGAGTTGTTTGCCAGGAGAGCGTGGAGAAGGAGGGGGGTGGAGTTCAGATTAGTATTAGATAAAACCATATGCTTATGTGCCTTATGAAGAAATCTTGTTATCTTTGTTATCTTTAATAAATACTTAATTTGGTTTACCAAAGGCCTGATCCTTGGCTGGGGTTTCACAGACCAGAAGGGAGGGTAAGGTAATGACCAAGGCTGAAGGGAAACTGTAACAAATGGTGGCAGCGGTGAAGAGAATAACAATACAAATATTCAGAGTCTCTGGGAATACTGGTATTAGGATGTGACTGGTGGTGATGCCTAGCAGGGGGATCTGTTGAGATCTGTGCTAGAGCGGGGAGAGAAACCATAAAAAAGGACAGTCCGGACTGGTGGAGTCCCTGGTGGTGCCTAGTGACAGGCAGTAGCCACGAGCAGGTAGGAACCTGACAGGGAGAGCCAGGGAAGGGCGTCACAAGCCCCATGTAGAGTGCATTGCAGTAGTCCAATTTTGAGGTTACCAGTGCATGGACAACTGAAGCAAGGTTTTCCCTATCCAGATAGGGGCGTAGTTGGGCCACCAACCGAAGTTGATAGAAAGCATTCCGTGCCACCGAGGCTACTTGTGCCTCTAGTGACAGGGATGGTTCTAAAAGAACTCCCAAACTATGGACCTGCTTGTGATGATCCTGTATTAGTGTAAATAGGGTAAGTGATGTTTGAATAGAAGATACATGGTAAGTGGAGTGAAAGAGGAGGGGGAGTGAATGGGCAGTAGAATGCTGGATGATTGGCTGAATGTTTAAAATGGCTGACAGTATAAAAGGAAGAATGTCAGGTAAATCTGGGTGGATGTGGTGTGGACGTGTGTGGACGTTGGTGGACTTGAGAGGGTTGTTTTGGTGGGTTTTGAGAGAACAGGGTGGAGTTCAGATTAATACTAAGACCAGTACCTCAGGAATAGATGAAACCATATGCTTATGTGCCTTATGAAGAAATATTGTTATCTGTGTTATTTAATAAATACTTAATTTGGTTTACCAAAGGCCTGATCCTTGGCTGGGGTTTCACAGACCAGAAGGGAGGGTAAGGTAATGACCAAGGCTGAAGGGAAACTGTAACAAATGGTGGCAGCAGTGAAGAGAATAACAATACAAGTATTCAGAGTCTCTGGGAATACTGGTATTAGGACGTGACTGGTGGTTGCCTAGCAGGGGGATCTGTTGAGATCTGTGCTAGAGCGGGGAGAGAAACCATAAAAAAGGACAGTCCGGACTGGTGGAGTCCCTGGTGGTGCCTAGTGACAGGCAGTAGCCACGAGCAGGTAGGAACCTGACAGGGAGAGCCAGGGAAGGGCGTCACATGTGGTGGCAGTAGCGGTGGGATACGAACAAAGGAGACTACGTCACAGGTGTTGGCTGTAGCGGTGGTACGAATACTAGAGAATCCCTAACAGTGGTGTGGCAAACAGAAATAACAAAACAAGATTACTTGTGAGAGTGACTGGCAAAGAGTGTGTGGCAAAGAGTGAGTGAACTCAAACACCATGGCTGAATATATAAAAATGAAAAGAGAGGAGCTGGTGGAGAAGTGCATAACGTTCAATTTACCTCACGAGGGTAAAGGGGTAGATGAATTGAGGGTAGCACTTATAGGATTTGCAACTGCCCAGCAAAAACAACCTGTCAGGGAAGAGACCCCAGAAGGATACTTAAGCAATCCCGCTTATATAGAGTATTTGAGAGAGAAGTTGAGGATGGAAGCTGAGGAAAAAGATAAACAGAGAGAGTTGGAAGCTGAGAGATTGAGGATGGAAGCTGAGGAAAAAGATAAACAGAGAGAGTTGGAAGCTGAGAGATTGAGGATGGAGGCTGAGGAAAAAGACAAGCAGAGGGAGTTGGAAACTGAGAGATTGAGGATGGAAACTGAGAGAATGAGAGTGGATGCGGAGATACAAGGGGAAAGATTAAAATTGGATAGAGAGAAATTTCACTCTGAGGAGACAAGGAAAGACAGAGATGGAGCAAAAATAAAAATTACTCCAAAGGACTTTGCTGTCTATGAGCCTGGTCAAGATCCTCAAATTTATCTCACAACCTTTGAAAAGGCAGCTCAGTTGTGGGGGCTACCTGAAGATAAATACATGCAGTATTTATCAAACCTGATCAAAGGGGAATTGGCAGAGGTATACCAATATTTCCCCTCAGACAGGCCCGTCACCTATGCTGAGTTTAAAGAGGCAGTCTACAAAAGATTCAGACTGGGGCCTGATTATTTTAGAAAGCTTTTCAGAAACTGCCAGATACAGACAGGGAGGTCTTTCGTGGAGCTGGGTGCAAAACTGATGGACATATTTGGGAAATGGCTGACAAGTGCAAAAGCTCAGTCTGTGGAGGAGGTGAAAAACCTCATGATACTGGATCAATTATACCATCAGTTACCACCAGAAATAAGGCTCCTGGTCAAAGACCGTTCCCCTACATCGGTGCAGGAGGCCGCAGAGCTGGCGGATCACTTTGCCTCCAATAGAACTGGCTGGGTGGGGAAAACATCAAGAGATTTTAAACCCAGACCATATAATGCTGGCAGAAGGGATGTGGTACCACAGCGAGTGAGTCCTCCAATAAAATCTGAAGGGCACAGGACACCCCAGAGTGGATCTGTGTACCCTAAAAGTGAGGAGAAATTATGCTACAAATGTGGTAGACCGGGGCACCTACATTTTCAATGTGAGGTTGCCAACCCCATTAGTAATCCTGCTCAGACAAGGGCAGTAAAAACAGAGCCCAAGGCTTTAGAAACAGCGAAAAAGGTTCAGTTCTGCCAGATAAACTGGACAAAAGTAACAGACTTGGATTCGAGTCTAAGAGAGGAAGTGTGTGTTCAAGGGGCAAATTATTGGGCATTGCTTGATACTGGTGCCGCTCAGACATTACTGAGGCCAGATTTAATAAAATCTGAGGAAATATTACCTCAGGAAACTGTGACTATCCAAGGAGTGAGGGGTCAACCAGAAAGCTTGCCTATGGCCCTAGTGAAAATGGAGTGGAGAGGAAAAGGGGGAGAATATAAAGTCGGTATTAATGCCCAACAACAAGAACCAGTGATACTGGGAAGAGATGTTATGGGGGCACAAGGAAAAATATATGTGGTGACCAGACAGCAGCTGGGCAAAGAAACAGAAGCCATGTTAACACAGGCTGAAAAGAACAGGGTGGAATCTGTTAACCAGCCTCAGGTCACCATAGCAACCACTAGCAGGCCTGCTGAAGGAGACAAACTGTATCAAGTGGTCTCTGGGGAAGAAGCAGATCAATTCAGGGAAGAGCTGCATAAAGATATAAGTTTGAACCAAATAAAGGAACAAGCCCTGACCCAACAGATTCCTTTCACTGACAAGCTGAGGAATCAAGTTGTGTGTGAGAATGGGATTTTATATAGACTGTGGATGCCTGCTGAGAGAAAGAATGAATGTGAACCAGTGAAGCAATTGATAGTACCTAGCAAATACAGAACCAGATTGCTAGAGGTAGCCCACGATGTCCCATGTGCAGGACATCTGGGAATAAAAAAGACCAAGAGGAGATTGGCTGCACACTATTATTGGTCAAACATCTCCAAAGATGTAAAACAACATTGTCTATCTTGTGGTATATGCCAAAAGGTGGGAAAAAGTGGAGTAAAGACTAAGGCACCCTTAAAGCCCCTTCCTATAATTGGACAACCCTTTTATAGAGTGGGAATAGATTTGGTGGGCCCTTTTTCCAAACCCACAAGGCATGGCAAGAAATATCTATTGGTGGTGGTGGATTTTGCCACCAGGTACCCAGACGCAGAAGCACTAAGATCTGTAGAAGCCCCTGTAGTGGCAGAGGCTTTATTAAAAATCTTTATGAGGCTGGGTTTCCCTCATGAAGTGCTGACAGATCAAGGCAGTGTATTTATGGGAGAAGTGATGCAATGTATGCGGAAATGTTGTGGTCTAAAACATCTAAAGACCAGTACTTACCATCCCGCCACTAATGGGCTAACAGAGAGATTCAATGGCGTTTTGAAGGGCATGATAAGAAGCTATGTTCAAGATCACCCACAAGACTGGGATGAACGGTTGGGATGCTTCTTATTTGCATACAGAGAAATCCCTCAGGAGTCAACAGGCTTCTCACCCTTTGAACTGATGTTTACTAGAAAAGTGAGGGGACCTTTGGAACTATTAAAAAATTCATGGGAAGGAACCCTGGGAGAGTACAAAACATCTGTAGTAGATCTTGTATTGGAATTCCGCAATAAATTAACATCAGTGATGGAAGTTGTGAAAGAGAATCTCAGTCAAGCTCAGCAGAAGCAAAGTTACTGGTATGACAGAACAGCCAGAGAACGTGTGTATGATGTGGGAGATATGGTTATGGCGTTCATATCCAGGAAACATGACAAATTACAGGCTAACTGGGAAGGACCATATACCATCAGAGAAAGGCTTGACACAGTGACGTATGTAATCACCACAGACCAATTAAACAAAAGCAAAGTGGTTCATGTAAATATGTTAAAGCCTTACCATACCAGGGATGCAAAGGTGTTGCAAGTTACCTTATTCCCTGAGGGAAGTGGGCCTGAACTTCCGGATCTGGTACAGGAAAGCAAAGACAAAGGAGGGGTAGATCAAGTGGAATGGTCAGAGGAGGTGAAGGAGGAAGTAAAAGAAGAGATTCTGAGAGTTTTGAAAAACTATGGGAATCTCTTTAGTAATAAACCTGGCCGAACCAGTATAGCCAAACATTCCATTAATACTGGAGATCATGCCCCAATCAGATCTATGCCGTACCGTGTGAATGGGAAAGTTTTGAGTGAGATTAAAGAGGAGGTCGAAGATATGCTGGAACTAGGAGTGATCAGGAAATCCATCAGTCCCTGGGCCTCAAGTATTGTCCTGGTTCCGGAAAAAGATGGAACGACAAGGTTTTGCATTGATTATCGGCTAATCAATAAAATTACAGTCCCAGATGCGTATCCTATGCCCAGGGTAGACGCAATGTTAGAGTTGTTGGGGGCAGCAACCATTATCTCTACGTTAGACCTCTGTAAAGGATTTTGGCAAATGGAACTAAACGAGCAATCCAGAGCCAAAACTGCCTTCAGTACACCAGATGGGTTATATGAGTTTGTGACCTTACCCATGGGACTAAGGAACTCACCAAGTTCGTTTCAGAGGCTAATCAATACTGTGTTGCGAGGCATGTCAGATTTTGCAGTGGCCTATATAGATGACGTGGCCATTTTTAGCAAGTCAGTGCCTGAGCATGTGCAACACCTGACAACAGTATTAGAGGCATTAAGAAAGGCAGGCCTCACAATAAAAGCGAAGAAATGCCAGTTTGGGTTGAAGGAGATGATCTATTTAGGACATAAGGTGGGGAGTGGGAAAATCACCCCCTTATGGAGCAAGGTGGAGGCAATACAAGCGTGGCCTATCCCCTTAACCAAAAAGCAAGTTAGGGCATTTCTAGGTGTGGCTGGTTTTTATAGAAAGTTTGTGAAAGATTTTGGGGAAATAGCAACCCCCTTGCATGAGTTGACAAAGAAAAAGTGTTCTGAGCGTGTGGTATGGACGGATGAATGTCAGAAGGCTTTTGATCTGCTGAAGCAAGCCTTGTGCAAAGGACCCATATTAATAGCACCAGACTATGAGCAACCATTCATCGTGGCTACAGATGCGTCGGACCTCACGCTGGGAGTCGTCTTGCTGCAGGAGAGAGAAGACACCAGACATCCAGTGGCGTATCTGAGTCGCAAGCTGACACCGAGGGAGAAAAACTATTTGTCGGTCCAAAAGGAGTGCCTAGCGGTTGTGTGGGGACTGAACAAGTTGCGCCCATACGTGTGGGGACGAAGATTCACGGTAACAACGGATCATCGGGCCTTGTTATGGTTACAGACTATGAAAAACCATAATACTATGCTGCAGAGGTGGTCCTGGGCCCTACAAGACTATCAAGTGGACTTCCAGTTCATCAAAGGCAAGGACAATGTATTGGCCAATGGACTGTCCAGGCAGGTGGCTGGGACTGCAGTGACATGACCAGACGGAGGAACAAAGAAAGACACTTTCCCCAGAGAGACTTGTTTTAATTGTTAACACGACGTATAAATCCTGGAACAGGAATAATACTCTGCCGTTATGTTAAGGGGGGGGGGAAATGTGATGATCCTGTATTAGTGTAAATAGGGTAAGTGCTGTTTGTATAGGAGATACATGGTAAGTGGAATGAAAGAGGAGGGGGAGTGAATGGGCAGTAGAATGCTGGATGATTGGCTGAGTGTTTAAAATGGCTGAGCATATAAAAGGAAGAGTGACAGTGGAATCTGGGAGGATGTGATGTGATGAAAGTGAGTGGGTTGTTTTGGTGGGTTTTAGAGAGTTGTTTGCCAGGAGAGCGTGGAGAAGGAGGGGGGTGGAGTTCAGATTAGTATTAGATAAAACCATATGCTTATGTGCCTTATGAAGAAATCTTGTTATCTTTGTTATCTTTAATAAATACTTAATTTGGTTTACCAAAGGCCTGATCCTTGGCTGGGGTTTCACAGACCAGAAGGGAGGGTAAGGTAATGACCAAGGCTGAAGGGAAACTGTAACAAATGGTGGCAGCGGTGAAGAGAATAACAATACAAATATTCAGAGTCTCTGGGAATACTGGTATTAGGATGTGACTGGTGGTGATGCCTAGCAGGGGGATCTGTTGAGATCTGTGCTAGAGCGGGGAGAGAAACCATAAAAAAGGACAGTCCGGACTGGTGGAGTCCCTGGTGGTGCCTAGTGACAGGCAGTAGCCACGAGCAGGTAGGAACCTGACAGGGAGAGCCAGGGAAGGGCGTCACAAGCCCCATGTAGAGTGCATTGCAGTAGTCCAATTTTGAGGTTACCAGTGCATGGACAACTGAAGCAAGGTTTTCCCTATCCAGATAGGGGCGTAGTTGGGCCACCAACCGAAGTTGATAGAAAGCATTCCGACTTCCGGGAAGGGTGACTTAGCCTGTGCCTGCTTTTGAGACGGGCTCCTGCCTCAAAAGAAGCTTATTCAGATATATCAGTCAGTTTTTTCTTTTTTTTTTGACTGATTAAACTTCTCCCGGGTAGGGAGAAACGAAGAGATTAACCTCAAAGCCTATTTTTGTTGGGACGACCAGATCTCATTAATTTATGGGACGAGGTCCAGCCGACGAAGGTGGGACGGATTTTCAACAGCAAGCTCTATCTGTTAAAGCGAACGTTCATCTTATCTTCTAAGAGAGAACGCACTAACAGGCAAGCACCCTTCTTTCTATATTTTTCTTTTACTTGACTTAAATTGTTGCTGTTTAAAAGAGATTTGCCAGATTGATCGGTTTTTGACATCTCACTGGGGAGCCGTAACTTCTCTCTGCTACGCACTAATTAATAGCTTATCTCTGTTTTTGTTGCAAAAAGCTGTCCTGGATTTGCATTCTAAAGATACACACAGAAGAGGGATTTCTATTCCAGATTTTTATTTTGAAAAATATTATACTGTTTTGAGACTACTCTCTTTTTGGTCTATTTTATTTTGACGAATCTGTTTCTTGACGATTGCCATTAATTGCTTCGATCCTGGGAACTGCATTTTGTTTACTTAACTATTGGAGAGATAAGGCTGTCTGCTCTGTTTATACTGTGATGTCACCAAGTTTGGAGTATTAACCCAATTGTTGCTGAAATAAGAAGTGGTTTTCCTATATTTTTCTTTTAAAATGGCAATTAAGAAAGTGGCTGAGAATCTGGAAATAACTATGTTTCAGAGAATAATGAATGAGATTGAGATAACGAAAATTGAATTGAGTAAAATGAAGCAGGAGATTAAAGATATAAGGGTCCCTGTGAGAGAGGTGACCCTGGAAGGGGTCCCTGTGAGAGAGGAGACCCCGGAGATTGGAATAGGGGTCCCTGTGAGAGAGGAGACCCTGGAGACTGGAATAGGGGTCCCTGTGAGAGAGGAGATCCCGGAGATTGGAACAAACGTGGAACAGGAACAAGATTTGGAGTCTATGGACTTTAGAAATAAAATCTATTGTTTGGAACTCAATGTTATCTCTGAAGAAATTAATGAAGATTCTAGAGATAAAGTTATCAATGGCATGGATTATCTTCTGGACTGGAATGATGTGATGGAGCCCAATATAGAGAAAATCTATGGAATTAACTGCAGCCATGTGACAATGGAAAAACTTTTAAGAGATGACCCAGTGTATTTTGAAAAAAAGAACAGAGATATGATTTTACAGCAGTATTTCAGCAACTTATTCAGAATGGATGGCAAGAAAATATTTGGGATAGAGGTAATTCCCATCAGACTCTTATTATATGACTATGGCTTTGACAGCAAGATTATTATGGAATACTGATAATGGAAGATTGGATATTGAAATTACTGGACTTAACAAGACTACTGAAGATGGAAGATGGAAAATGGAACTAATAGAGATAATAGAACAATGGCTACTGAAATTACTGAACCTAACAGATTCTGATGTGATGGATTAATTGAAATGTTTATTTTGACTATGGTTATGACAATAAGATTATCATAATTAGTAATGAGATGGATTAATCGATATGCTTATCTGGAAAAAAAAATTGATAGATATATTTCTTAAAGAATTGAAACCTCTCTTTGACTTTTTGTGGAAAGAATAAAGTAATGTTTATGAGATTTGATGATTAAGTAAGATAACTACTGGAGGAAAGTGATTTTATAATATGACTTAAGAGACAGGATTGCTATATATTATAGACTTATAACTGATTTGATCTTTGACAAATGGGAAGTCAATATTTTACTCTTTATTTTTTTTTTTTTTCTTCTTTTCTTTTTTTCTTTTTGTTTAACTATTTTTGATTTTGTTTTTTGTCTTTGAATGTTTTATGATTTTGTCTTGTATGTTTTATGAAAATCTGAATAAAAATTATTGATAGAAAGCATTCCGTGCCACCGAGGCTACTTGTGCCTCTAGTGACAGGGATGGTTCTAAAAGAACTCCCAAACTATGGACCTGCTTGTGATGATCCTGTATTAGTGTAAATAGGGTAAGTGATGTTTGAATAGAAGATACATGGTAAGTGGAGTGAAAGAGGAGGGGGAGTGAATGGGCAGTAGAATGCTGGATGATTGGCTGAATGTTTAAAATGGCTGACAGTATAAAAGGAAGAATGTCAGGTAAATCTGGGTGGATGTGGTGTGGACGTGTGTGGACGTTGGTGGACTTGAGAGGGTTGTTTTGGTGGGTTTTGAGAGAACAGGGTGGAGTTCAGATTAATACTAAGACCAGTACCTCAGGAATAGATGAAACCATATGCTTATGTGCCTTATGAAGAAATATTGTTATCTGTGTTATTTAATAAATACTTAATTTGGTTTACCAAAGGCCTGATCCTTGGCTGGGGTTTCACAGACCAGAAGGGAGGGTGAGGTAAATACCAAGGCTGAAGAGTGACAAATGGTGGCAGCGGGGAAGGGAAGAATAACACCACAAGTATTCAGAGCAAACCAATATTATAAGCAGTCTGAGTAAATCAAAGGGATTGGGACAGCTTTAGCACTCAGTCACAGAGGTAACCAGACAGACTCAGGCAGAGTCTCTGGGACTACTGGTTATAGGATGTGACTGGTGGTGCTGCCTAGCAGGGGGATCTGTTGAGATCTGTGCTAGAGCGGGGAGAGAAACCATAAGAAAGGACAGTCCGGACTGGTGGAGTCCCTGGTGGTGCCTAGAGACAGGCAGTAACCACGAGCAGGTAGGAACCTGACAGGGAGAGCCAGGGAAGGGTGTCACACTGCTCCTTCAGGGGGAGTGCAACCCCATCCAGAGCAGGTCGAGCCTCTCCCATCTGGTCAGGGGAACCACCTACTAACAGCATCTCAGTCTTATCTGGATTGAGCTTCAATTTATTCGCTCTCATCCAGTCCATTACCGCAGCCAGGCATCGGTTCAGCACCTTGACAGCCTCACCTGAAAGGGATGAACAGGAGAAGTAGAGCTGCGTGTCATCAGCATACTGGTGGCAACGCACTCCAAAACTCCTGATGACCGCACCCAGCGGCTTCATGTAGATGTTAAAAAGCATGGGGGATAGTACTGACCCCTGTGGAACTCCGTATTGGAGGACCCAGGGTGCCGAGCAAGACTCCCCTAGCACTACCTTCTGGAGACGACCCGCTAAATAGGAGCAGAACCACTGCCATACAGTACCTCCAACTCCCAAATCAGCGAGTCTCCCCAGAAGGATACCATGGTCGATGGTATCAAAAGCCGCTGAGAGATCAAGGAGAATCAACAGGGTTACACTCCCCCTGTCTTTCTTCCGACAGAGGTCATCATACAGGGCGACCAAGGCCGTCTCAGTGCCAAAACCGGGCCTGAACCCCGATTGAAATGGATCTAGATAATCGGTCTCATCCAAGAGTGCCTGGAGCATTAGAAGTATCCTGAGACGGCAATCCTAGGCACACTTACCCAGGAGTATCTCCCAAAGGATAACGCTGTAAATTAAAGTGATTTGAACTGGCCACATCCCACTCTAGACCAGGACAGCTGCTTAGGAAAGATAATTCACTCTTCCCCCTGCACTATTTTCCTATCAAAATCACACCCTGAGGATTAAGTTTGTAGCAAGCAGCACTTTGAGGGGCAGATGAAAGTGGATCAGCATGGGAGGGAAGGGGTTAATCCTTATGCTACAGTCCCAATTCCGATAAGAGGGCCCTGCGGCTGCTTTTTCTGAAGAAAGAGTCATGGCCAATTCTAAGCATGTCAATTAAAATGCTTACAAGGTAGCACATAATTCTGTTCTGAGTGTTGCCATTTTTAATGCCTGGTTTGTGCTTATTTATTCTCTTGCAGCGAGGCAGATCAGTTTGGCCTATGTAAACGGAAGCAGAGCATTGCTGGCATATAAATCAAGAGGATGTAATGACTCCCCTGTGAGGAAAGGTTGTAGCATCTGAGGCTTTTTAGTTTAGAAAAAAGGAGAGTAAGAGGTGACCTGATAAAAGCAGAGCTTGGAAAAGTTACTTTTTTGAACTACAACTCCTATCAGCCCAATCCAGTGGCCATGCTGGCTGGGGCTGATGGGAGTTGTAGTTCAAAAAAAATAACGTTTCCAAGCTCTGGATAAAAGTGTATAAAATCATGCATGGATGGAGCAAGTGGATAGTTTTTCTCTCTCTCTCATCACGCTAGAACTCGTGGACATCCAATGAAGCCGAATGTTGGAAGATTCAGGACAGACAAAAGAAAGTATTTCTTCACACAGCACATAGTTAAACTCTGGAATTTGCTCCCACAAGAGGTAGTGATGGCCACTGCCTTGGATGACATTAAAAGAAGACTAGACAAATACATGGACTGTAAGGTTATCAGTGGCTACTACCCATGATGGCTCTGCTCTCCCTCCATGGTCGGAGGCAGTATGCTTCTGAATCCCAGTTGCTGGGATGAATACCAATTGCTGGAAACGTCAGGAGGGGAGAGTGCTGTTGTGCTTAGGTCTTGCTTGCAGGCTTCCCCGAAGAGGCATCTAGTTGGCCACTGTGGGAACAAAATGCTGGACTAGATGGGCCTTTGGCCTGATCCAACAGGATTGTCTTATTTGTTTGTTTGTTTATTAAATTAATATCTCACCCTTCCTCCCAGAAGGAGCCCAGGGCGGCAAACAAAATCACTAAAAGCACTTTAAAACATCTTAAAAACAAGACTTTAAAACATATTAAAGCAAAACATCTTTAAAACTATATTAAATCGAACATCTTAAAAACATCTTTAAAAAAAAAACTTTAAAAAAATCTTTAAAAGCAGTTCCAGCACAGACATAGACTGGAATAAGGTCTCTACTTAAAAGGCTTATTGAAAGAGGAAGGTCTTCAACAGGTGTTGAGAAGACAACAGAGATGGCACCTGTCTAATATTTAAGGGGAGGGAATTCCAAAGTGTTGGTGCCACTACACTAAAGGTCCAACTCCTATGTTGTGTGGAACGGCTCTCCTGATAAGATGGTACCTGCAGGAGGTCCTCACTTGCAGAATGCAGTGACTGACTATAGGGCTTTGTACACCAAAAACTAGAACCTTGAACTTGGCCAGGTAGCTAATGGGCAGTCAGTGCAATTCTTTTACCAGTGGGGTATCATGTTGGTGATACCCTGCCCTGGTGAACAGTCGTGCCACCACATTTTGCACCAGCTGCAGCTTCCAGACCAACCTCAAGGGCAGCCCCACATAGAACACGTTACAGTAATCCAGCCTGGAGGTTACCAGTGCATGGACAACAGTGGTCAGGCTATCCCAGTCCAGAAACAGCTGCAGCTGTCTTACTAGCCAAAGCTGGTAAAAGGCACTACTAGTCACTGAGGTCACCTGGGCATCTAGTGACAAAGATAGATCCAGGAACACCCCCAGACTCTAAAAGAGGAAGTACGTCTCCATCCAAAGCAGGCAAATGACCAGTTATCTGAACTTGGGAAACACTAAACAATATTCTGACTAAGAACCTGTGCAGTAATCAATCCAGAGGACTACCTGTCAAAATAAAAAGAGTAAAATCAAAGTTAGTTAGTTATTTCCCCTTTAACCACTGAAATGCTGAATTGCAGGTAGGGAATACCCATACAAAGCTACACAAATTGAACAGTGATGTAAGCCTTACCAAAGGCTAAATTGTTTTGATAAATTTAGTATAATTTAAACTGTTATAAGTCACCCAGGGATGAAGGTCAGGAGTTGACTGAACAACCACCAGCTTCCAGGTGAACTGCACCTCAGAACACATAGTTGTCTAAGATTTAAAACATTTTTTAAAAAAATGTTTAAGAACATATTAAAAAGCAATTCCAACACAGACGCAGACTGGGGTAAGGTCTCTACTTAAAAGCCTTGTTGAAAGAGGAAGGTCTTCAATAGGTGCTGAAAAGATAACAGAGGTGGCACCTGCCTAATATCTAGTCTGGCAGGATTTGTTCTTGACAAATCCATGTTGGCTTCTAGTAATCTTATCTACCAGGACGTCTTTAAAAACCACCTTGTGATTCTTCAAGAAATCCATGTCAGGAAATGAGCAAACCTCATTTCCTTCTTTACTTTATGATCAGGCTAAGGGAGCAGCTGCCTCTGCAATAAAGGTCACATAATATGCTGTTCTATGGGATCCCTACCGAGTACTTAGAAGTTTCCTGTTTATGAGGAGGTGTCTTGAGAACTTCACGGCATGGCCAGTAAAAACAATGACAGAGGGAAGCTAGTTTCAGTGTTGCAATAAAAACATCATAAAAACCACAGACCTGGGAGTAGGTCTTACCAAAGTAGGCATCGGCTTAATATGAAAAAGATAATCCTGAGGAGATAATGTAGCTAGGAATGGAGGAGGAATTTGGATGAGTAATTTGCACTGAAACAATATGTGAACTGAAAGGCAGCTATCCTTCAAAACCCTGAATTTTGCAGTGCAGTTTTTAACCAAACAACGTATCAAAAATGCATATTAGGGAGAAATGTACATAAACATGCATATGTTAGTGAAAATAACACAGGAAAATGCATTATATTAGGGAAGCTAATGCTATGGGCTCACTAGTAGCTTCAAAAGCAACCAGAATTATACAGCCACAAGAGTGGCTGTATACTGTAGCCAGCATGGATTTTCCACATTCCTCAATGTTCAATTGAAAATACCCCCTCATGCCATTCTGATCCTTCCCATAAGCTCGTTTCAAAACAAAACCTTACAAAACGTATAGTACTGAACTCAGAAACGCTTGCTTAACAGCCCTCTAAATTTTCATGGCGATACACAAAACAGTCAGAGAGAATTGAAAGTTTGAAGTGTAAAAAGAGAGAGACAAAACCAGACCCCTTTTGAACTTTTTTCTGTCAGAGTTCTCATAATCTGTTGAAATTAATTAAAAATCAGCCGTGTTCACTGAGTGCCTGTAATCCTACTACTGACCTTGCCCCATACTCTGACCATCTTCTGCAGTTTAAAGTTTAAAAAATGCCTGGCTGATTTTTAATTAATTTAGGAAATTTAGCATTAGAGTCAATGATAAGAATGGACATGCTCAGTAAGAACCAACTGTCAGTGTTCTAAAAGCCAGATTCATAGCTGCTTGACTTGGCTAATTAGGTGGCCACACCCAGGCCAGACCTTTGTTTCACTTTAGATAGTCATGACTGTCCCCAAAGAATCCTGGGGAGTGTTGTTTGTGAAGCGTGCTGAGATGAGACTTCTATTCCCCTGACAGAGCTCCAGTGGCCAGAGTGGTTTAACAGTTAGCCGCTCTGACTGAAGCTCTAGCAACTCTCAGCACCCTTCACTAACTACTCCCAGGATTCTTTGGGAGAAGCCATGACTGTCTAAAGTGGAATAACAGTCTGGTGTGGATGTGGCCAGGGACAGTTTTGGTTTAAATTTGAGTGGGAGGCTACATGTGCCTGCTGTAGAATAAAAAGGTGGGGGAAACGCCGAAAAGGAATGATACTGTTCACAATGTTTCCCTTTTGGAAAGGAAAGGGGCTTCCTCTCTGCCCAGTGCCCACCCACCCAATCTCCTCCCCTCCCCTTCCTGCCCCCTCCCCTCCCCCAGGTTAGTTTCACCTATCTTAAGCATGATTGCACAGGAGTAAATCTCATTAAACTAAAAAAGCATGCAAATGATCAAACCTGCCCTCGCCTCTTCCTCACTTCTATCCCCATCCTCTTGCCCCTTTCCTCCTCCTTCCTTTGCCCCTCCTCGCCCTTCCTTTGCCCCTCTCTGCAGCTCCCCCATCCACTTCTAATCTCCCCCTCCTGCCTGCTGCCATCCCTCTCCTCCTCCCTTCCTCCTGCACTTCCTCCTCCCCCCTTCCCATCCCCTGTGGTCAGCTTCACCTATCCTAAGCATGATTGCAGGAGGGTAAATCCCACTGAACTCAATAAGCATGCAAATAATCAATCCATTCTCAGCCCTGGCCTACCACTAGGAGGAAGGGTGGGATATAAATCTAATTAATAATAGTAATGATGATGATAATAATAATGAGGGTGATGATAGTGTTTACATCTCACACTCCCTGCTCTTCCAGCCCTAATTACCTTCTTCCTTGTATCGTGTGCCCCCATTTTCAGAAAGGAGAGGTGGAGGTGCACTGCAACTGGCAGAACAGGGAGTGCGTCTCTACACTTAGTTTCCAATAGCATCATTTAAGTGGACAAAGTTAAGTTGATGAGGCATAGTTCCATTCAAGTTCATTTATGTTGTCTGGAGTTTGTAGTCAGAGGATATCTTCTTAGGGCCGGTATAGTGAGCTGCTGGCCCCCATTCTCTAGAATGACTGGGGGCTCTACAGGAGAGTGTAAGAGTGGTAGTAAAACAGAAAGAGATTATGTTTATAAACCATAATTCAGTGTTATAGGCAAACCTCAGGCTTCCCCTTCCTCTCTCCTCCACTGCTGCAGCAATGAGAAGAGGTTCTGAGGCATCTGCTTTCATGTTTAACTAACCAGAACCTTCAGGGTGTTCTCTGCAATGCTACCTGTGCCACATGCAGTGCCCACCAGGCATTGGTGAAGAATCACAAAGTGTGCATGAGATAGTGGTGTTGGGAGGAGAGGGTTGTATTTGTTATACACTGGGGAAAGTTTTGAGACAAGCCAGACCTGTACAAAAGGGATAGGCTGCACTTGAACCAGGTAACTGGTGGTTAAAATCAGAAATGTGCCCGAGCAGGTTTCCAACTGTTCCCTGGGGGGAAGTTGGCAGCAGCTCAGGAGCATCCAGTTTGGGATAAACCGTCACAAAGGAATGAGGATGAAACTGTTTGAATTGTAAAAAGGGAGCAGAGCAGAACCAGGCAATGAAATCGTAGGGGGACATTCAAAGAGGCCAAATCACCATAGAGGAAAATGGATATTCCCGGGAGACTCTGCACATAGCTGTTTATTCGCGAATGCTAGAAGCCTCTAAGCCAAGATGGACAAAGTGAGAGGTTGGTTTTGAAAGGAGAGCAAAGATATAGTGTGCACAATGGAAACATAGTGAAATGTAGAGACATGGAAGACACATATCTCTGGTTAACAAACTCTATACCATAGAATCTCCTTGAAGGGCAGGGAAGATTATGCTAGAGCAGCCTTTCCCAACCAGTGGGCCACTAGGTGTTGTTGGACCACAACTCCCATCAGCCTCAGCCTGCATTGCCAATGGTCAGGAAAGATGGGATTGTGGTCCAACAACATCTGGTGGCTCACTAGTTAGGAAAGGCCATGCTAGAGAGATGGTGTGACTCTGTACATGACTCTGTGGTCCCACAAGATGGAAATGCTGAAGGGAGCAGAGTCCTTCACAGATGAATCACTGTGGGTGATGGTGCCAGGTCCCAAAAGTAATTTAGCATTGCTCCCCAGACCAAACCACCCAAGGTGATCTCGGGAGGGAGAATGCAATGAAGGAAGTGTTGTAGTAATGGGTGACTTCAGTTACCCTTGCATTGGCTGGGTAAATATATGTTCCAGTCACAACAAAGAGGTAACATTTCTAGATACCTTAAATGACTGTAGCCTAGAAGAGATAGTCATGGAAACAACCACCAGAAAAGAAACCTTGCAGGGATGGGTGAGAATTTCAATTCTGTTTGCATTTCAAGCAGAATTTATCAAATTCGCACTTTCCGAAATGATATGAGAACCCAGCCATCCTTCGAAATTCGCATTCATGAGAATTTTGGGATGCAGTTCGCCAACTAAACAAAATTTACAAAAATGCATATATTAGGGGGAAGTGTGCATAAAAGTGAATGCATGAGTAAAAATAACATGCAAAAAGGCATGATGTGATGAGAAATGGCTTGCAAAAATGTGTCCCTTTGTCAAAACTGTCTGCAAAAATGTGTTTATTTGGAGAAATTCGCACTAAAATGGTGATAAATTTTCATGAGGATTTTTTTTAAAATAATTTGCAGATTGCTGTAAAAATGTAGAGAACTGAATTTAACACTGGAAAAATGAGAAACGGAGAGAACCGAAACAGACAGATCCTTCCATCCCTAAAACCTTGTATTAGGGTTAACCAAGTGGCTCCCAAGGACCTGGTGTGTGGTTGAACTGATTCATCTCCTACTTTTCTGTCTCTCACCCTCCAGAGTTGGTTTTGGGGTTCTCCTCCGTAGGGTTTTATCCCCATAAGATGTTTTATACTTCTACAAACTATGGGGTCCCCTCAAGCCTACTGATATTCTCCACATGCATGGATGGTGCAGTTTTGGTTATATAGTAGTATATTCCCAGGACAGGTTAGGACTTTAGCCTGAACCATTGCTTCAGGGGTGTCTACCCCATCACATCCGTGGATCATCATTCAGTTATGTGTCTATCTGTTCTCTGTGCATTCAGACACTCTTGAGATATTGTCACCTGAGATGGAGGAACCAGTTTTTGTCTACATTTGTATATCACAAGGTGTCATTTTGAATCAAGATAGTGGATTGAACTTTTCCAAACTTCACTGATTTGAACACTTTTGAAGATATCATTACCCAATTTGGCATTATGGTTTCTGAGATTGAGGAGGTTTTTGTCTATATTTGGATACCACTGGATGCCATTTTGAATCAAGATGGTGGGCTGAACCTTTTGAAATGGCACTGATTTTAACAAAATTTGGCAGCAAACTAATAGAGTTGTGCCCCAGATTTGGCCAAAGCCTGAATCCCAAACTGAATTGGGCCAATTCAGGTGGATCCAGGCTTCAACTGGGTTGAAACAGGCCTGGATCACCCTGATTTGGGCTGCCTGGAGCGATTTGGAGCTGTCAGGGGCATTGTGCGGAAACAAGGAGAGTCAGGGAGCCTCTGCAAAGAGCAGCATGGAGTTGTTTGCAAGAGGACTTCCAAATAGCTCCACACTGTGCGTTGGATATGTGTGCTTGTTCCTCACTGGGAAACACATGCACACACAGTGAAACTGAAAAGAACTGGTGCCTGTGCTCATCAGTTGGTGGGCAGAGGGTGCCATCCTGCTAGCTGCAGGGGTCTGACTTGCCAGCATGTGACCCGCAGGGTATGTGCTGGGGAAGCAGATCCCAGCAGGATTGAAAAGGATGTGGCCCAGAACACTGAGGTCCCAACTAGGGATGGAATTGTCTCCTTTTTTACTTTTCATTTTTAAATGTCGCCCCCTGGTGGTCCTTAACAATCAAATTCCTTTTTCTTCTAAGATCTTTTCATTTTTCAGATCTCCTCCGATTTTTTTGCTTGGCAGAGAATTATTGATATTAAAATTGCTATTTATTCATGAGTCTCCACTTGTATAGATATTTATTATGAACTCTGTAATGATTACCTGCTTACATTCCTTTTCAAGTGCATTGCAGAGCAGACAGATTAAGGCAGATAATCAAGTCAGTGTTTTCCCCCTGCTGCTTACAATCAACACTTCATCCCCCCCACTGCTTACAATCAATACCTCATTACCCCCTGCTGCTTTCTGTCTGTTAGTTGCAATCAACACTTCATTGACATTAGTGAAAGGGAATACACATTTGAAGAGCTCACATAGAAAGTAGATCGATAAAAGTATCATTCACACTATCAATGATTTCAAAGCGAATTTTTAAAAAATGAGTCAGGAAATAGAAGAGTGAATCAGAAACCAGGTGCTGAGAGCTGCTACTTCAAAATTCTCTCTGCAAAGACAGAGAATATCAGAAATAATAATCCAATGGCAAATCCAATTATTGCAGAAACGGATCCCTTGGCTAGTCCCAATGCAGGAAGAGGAGACCTCATCGTGAGGTTGAGAAGAGGAGAGAAAAACCCAGCTAATGCCCTCATGTTGGTACAGCACCAGGAGTTGACTCAGTCTCTGTCACCACTGGTTATGGCCGCCATCCTGATGGCAAAGCTGATGCAGGAGTTGGTTTAGGGGGCAGCCGTGAGTGAGGTGGGTCTTTCTCAGGTGGCTGCTTCCCATAATGCAGCAGCAGAAGCAATGACAGCCAGGTAAGTGGCAGTCATGGATTGGGAGGCGGTGGTGTTGTCATCAATGGTGGGAGCAGCAGGAGCCTGAACCACACCAAGCTAGGACGCCATGGGACAACAGTGTGGAAAAGTGAATCAGCAGAGAGGAGAGGGCTAGTAGGTCTGGCTCAGCAACAGAGCACGTGCAGCAGCAAGGGGCAATTCTGCTGGCTGCAGGGGTCTGCTTTGCAGTCATGTTCCCCGCACTGAAAGGCCAATAAAATAGATGCCAGGCAACTTTCTCTGGTTATAGCTGTTGTAGGAACAACCTTATTGCAGTGGAGGCAGACAATTACCAATATGTGAGAGCATATTCATGGTTATTGAGCAAAAGATTGGCTTAGCAATCAGAGATGCAAAAGGCTATTGTAAGGTAACAGCATGTAGTTCAGTTCTCTTTTAAATGGTTAATTTTAGAGTGCAGACCTTCGTAGCTAAGAAATGGTCTGGGTCTCTACACTGTGAGCCTGATACTCTATTCACTATGTCATATCACCTCTCTCTAAAGTACTCCATAAATACTAATTAGTAGTAGTAGTAGTAGTAGTAGTATGTTTATCAGTTATGTATTGTGAGAAATAAAATCTTTTTTTAAAAAAAATAGGATTCTCACAATGGATTCAAGTTGTTACTGAATTCCTGTTGAGGACACTATGATCTATTTTGGCATGAACATTCATGAAGTGATAAGAAACAGCAAGGTTTGGAGTAGGGTTGGGGGGAAATTCGATTCAGTGTGCATTTAAAGCCAGCTTCATCAAATCTGCACTTACCGGAAAAACATGAGAACTAAAGCCATCCTTCGAAATTTGAACTTATCCAAAATGCTGAAGAATTTTCATGCGGATTTTTTTTAAAATGCAAATTACTGCAGAAATGTGGAGAACTGAATTTAAGATCAGAAAAATGAGAAACAGAGAAATGGAATTGACAGATCATTCCATCCTTAGTCTCGAGTGGTCAAGAACTGCATTGTGTCTCTCTCCAAGCTAGTTCATGTATCTAACAAAGGAGGTGTTGCCTATGAAATTTAAATGTATATGTGCTAGCTGCTGTAGAAGGACAACAGACTTTTGACCTATGCCAAATACAAGATATCACCACTCTTCTGGACCATGGTATTTTTTGCAACTCCGATCTTACAAGAGACATATTGGAATGCTAACTGTTATTTTATAGATTATTTCAACCAGGATTTAACAGTATAAAAAACTGCCAGTCATGGCTATGAAAACCAGGTTTAGATGTTTAAAACCACAGCCAATACCTGCCCATTAGCTACCGGGTTAAGATCAAGGTTCTAGCTTTGGTGTACAAAACTCTATACAGCCTGGGACCGAGATACCTGAAAGATCATCTTACCCCCCATATACCCAGGTGATCACTACGCTCTGTAGGTGAGGGCCTTCTGCAGATACCATCTTATCAGGAGGTCCATTCCACACAAAATAGGAAGCAGACTTTTAGTGTCATGGCACCTACCCTTTGGAATTCCCACCCCTTAAATATTAGACAGGCGCCTTCTCTGTTATCTTTTCAACGCCTATTGAAGACCTTTCTCTTTCAACAAGCCTTTTAAGTAGAGACCTTATCCCAGTCTGCATCTGTGTTGGAATTGTTTTAAAAGATGCTTTTAAAGCTTTCTCTAATTTTTTTTTTATTTTCATAAACGAAATATAAACATAACCAACAAAATAAACCCAAAATATTACATTATGTAGATCACAATCATATTGCTTGTAAAGATTACATTTTGATTATCCAAAGTGAATTATTACTGCAATTTTAATTCATACATTAATACTGTTCCCTTTCTTTTCCTTTCCTGCCGGAGTTTTGAATATCATTTCTATCCTTTCATTTATTGGACCATTTAATAATAGTGCCATATCCATGTGTATGCCATTGGCAGCGGGATCCTTATATATTGTAGATTTATATAATTGATAAAATCATACCATACTGAAATGAAATTAGTCTCTTTACTTTATCTCTTGCTCTCTTTAAATCATCTGTTAGTTTTTCGAGGAAAGCTATATCCTAAACTGTTTTATACCAAGAATCTATATTTGCTCCTTTAAGGTCTGTCCAAGATTGTACAATAGTAATCCTTGCTGCTGCTAACAAAAAACTTGCCAACTTCTTATTTTTAATGTCAAGATCTTCATTCAGAAATAAATTCAATATTACTAATTGAGGTGTCAGTGTAATTTTTTGTTGGGTTAGCTGGTATTGCACAGTGGGGAGGAAAGCCTGGCTGGGACTCCAGAGTCTGTGAGTTCAGTTACAACAACAATCTTTATTGCTTAGTCAACAGACCATTGCAAAACAAAACTAAGTACAAAACATAAAACATATACTTTAAAATGGGTTATATCAATCAATACATATATTAAGGACAGTGCGCAGATTTATGGTATCTGACCTCCATGGCCAGGTTCAGAAATTTGGCCACTTGAATGGTAGTTGCTTTATCAGAGCCCTCGAGGAGGGCTGATGGAAGAGCAACCTGGGAGCAGCCTGGGAAAGATTGCAAAATGGGGTGTAAAAGATCTTTTCTGGCCCCGTCATAGAATCTACAATTAAACAGGATGTGTGATACCATCTCCACTTCAGACTTGTCACAGGGACAGTATCTGTTGTTCCTCGGGATTTTATCATACCTGCCTGATGACTCAAGAGCCAGTGTTTTTAAGAAAAATGCACAGAAGAGAAACTACATGTTACAAGGCCTAGAGAAGTTACATGCCCTGCTGAAGCTTATCAGCAAGAATACGTGCTGGGAAGCTGGTGTGTGATGGCTAGCTTGGAATGCAGATATGGGTGGAGAAATTAATGTGCTGGGTGCATAAGAAATGATGGGCATGCATAAGTTAGAAGATGAACCAATGGAAAGGTGGCAGGATGGCATTAGGGGGCCAATTAGAATGTGTCATGAATTTTTGCTTCCATTGTATAAAAGTGTAGCACCCCCCCATAAGGGGTGTGCTTGTTTTGCGAATTATCACCTTGCACCTCTTCTGGCCAGAATGAAATAAAGCTTGTTGGACCCTTCAACCTGGGTGTGGTCTTTTGGCTGTACTGCGCACCGGGCAACGAACCCATTTGGGAGACAGCATGCCCTCTAAAAGTTTAGAGGGTAAAGCATCAAAGCGAGCCAAAGAAAAGGCCCTTCTATACTTAGGCACAGATAACCAACTTAAATAGCGCATCCCCTCTTTGTGAGGGAAACCTATTAGACCCAGTGAACTGGGGGAGCAGGGCCGGAGGCTGCTACGAGAAGCTCTTGGTTATCAATATCAACTAATTGCTGTTTGACCATTGCCTTAGCCCTATTGAATTCCATAGAAAGCAGGTCAGCAGGGGAGACGCCTACCGAGGCAATTTTCTCCAACACCAATTTGGATCAAGATGAATTGGTGGGGTCACTCAAGACCTGTCTCGTAAATGAATCTTGAGAAAGCATGGAGCAACAACGTAGCCAATATTGAATAGTATAAGTCCATGCTAGACAATTTATGGAATTAAGGCCAGCCTCCAACATGAGAGTAGCTCCGGAGACACATCTTGGAACACCAAAGATGGATCTCAAAAAGAAAGTCCCTTGAAATAGGGGATCCAAATTGGGGCCCCGTATAGCATCATCGGGACTATTTTAGATCTTACAACACAAACTGCAGCTGGGACAAATTTCCCACCCTTGGAAAAATAGAAATGGGTTAACACACCCAGATT
Source organism: Rhineura floridana (assembly GCF_030035675.1). Classification (NCBI taxonomy): domain Eukaryota; kingdom Metazoa; phylum Chordata; class Lepidosauria; order Squamata; family Rhineuridae; genus Rhineura; species Rhineura floridana. The sequence goes on along the minus strand of NC_084489.1, from coordinate 84,843,139 downwards.
TTTCTCTGCTTTGACTTTAACATATTTAGCTTGGGATCTCCAACTAAGTGATTCATGGAACCAAATCCCCAGGTACTTGTAGGAGTTAATCTCTTCAATTCTGACGGGTCCAATAAACCAGGGGAACCTAACCTTTCTCCTAGAGAACACAATTACTTTAGATTTAGTGTGGTTGATTGTTAAGAAGTTGCCTTTGCAGTAGTCTGCAAAACCCGTAAGTAGTCTTTTTAGACCCAGCTGGGTTTGAGATATTAGGACCGTGTCATCTGCGTAGAGCAGAATGGACACTTTTGCAGACCCAAGTTTGGGAGGATGGGATTGTATCCTTCCCAAAGCAGAGGGAAGATCAGCCAGGTATAGATTGAATAGGGTGGGCGCAAGGACACACCCTTGTCTGACACCTTGTGAGGAGTGGATCTCCCTTGAGAGATGGCCAAGATGACTACATCAGACTTGAATGGAGGTATTATAATATAAAGCAGATATCAGAAACAGTAGCCTTTTCTCTATCAAAAGAGATTCTAATTTTCTCCATAGTCGTTCACGAGAGATGGAGTCAAAAGCAGACTTCAAATCAATGAAGGCTGTAAAGAGTTTACCCCCTCGAGGCTTAGAATGTTTATACACTAAATGAGCCAGAATGAAGCAGCGATCAAGAGTAGAACACCCTGGTTTGAATCCTATCTGCTCTTCTCCCAAGATGTTGTTAGCACTTAACCACAGTTTCAGCTTTGAGCTTAAATAACTGGCATACGTCTTCCCCACAATGGACAACAAGCTGATTGGGCGGTAGTTACTAGGGTCACTCTTAAGGCCGTTCTTATAAATAGGAATAATATAAGCTCTCAGCCAGGTTGTGGGGATTATTCCCGATTTATTAATTAACGTAAAAAGAGAGGCCAGCAGAGGAGCCCACCAGCTGATATTGCATTTCAGCAGCTCTGGGGGAATACCGTCTGGTCCGGGGGCTTTGCCCACCTTTAGTTGAGTTAGTAATTCCGCGATGGTATTAGTATCAATGGGGGGCCACTCAGGGATGTCAGTCGACAAAAAAGGGGGGAGCTTAGTTTTGATGAATTTGGATCGTTAAACACGACCCGAAAGTGCTCCTCCCAGATGTTAGCTGGGATATCACAATCAGGGCTGCCATTATGGTTAGCCAAGGCTCCAGAGACTAGCTTCCAGAAAGACTTGGTGCTTCGCGTGACAGTTGCAGCATTTAGTTATCAGCATTTGCCATAGATCCCTGGTGGCCTCGTTTTTCTTCCTGAAAATGAGTTTCTTATACTCTTTTCGTAACACATAATAAGAATGCGGAAGTTGGCGTTCATTATTGCTACGGTAGCAACGATAGGCAGAGCGAATTCTCCTCCTGAGATCACTACAGAGTCTGTGAGTTCACATCCCCGCTCGTGTCTCCTGGGTGTAAAGGGCCAGCTGAAGATCACTCCCACAGGGAGTGGCTCAGGGGTGACGTCCCCGCCACCTGTGCAGCCGTGGGCAAGCTGCATAGTCCCAAGGAGCCCAGTGGCCCCAGCTGGCAGTTGCAGACAAGGAAGGGGCTGGCTTGTGCAGCTGTGGCAAGCTGAGCAGGCCGCAGCCAGCTGGGGAGGACTAGCCTCAGAGGAAGGCAATGGCAAACCCCCTCTGAATACCACTTACCATGAACACCCTATTCATAGGGTAGCCATAAGGTGGGATCGACCTGAAGGCAGTCCATGTCCATTTTTTCATCTGTTCAATCTCCTTAATCACAGACACCCAAAATCTGTGAAATTTTTTTGACACTCCCACTGTGTATGTATATACGTACCAATTCTTTGACACCCCCTCCAGCACATTGAAGATGTTCCTGGATTCATCAATGCTATTTTCTAGGTCTCAGATCCCACTGATATATGATTTTCAAAGGCAATTCTCCGTGTTTAGCTGCTATTGTTCAGTGTGGTGGCTTATTCCCTTGTGTTATCCACTCTTCCCTATCTATTCAATAATCTCAAAAAGGTTTTAAAGCTTCTTTTTTTAAAAAAAAATGATTTTAATGGGGTTTTGTTTTAATATATTTTAAAAGCTTTTGTTTTTAAGATGTTTTAAAGTGCATTTCCTCCTCTAGGATGCACACCTTAACGTGGTGAGGGGGTTTGAGCGTGTCGAAGAAGCAGAGAGCAATGCCGTCAGGATTCTAGACCAAGAGGCTGGACTCCTAGCAGGGGCACCCATGGCCGAATGGTCAAAGCTGAGACACCAGACTAAGGTGCATCCAGACCCAGAGGAAGGCAGTGGTAAACCACCTCTGAATACCTCTTACCACGAAAACCCTATGAACAAAGTATCCAAAATGCAACATGAGATAGTGCTGGAAGATGAGACCCCCCAGGTCAGAAGGCATTCATTGAGCTACTGGGGAAGAAAAATGGACAAGCTCGAGTAGCGCTGTGACTAATGATGCAACTGGATCAAAGCCAAAAGGAAGCCCGGAGGCTGATCCACACAGATGTGAACGGAGAGTCCTTTGTGGCATTAAAAAAGCCCTGTGCATCATGAGCATCTACAAAATGCTGGATTTCTTGAGCTTTCTTTATCCACCAGGTGTTCTTAAGTTCTCTAGTTCTTCTTTGGACCTCAGCATTTGCTCTGGCATAGATTTTTTTCTTAGCATCACAGTTAATGTCTTTTTGCCATATCTGGAAGGCTTCTCTTTTCTGGTCAATGATATGTTCAATCTCACTATCATTCTCATCAAACCAGTCCTGATGTTTCTTAGTTAGGTATCCGGTAGTTTGTTCACATGCTGCAATAATGGAAGTCTTCAGTTTAATCCAGTGTTCCTCAACGTTTTCAGGGAGTTCTGTAGGCAGATGTTTCTTGAGAGTTGTTTGAAAGCAAGCTCACTTAATAGGATCCTGAAGGGCTTGGATGTTCATTTGACGCCTTGGTTTTCTTCCTTGGAGCCTATGTTGCAGAACAATATTAATGGCCATAGTGGATCGAATTAATCGGTGATCTGTCCAGCAGTCATCGGCACCCGTCATGGCCCTGGTGAGGAGTACATCATGATGATCTCTGGCACGGACAATTACATAATCCAGGAGATGCCAGTGCTTCTACCGAGGGTGCTTCCATGATGTTTTAAATTTATCTCTCTGGTGAAAGAGTGTGTTTGTAATAACAAGATTATGCTCTGCACATTTAGTCAGAAGTAGAATGCCATTCAGGGTGCTATTGCCAACTCCTTCTTTCCCAATGGTTTCTGGCCATAAATCAAAATCACGGCCAACTCTTGCATTGAAATCACCCAGGAGGATAATTTTATCCTCCTTAGGTATCTCTGATAAGAGGTGTCCAGCTGGGTATAAAAATTTTCCTTGATGTCTTCATCAGCATCTAATGTTGGTGCATAAGCACTTAGAATAGTTGCGTGCTGGTTTTTGGCGAGTTTTAATTGGAGAGTTGAGAGTTGTTCATTAATGCCAATAGGAACTTCTGACAAGAGCTTCACAAGATCATTATTAATAGCAAAGCCTACTCCATGTATTCGTCGTTCTTGTTCAGGCAGTCCTTTCCAGAAGAAGGTGTAACCTCCTTTTTCTTCCTTCAATTGTCCCTCTCCTGCTCTTCGAGTTTCTTGGAGTGCTGCTATGTCAATATTAAAACATCTCAACCCCCTCGCAATGATGGCAGTCCTGCGTTCAGGATGTTCACTATCTGTATTGTCCAGCAATGTCCGTATATTCCACTTTCCAAAGTTCATATGTCTTTTGCGACCGCTAAGTGGTAACGAGGACATTAAACTTGTCAAGGATTATCAATACTTTGGCACAGTCATTAACCAAATGGAGACAACAGTCAAGAAATCAGAAGAAGGCTAGGACTGGAGAGGACAGCTATGAGAGAACTAGAAAAGGTCCTCAAATGGAAAGATGTATCAGTGAACACTAAAGTCAGGATCATTCAGACCATGGTATTCCCAATCTCTATGTATGGATGTGAAAGCTGGACAGTGAAAAAAGCGGCTGAGAGAAAAATAAACTCATTTGAAATGTGGTATTGGAGGACAGCTTTGCACATACCATGGAGCGGAAAAGACCAATAATTGGGTGTTAGAACAAATTAATCCAGAACTATCACTAGAAGCTAAAATGATGAAACTGAGGTTATCCTACTTTGGACACATAATGAGAAGACATGATTCACTAGAAAAGACAATAATGGTGGGAAAAACAGAAGGGAGTAGAAAAAGAGGAAGGCCAAACAAGAGATGGATTGGTTCCATAAAGAAAGCCACGGACCTGAATTTACAAGATCTGAACAGGGTGGTTCATGACAGATGCTCTTGGAGGTCACTGATTCATAGGATTGCCATAAGTCGTAATTGACTTGAAGACACATAACAACAACAAAGTGCTTTTAGTATTTTTGTTTCCCACCCTGGGCTCCTTCTGGGAGGAAGGAGATATAAATTTACTAAATAAATAAATAAATAATAATTAACTGAAATTAATAACAGAAGGGGGGTGAGAGAGGGGCTGCCAAGGTGTGAGAAAGTCACTGACGTGTACAGGTGCCTCTTTGCTTTTTTTTATTTCTGAAGTGCTGTTTGTTGCTAAAGGCAGCCTATATTCACTAAAACTGCAATCCTAAGCATGTCTACTCAGCAATAAATCCCACTGAATTCAGTAAAGCTTAATCCCACTTAAATGGCATTAGGATAGCTGCCTTAATCTGATTCCTGTTTGAATTTTAAAAACCAATGGAATGTTCCACTCATTATTGTTCTTTTCAAGTGGAAAAAACTGGTCTCCCTTATTGCCTGTGATTGTATCTGTGCTCCTCTGTTAAAAGTCCCCAGCCTCTTTGTCAAAGTGGGGAGAACCATGATATGCTAGAGAAAACACTGTAAATCATAAGTACATCCACTTAATACTTAATCAGATGACAGATCAGGGTGTGCCTGTCTAACACCCATTTCTAGGCTGTCAAAGGTAGCTGTGGTTTTTCTCTTGTTTCTGCCATTCATGATATTCCAGTATTCATGTTTTATTTCTACATCATTAAGTTCATGCTCTGTCTTGGAAAACATCCAAACAAACAAACCTGAGGCATTTTAAATGGAAATAATTGCTGGTAAAAAGCTCATAGGAGTGGGGTTCTGGCCTATGGTACATTATTGCTGAGTGTTTTGGTTGCCACTTCTGCCATTTAGTTGGTATAGTACATAATCTGACTGCAACAAAGAGATATGATGGAAATGTTTACCACGTGGGCAAAGCATTTGAGCAATCATGAAAGGTAGGCATCAATACTACTTAGGTATCATTGTTACAGCAGCTGTTCAGCCTGTGGTGGCTGGTGACATTTTGACTTTTAACCTTGCTGCTTTCTTTGTACAACACTTACAGTAGGGCCCCACTCATACGTCAGGTTACGTTCCGGACCCCTGCCGAAAAGCAAAACCCACAGAAAAGCGGAATCCATTGAATAGAATGGCATGCAACGCCTGAAAATCGCCGTAAAATTGGGACAAGCGCCATATGAGTGGGGCTTTAGTCTAACTGTGTCTAATTGAGACTGCCGCATTAGTGAAGCACCGTAAAGTGAAGTGTTGTAAAGTGGAGCCCTACTGTATTTAGGAAAGTGGGTAATTTAGTTTGTGCAGAATGCCATTGTTTTCTCACTGAAAAGCCTGGATTATGTAAGGGCACCCGAGAATGATTTTCAGACAAAATTGACTCCATATCTCTTAATCTGAAATTAAGCCATACCACATTATCTGGTTCATCATTTGTTTACCCCTACACTTTCATTGCCAAAAAACTGAACGAACTTGTAAAAACTTTAATTTTAGGGAAGGTGATCAAGAGGGTTGTGGCTCAGCAATTGCAAGTACTCTTGGATGAAACATTATCTTGACCATTTCCAATCTGGCTCCAGGCCTCATTATGAGACTGAATCGGCCTTGGTCGCCCGGATGGATGATCTGATCCTCATCTGCTTCTGTGTTGGGACTGTTTTTTTAAACATGTTTTTAAAATGTTTTGTTTTTAAGATGTTTTAACGTCTTTTGTTTTTAAGATGTTTTAAAGTGCTTTTAGTGTTTTGCTGTGTCTCTGCTGCCCTGAGCTTGATGGAGAATTCTTATATTCAAACAATAAATAAAAATATATTATTTTATAAAGCTATAAAGGTTTATAACATTTTAATAAGTTCAGTAGCCAGCCAGAAGCCTTTTCTTCTTGGAGCTGTCTTCCCTGACAGTGCTAGACACCCTGCGACTTATCAGAGAAGATGAGGACTTCCTCAATAGAACACAAGAGGAATTAAGGCAGCGACACAAAGTGCAGGAAGAAAGTGACAAGTAAGAACAGGACTGCAACAGCAACAAATCCCCATGGAGGACTGTCACTGTAAGGGCAAGGAAAAACAGGAGGGATTCAGAACTGCTGCAACTAACAAATCGCTTTTACCGTCTCTCAGCAGACAGCACCCCTGAAGAGCCTCAACAAACTCACCTGCATCAAGAGACACTGACTTCACTGGAAGACTCCACACCCCAGAAGAAAGAAGCTGATGCAACCACCGCTCGCGGCAAAAAGAGGAGGGTGCTGGTGGTTGGAGACTCATTGCTTAGGGGGGTAGAGGCACCGGTATGCCAGCCGGACAAAATGAATCGGGAAGTCTGTTGTCTCCCTGGGGCACGCATCCGAGACGTCGCTGACAACCTGCCGAGGCTCATTGGGAAACAAGATAGGTACCCCTTTCTTCTCATCCATGTGGGCACAAACGACACGGCCAGAAACACCTTGGAACAGATCACCTCGGACTATGAGGCTCTGGGTAGGAAGGTCAAGGATTTAGGGGCACAGGTGGTCTTCTCGTCAATTCTTCCCGTGAAGGATAGAGGACTACAAAGGGAAAGGAAGATACTGCAGGTCAACGACTGGTTACGCAGATGGTGTCGACAGGAGAGGTTTGGATTCTGGGACCATGGTCTAAGCTTCTTGGAGGGGGGACTGTTGGCAAGAGATGGGCTGCACCTCATGAGGACTGGGAAGAATCTCTTTGGCAGAAGTATGGCAAAACTCATCAAGAGGGCTTTAAACTAAAGCCTCTGGGGGATGGAGATGATAGCTTAACTACCGATCCAAAGGCAGAGGGTTGTAAACGCAACGATTTGAAGGGTACAGCAGACACTGGGAGAGAGAAAGGGATGCACGGCAAAGCTCACAGTATAGTGGAGGAATCCAGTCAGGACAAAAGAGACTTCTGGTGTCTATATACCAACGCGCGGAGCTTGGGAAACAAGCAAGAGGAGCTTGAAGTCTTAGTGCATCAAGGCAAATATGACAGCATAGAGATAACAGAAACTTGGTGGGATGACTCCCATGATTGGAATATAGCCATTCAAGGATATAAACTCTACAGAAATGTATATATATATATTTTTATTATGGTCATAGACCAGCCAGAACTCTACAGAAAGAATAGAAGCAACAGAAAAGGAGGGGGAGTAGCGTTATACGTCAAAGACAAATACACCTCTGTGGAAATCCAAGAGAGCGAACAAAGTGGTCCAATAGAGACCATTTGGGTAAAAATAAATGGAGAAACAAATAAAACCGACATGGTAGTAGGTGTCTACTCAGACCCCCTGGCCAAGAAGAGGTGGTAGACGAGGCCTTTCTCAAACAAATCTCTGAAATCTCAAGGAGGCAAGAAGTAGTAGTGATGGGGGACTTCAACTACCCGGATATCTGCTGGGAGACAAACTCTGCGAAGCACAAAGCCTCCAACAAATTCCTGATGGGCCTTGCTGATAATTTCCTCTTTCAAAAAGTAGAAGAAGGAACAAGGGAATCGGCAATCCTGGACCTGATCTTAACTAACACGGACAAATTGGTCACGGGAATTAAAGCCGTCGGTACCTGGGGGAAAGTGACCACGTAATGCTGGAATTCGGGATTCTGGGGAAAGCCAAAGAAGAAGATAGTCAAACATGGACCTTGGATTTCAGGAAAGCCGATTTTAGCAAGCTCAGGGAAATGATGGGTAGGATCCCGTGGCTAGACAGACTAAAGAAAAAAGGAGCCCGAGAAGCGTGGGAGTTCATGAAGAATGTATTACAAAAAGCGCAATCGCAAACAATTCCAAAGAGGAAGAAAAATGGAAGACATCGGAAAAAGCCAATGTGGCTACACGGAAGACTGGTGGAGGAGGTAAAAGTAAAAAAGAGCATGTATAAAGAATGGAAGGAAGGACGCATCACCAAGGAAGAGTACCGACGAGCGGCTCGGGCTTGCAGGAATAGCGTAAGGAAAGCTAAAACCCAGAATGAGCTGAGGCTGGCGAGGGAAGCGAGGAACAACAAAAAGGGGTTTTTCAGATATGTTCGAAGCAAGAGAAAGACCAAGGAAACGGTGGGACTGCTGCTCAATGAGGATGGCAAAATGTTGACAGATAACGAGGAAAAAGCAGAACTGCGCAACGCCTATTTTGCCTCCGTTTTCTCCCAAAAAGGGAACAGTGTGCAACCTTGCATCGGTAGCAATCTCAGTAAGGGGTCGGGATTGCAGTTCAAGATTGATAAGGACATAGTCAGGAAATACCTAGTTAACCTAAATGAGTTCAAATCTCCAGGGCCTGATGAACTGGATCCCAGAGTATTGAAGGAACTTGCGGATGTACTCTCAGAACCTCTTGCCATCATCTTTGAGGAATCCTGGAGAACGGGAGAGGTGCCGGAGGATTGGAGATGGGCAAACGTCGTCCCACTCTTTAAAAAGGGTAAAAAAGAAGATCCGGGGAATTATAGGCCGGTCAGTCTGACTTCAATACCGGGAAAGATATTAAAACAGATAATAAAAGAGTCCATTGGCAACTATCTAGATGACAATGCTGTGATTAGTAGGAGCCAGCATGGGTTTGTCAAGAAAAAATCATGTCAAACTAATCTCATCTCTTTTTTTGATCGGGTCACTACCTTAGTAGATGGTGGAAATGCTGTAGATGTCATCTATCTAGATTTCAGCAAAGCGTTTGACAAAGTCCCCCACGACCTTTTGATTAGCAAACTGGTCAAATGCAGACTACATGGAAATACTGTCAGGTGGATTCACAACTGGTTGGAAAACCGTACTCAAAGAGTGGTCATCGGTGGCTCTGCTTCGGACTGGAAGGAGGTTTCGAGTGGAGTGCCACAGGGCTCTGTCCTGGGGCCGATACTCTTCAACATTTTTATCAATGACTTAGATGATGGAGTGGAGGGAAGCCTTATGAAGTTTGCAGATGATACGAAACTGGGAGGGATAGCTAACACAATGGAAGACAGGAATAAAATCCAAAGGGACCTGGATAGACTAGAAAATCGGGCTGAAATTAATAAAATGACATTCAATAAAGACAAATGCAGGATTCTGCATTTAGGCCACAAAAACAAAATACATGGGTACAGGATGGGAAATACCCGGCTTAGCAGTAGTGCATGTGAGAAGGACCTTGGAATTGTAGTGGATCGCAAGTTGAACATGACCCAGCAGTGTGATGCTGCGGCAAAAAAGGCAAACGCGGTTTGGGGCTGCATAAACAGAGCTATAGTTTCCAGGTCGAGGGAAGTAATAGTCCCACTATATTCTGCATTAGTCAAGCCTCATCTGGAATACTGCGTTCAGTTCTGGGCACCTCATTTTAAGAAAGATATAGACAAGTTAGAGCGGGTTCAGAAGAGGGCGACGAGGATGATAGCCGGTATGGAGAACAAGTCTTATGAGGAAAGGTTGAAGGAACTTGGCATGTTCAGTCTGGTGAAGAGAAGGCTGAGGGGTGACATGATTGCACTCTTTAAGTACCTGAAGGGCTATCACATAGAGGAGGGTACAGATTTGTTCACTGCTGTCCCAGAGGGTAGGACTAGGTCTAATGGTTTTAAGTTGCAGGAGCGTAGATTCAGATTGGACATCAGAAGGAACTTCTTGACAGTAAGGGCAGTTCGGCAATGGAACCAACTGCCTAGGGAGGTGGTGGGATCCCCTTCACTGGATGTCTTCAAGCAGAGGCTGGACAGCTATCTGCGGGAGATGCTCTAGCTGTGGATTTCCTGCTGTGAGCAGGGCGCTGGACTCGATGGACTACAAGGCCCCTTTCAACTCTATGATTCTATGATTCTTTGTTTGGAACAGCTTGTATTCTAAACAATTAAGATAACATAGAACACTGTCTCCAAGACTTAGGAGAATTGCAGTAGCTAAAATTCTTAGCTAAAATGATTAGCTCATTAGCTTTGGTACTCAGTGTGATGTTCCTGCTTATAGTGTAAATATGGTAAGTGCTGTTTATATAGAAGACATATGGTAAGTGGAGTGAAAGAGGAGGGGGGAGTACATGAGCAGTAGAATGCTGGATGATTGGCTGAGCGTTTGAATGGCTGGGAGTATAAATGGAAGAATGACAGTTGAATCTGGGTGGATGTTGGGAGTGTGGAGAAAGAGGTGTTTGAGGGTGGAGGTCAGGAGTGTGGAGAAAGAGGGAGTCGGAGTTCTGATTAACAATAAGTCCAGTACAAAACAGGAACAGATGAAACCATACGCTTGTGAAACATTCTAAAACTAATCTTGTTATTTCTGATATTTAATAAATACTTATTTGGTTTACCAAAGGCCTGATCCTTGGCTGGGGGATATACATACCAGAAGGGAGGGCAAGGTAATCACCAAGGCTGAACAGAAACAGTATCTAATGGTGGCAGCGGTGAAGGGAGGAATAATAACAATTCAAGTATCCAGAGCAACCCAGAGTTGTATGTGTTATCTATAAAGATACAAGGGGGTTGGGAACAGCATAAGCACGCAGTCACAAAAGTAACCAGCTAGAGAGAGACTCAGGCAAAGTCTCTGGGAGTATTGGTTATAGGACGTGACTGGTGGTGATGCCTAGCAGGGGGATCTAGTGAGATCTGTGCTAGAGCGGAGTGAGAAACCATATAAAGGACGGTCCGGACTGGTGGTATCCCTGGTGGTGCCTAGTGAAAGGCAGTAGCCACAAGCAGGTGGAACCTGACAGGGAGAACCAGGGAAGGACGTCACACTCAGCTCATAGCAAAATGTACAGGGATGTTAAGTACTGAACTGACTAGAACATAACTGGAACAGTGCAATGCCTATGCAATATTTATGCAATTCCTATGCAATAACTATGCAATGCCTATGTCATACTGTGATGCCTATGTTATACTGATGTGTAACCTCCTGATTGGTAGATGCTAAAGTCTTTGTCCTGAAATGTATAAAAATCCCAGGCAACCAGTGCCATGTTGCAGTTCTCCACTCACTCAGAGGGAGACTGACCAAGCGTATGCTTGTCATCCAATGAAGGCCTGCCTTCTACAGAGCTTGGAAAAGTTACTTTTTTGAACTACAACTCCCATCAGCCCCAGCCAGCATGGCCACTGGATTGGGCTGATGGGAGTTGTAGTTCAAAAAGTAACTTTTCCAAGCTCTGCTTCTGGAAGGAAGGGTGGGATATAAATTGATGATGATAATGATAATGATGAAGAAGTGAGGAACATTTGTTCTTAATTGCATGCAGTTTTCCACTGTGCAAATATATATTTAACTTTTCATTATCCAAACTACTTTTTTCTCTAAATCGAAGAACAAAGTATTGCAACCAACAGACAAAAAACAATGGTTTCATTTGAGGCAGGCCACATCAGAGCATAGCAGAACATATTTGCAATGCATGGCTCAATCCTGAAAATGAGAAGCAATAATCTCTGTCCACGTGCAGAGTACATCACACCAGTAAAAAAATCATAATCAGCCTCTGTTATGTCTGATATTGGGAAGGATATATTCCAGGTTTCAGGAAGGATGGGGAGTCAGACAGTGTGATATCAGAAAGGCTTAGATCCAAAATGTTTCAGTTTGACAAACTCACAAAAAGGGAAGACAATAAAAACAAGTTACCAAGCCATAATCAGGAACAAAGCTGATTGAATTGTCCCAACTCTACTTCACACAGCTGACATTATTCTAAAATATTGCAACCTTCTCCACTCCTTGCAAAGAAAATCAGTGCAAGCTGTTATTTCCTAAGACACTCTGGGACTCATTTAAGTAACATAGTTCAATGAAAGGCACAAACCTTGAGTTTTGGCTTTAGAAGAGTTATTGCCTTGGTAGATCTGCTGTTTTTAACCACAAAGGACCATTTTGCCATCCTTCTCCTTTCCATCTGTGCAATTCAAAACCCAGACATGCCAGGTTAGATGGGGGTTTGATACAGCGCTTCAGGGGCCAATGATGGTGTATATGCCTTTCACCAGTTTAGGCTTTACCCTGCCCACTGGAGATACGTTGGCAAAAACCCTGAAAAGGGGGCATGCCAGGGGCATAACATGGGGAGTGGATGGTTACGCCAGATCTAAACCCTGCTAATTTCACAGATGATCCCCCACCCATGCAATTAGGCATAAACTATACTGGCCAAAGGGGAAGTGCAACTCAGGATTCACTAGAGAAGTCAATGGGATGGACCCAATCTTCCAAACATGGGCCCAAGCTCCACTTGCCAGCCACATCCACACTGGCCTGAGAGCTCTCTCCGGATGAAAAAATACCTCCAATTAATCAGAGAGCTCATCCAGACGACAGCAAAATGTGTGACACGCACGCTATGTGTGTTTATTATTTTTCGGTCGTCCAAATGACGTCGCGCGGTGTTACACATTTTCGCGGGTTAAATCTGCTCTTTCCAATACCGGCAAAAATGCGATTTGCTGTTTGAAATTGGGAATCTCGCTGTGCCACAAAAAAAGCATTTTTTCCAATGGGAAACAGCGGGGGGGGGAGGCAAAGTGAGGACTATCAGCTGACAACCCAAATAGGAAACAGTGGATTATCCCGCTCTGTTTGGATAAGCCCAGAGTTTCTCATACTTTGGACACATAATGAGAAGACATGATTCACTAGAAAAGACAATAATGCTGGGGAAAACAGAAGGGAGAAGAAAAAGAGGAAGGCCAAATGAGATGGATTGATTCCATAAAGGAAGCCACAGACCTGAACTTACAAGATCTGAACAGGGTGCTATTGGAGGTCGCTGATTGATAGGGTTGCCATAAGTCGTGATCGACTTGAAGGCACATAACAACAACAAATCAATCAGAACACACCAGTCCAGGATATAAACCACAGTACTCAGTTCACTTCTTGCCTTTCACATGACAGCATGCTGCCATCTGAGCTCCTTGTGTGTGGACGATGAGGCTCAGGACACCTTGGTGAATGACATTTTGTACTATGAAGAACACCCTACACAAACAGTGGGCACTTTGAGCATTTCCCCAGCAAAGTTCATTCCCCAGAACAGGAGAACAAACATTCCCATAATGCTAATGCTTCTCCAAACTTCTCTCCTGAAGAGGAACCCTTCCCACTCTGCTGAGTCCTCCTGTTTGTTGTTTTTGTAGGCTTTGCTCCACCCCTTCTACCCTTCTCTGGTCTCTGTCAGTTAGCAATGTGTCCCTGAGCTAAAGTCGCATGGCTGCTTCAGCATGTATGACTTTACCTGTTTGTAGTAATAAACCTTGTTGTTGTTATGTGCCGAGTCGATTACAACTTATGGCGACCCTATGAACCACTGACCTCCAATAGCAACAGCAGACCTGTTGAAGTTAAGAAACATGACTAACTTCAGTTCATTGATTTCAGTGGGTCTGTTCTGAGTAAGACTTGGTTGAATACAGACAGCCCTCTGTCCTTGGACCACAATTCCCAGCAACCACTGCTGCAGAATGTTTACACTCAACAGCAGCTAGGGAAGTGCCCTCCAGACAGAGATGCAGGAAATAAAAGCTTTGAGCAAAAACTTTGAGCGAAAATCCTGCTGCAGAATCCATCTGGAAACTGCATCAGGCAGGACACTCGGCTCAGGCCAGCCCCTAGCGCAACTAGGGATAGGGTCTGGTAGCTGGTTCCTATCCCTTTGAATTTCAACAGTCCGGCTTTCAGTACTGATCTACTGTTTTTGTTCCTGATTGTTTGCGCAATTGCTGATATGAGGGTTTTAATCGCTAACGAAAATGTTAATGAAAATCCTTATGCTGTAGGCACTTGTTCCACTGAGTTAAATTAATAATGCATCGCTCTTAGGGGAAAGCTGATTACAAAGACAATAACATAAAATTCAGAGCAGATTAAAAAAAAAAAAGCATGCCTACAACAGCTGTGACCCACCTCAAGAAATCAGTGCCGGTCTGAAAACAATGCATATTGTCAGATTATGTCAAAATCCTGTAATAAATCTGATTTAGCAAATATTCTCCCCCATCCCTAAATGCGCACACTACAGATTCCTGGGGGATGGAGGGGGGGAACCTTCAGCCTAAGGGAAAAGGGAGGGAGCCCAGCACAAGACAGAGGTTTGCAGAGATGCTACAAAGATCAGCCCCTTTGGCCAGCACCCCTGCTCAGCCACGTCCTGGTGCAAGTGCAGGAATGACAACTACGCTACCATCCACAAATATGCCAGGGAGTGCTCTCAGAACAGTGCACACTTCAAAGTGTCTCTGGACCAGGCTCTGGACCCAGACGAGAAGATGCTTGGCCTGGTACTGCCTTGTGAGGCAGTGCATGAGAGCATCTGGGATGAGGGTCCGGGGGTTTCATGCTGTCCCTGCTGCTTATATACTAACCAGGGTCGCCCTCCCCATCCCTCCCTCTGTCTGCAGGTCTCCTCCATCACACTCCTACAGAAGGGGATGGATGGCACCAGTCTAGCAGTAACACCCAACCAGGTCCCATGAAGAAAAAGACGTCCAGTGATGCAAGTCAGGGTCATGCCAGCCTGATGGTGTGGCCAGCGGTACGTTGACCTTCCAGTCATGCCTGTTGAGGCTGTGCCGCTAGCCCAGCCGGTCTAGCAGGAGGCGTGAGAGCCACAGGTGCCAGTCAAGGAGGCCCATACTGTCGTCCATCCTGTGATCCAGTTCGCTGTGTTTCTCACGGAGCCTGAGGGATGGGTGTTTGTTGCCCCGGGGTGTTGCATAGCTCCATTTGGATAGTGAGAAGTAGCTATTTAGCTTAGGATGCTGCTGCCACGGTGGAGGAGGCGGCTGCTGTCCATGCCAGAGCGAGCGTTCACTGCTGCCCCTGATGAGGTTGTTTTCAACATGTTTGTTAAGGGTGTGGATCCTCTGCCTGTCTCTGCTTGGAGCTGCCGTGCCTTTTGGGCTCCGTACGTCTTTCTGTGCTTGTAATAAATCTCCCTGTGTGTGGTTAGCATTTGTTCCTTGGGCTGTGGGAGCTGTTGGTGCCATCTGCATGTGTTTCAGGTGCTTTAAAAGGCTGCGGTTGCAGGCGTGTTTGTTTACAACAGTGTCTCTTAACCACAGGCATCTCACCTCTGTGTGTGTGTGTGTGAGAGAGAGAGTGCATCAAAAATGTACAATATAAGTTAAAAAAATAGCAATGACAAAACATAAATTTATGAAATGTTAGAAGGTGAGAAGACTGCATGCAGCGTATTATGTGATCTGCACATGGTGTAGTGGTTAGAGTGTTGGACTACGACCTGGGAGACCAGGGTTCGAATCCCCACACAGCCATGAAGCTCACTGGGTGGCTTTGGGCCAGTCACTGCCTCTCAGCCTCAGAGGAAGGCAATGGGAAACCCCCTCTGGATACCCCTTACCATGAAAACCCTATTTATAGGGTCAGCGCCACCCCTAGGCACCGGGAAGGGGGGCACTTGCCCCAGGCCCCGTGCTTTGGGGGGCCCCGCTCTTGGCGATGAGAAGCTGGGCTGCGGCGAGTTTTTTTCTTTTAAGCCATGCAGTCTCACCAGCCGCTTCCTGCTCTTGGGGAATCTCCCGCTCTCCAGCTGCGTGCCTGAGCGGTTTTCCCCCTCTCCGCTCATCAGCTGTGAAGCGGGTGTGCGTGAGGCTTTTAGGCGGGAGGTTTGAATCCCCTGCCTGAGTGGCTTCCTTGTGCTGCCTGCCGCCCGCTCATCAGCTGTGCAGCGCGTTTACAGGCAGCGCTTGCTGACTTATTCTGGGATGGATGTTTGAAAGAGAAAGAATGTGGGGGGGGGAACTATGCTTTTGCCCCGGGCCCCACACAGGCTAAGGGAGGGCCTGTATAGGGTTGCCATAAGTCAGGATCGACTTGAAGGCAGTCCATTTCCATGTTGCACATCATCACAGGGGCACAGTAGTTTGGCATTGTTACAGGAGTCAGGTTTGAAGGGGAGTGGGATTTTTATGTTAGCTAAAAGGGAGCACGATTGAAAAGGCTGTGTTACCTTGGGTTGACATTATTGTGCTTGGTCACTCTGTTTCTGGATGTGCATCTATAACAGACGTGTGTTGCCTGCATAGTGGAGGTGTGTGTGGCATCAGCGGTGCATGCATCTTTGCTTCTTCCATTGGTCTCCTTCCACCAGTCCTAGCCCCTCTCAGCCAAACTTTGTTTTAAGTTACACTGGCTTTCTATAATTTGGATTGCTCTGTTTGGGTCCTGCATGGTCACAGTGTGTTAATATAAGGGGAAACTTTTACAAAATCTTCTCCCAATTGTATCTAACACCTTGTTGATTTAGGTATTTCAAATGAACTGCAAATATTTAAAAGTTCAATCAAGTTCTGCATAATCGGTGGTCGGAAACATATGTTTTACTATATAAATATTGAGATTGACGATAGCAGTGCTAAATAATTATGTAAGAACATAATAAGAGCCTGCTGGATCAAGCCAAAGGCGCATCTAGTCTACCATCGTGTTCCCACAGTTGCCAACCAGGTGCCCATGGGAAGCCCAAAGGCAGGACATGAATGCAACAACACTCTGTCCACTTGTGATTCATAGATCCACACTGTGCATTCAAAGTACACCCAATGCACATTTAAAGTGTGTGACTTCCCCCAGAAAATGGATTCTGAGAGCTGTGATTTTCCCTTCACAGAGCTACAAATTCCCAGCACCCTTAACAAACTACAGTTCCCATGATTGTTTGGGGGATGTAATGTGCTTTAAATGTGGCTTGGATGTGCTTTAAATATATGGTGGAGATACAAAGGCATACCACCTTAGATAGATAACCTAGTATGCAGCCACCATGGCTAGTCATCACTAGTAGCCATGAGAATAAACCCCTTTCAAAGCCATTGAAATTGGTAGTCATTGCTACATGTTCATAGAATCATAGAATAGTGGAGTTGGAAGGGGCCTATAAGGCCATCAAGTCCAACTCCCTGCTCAATGCAGGAATCCAAATCAAAGCATTCCCGACAAATGGCAGTTTAGCTGCCTCTTGAATGCCTCCAGTGTCGGAGAGCCTACTGCCTCTCTAGGTAATTGGTCCCATTGTCGTATGGCTCTAACAGTTACGAAGTTTTTCCTGATGTTCAGTCGAAGTCTGGCTTCCTACAACTTGAGCCCATTATTCCGTGTCCTGCACTCTGGGATGACCAAGAAGAGATCCCAGCCCTCCTCTGTGTGACAACCTTTCATGTACTTGAAGAGTGCTTGTTGTGACAAATATAGTATATTTAGTAACAAATATAGTTTATTTCATTTTCTGTTTTGTTGTTTATTCTTAGCATATGAAATAAATAAATAATTGGCAACCCTGGATTAATCAAGTAGAACACAGGACCATTCCCCACTTTTCTGTCTTCCCCCCACCTTCAGTTACCATTCTCTGTCCCCTCATGTAGGGCTGTTTGGGGCTTCTCCTTATGTTTTCTTTTCCTAAAGAATTTTTGTACTTCTACAAACTGTGGGGGTCCCCTCAAGCCTGACGATACCTCCCACTTGCGTATAGGTGGTGTCATGTTGGCTACATAAGGATCTTCAATCAGAGAAGGAGTCACTCGGCTCGTTCACATGCGGACTTACTCCGAGATCAGTGCTACTCGCATGCCTGTTGAAATTGGCTGAGTTTACGTGACGTTTCAGCCCATGGAAGACAAGTCACTGCTTTCTCCCTTAAATCTGAAGCAAATCACTCCAATTTTAATCCAAAATGGGAAGGGAAAAACGTCTGTGCTTCGCATCTCTAGGGGCTTGTAGACGCTTCGCTCTGATGCTTTGTTGAGTCCACGCCCACTCCCTCCTCCTTCCTTTGTTTTTTGTTTTTTTACTTTGGAACAAACTGAGCATGCTTGGTTGCCGAGGTAACCAGAGGAAGAGAGTTTGACTTTAAGAGGGTGTGGTCATTAGGAAGCTGTGAGATTATCCCTTCTTCCCCTTCAGTATGAATGCAAAACAGCGGATTGAGGGCTCATATAAGGTAAGAAGTATGAACCTTTAAACTCCATCATGATGAGAAAAGCTTCACCTTTAAAACGGAGTTCAGCTCCATTGTGAGCCAGCCCAGTGAAAAAAGAGGCTACACATCCTATGCAGAGCTTTAGGTCTTTACTCAGTGGCTTAACTCAAAGTTATTAAATATTGAAAAAAACAAGCCGCCTCTGTTATTTGTGGTACATGATATTTATCCCACAATGTAGAAAGCAAGAAGAATTCTCCATCTGAACCTATCAGCTGATCTAATGTATAAATCCCACAATCAACTCATCTCTTCCACAAAAATAAGGTTGCCTTTCTATCTTCTAATATTTATCCCAAATGAACTTCTGAAATATGCAAGGGCTTTGTTCCAGATTCATCCGAGATCCCAAGCCAATTGGGCCCATTCAGACATTTTTGGGCTTCGGCCAAGTTAGTTGCTGACAGCCACAGACTGCTACGGGTTGGATTCAATGACCCAACCAATGAATCCAGCCACGGTTGGATTCAATGACCCAAAGCGATCCAGGGCTGTCAGCTGGGTCCCCCTTCCTGCCTGATGAGCAGGGCAGTGATGCTTCCAGGGTGAGGGTGCTGTTTTGCTTTGCTGCAAGAAAGCCCTTTGCAAAACAGCTTTGTGAAGGATTGTTCCATCTGCTCATGAACTGAGCATCGCACAGGATAAATTGACCCCACTGTCAGTGTGTGTGTGTGTGTGTGTGGAGACACAAAATCTTCTTCCCCCGCTGCCCACCCTGCTATTGGTTTAATTGTGTTTTTTAAAAAAACAAAAACAAACCCTAATTAAACAACAGCCTTGCCCCCCGAACTCATTTGGAAGTGGCGCCGTGCAGCAGTTGGTAATCCCCAGGTCGACCCAGGGCGGGTTGGCCTGATGTCCCCTCTCAAGATTGGAGTCATGGTGCAGATGGGGGGCCTGTGCACAGCCCGAAAATATATCACTAATCTTTTGAAAATACATTCAAGGAATACATAAAGAAATAAAGCAAAATGCATATATAATCCATGGCAAAATACTCATCTTAGTGTATTAACCTTACGTCAAATACTAAATTTGAGTGATGCCCATCTTTCCAATTTGCTAATAATCTCCATTATAAACCTATTCAAATTCATTGCAATCATTTGGTAGATATCTCTCAGAACCAAAATGCTTAGATATGTTACGACTTTTGGGAACCAGCAAAACCATCAATTAGTGTACAAAGTATGTGGTCTACAATTGCCCACTGGCATTAATTCATATTTTAACCAGTTAACTGTATGCCCTGAAATACTACCCAAACTCTTAATTATCTTTATTAGCACTGGTATAGATGTTTCTGGTCTACTAATAAATAATAGTAAATCCTCTGTTTGTGTAAAATATAAATACAGGATATAGAGTATAAAAGAATGCACTCAAAAGACAGCAAAAGAATCTTTTGAAAATATGAAAATGAAAATAAGTAGTACTGGCAGCAGTAGTTGCAGGCAGTGCCACCAGACGGTTAGGAGTGTTGCTATGTGATTTGCATCACCAAAAAGGGCGCAAAAGTGACCAATTTACAAAAATTTGCACGTCATAATTTATATGTTTCGATGCAAATTTAGAAGTAATTACTATAACTTGGATCCCAGTGTCCTGGCACTGCCCACCATCACCAGGTAAGTCTTCCAGGGCTCCACAAACTGGGAAAGGGCCCACCAGGGGGCCACTCGCAATCTAGAACAAGCCCTGGCTGTAGCCAGAATATGGCTGGAGTTAACGCACCAGTGTGATGTTACCTACGGAAATTGAATGTGGCAGTTAGCCTTTTGACCTATGCCTGTCTGCTGAGACAGACTACAAATACACTGGGCCCACAGCCAGCAGGGTGCCCAGACTCTTACTTTGCTTTCCTTTCCTTTTTTAAAAAAAGCAATTGGACATCTGTAAAGAACTTTACAAGAGTGCAGACAACCACTAACTTTCTATGCAACTTTCTGCGAGATAAGCTGACCTGCCTGATCCTGCCTTTTAGAGCTTTTAGGCAAGGAGTGAAATCAGAGCTGTGATTGATGAGTGAGCTGTTTGGAGCTTTTTTCCTTCTTACTCTGCACTTTTCTTTCTGGCTTCTTTGCTATTCCTTGGAATTTCCATTTGAAATCAGGTATTCCGTAGAACTTTTTTCCTCCAGATTCTACTACACGTGTGAAAACTTTGCAGAGGCTTGGGCATATCTCCTGCTGTGCAGGACCTAACATCCAGGTATTCATTAAGAATCTACTGTATACATGTCTACTCCGAAGTAAGTATTTTTGTGTTCAATACGGCTGACTCCCAGGTAAGTGGATACAGAATTTCAGCTTAGTCTTCTTGTAAGGACAGAAAAGGGTTGATAATGAGAACGTCTGTTGTGCACACAAACCTAGAAGCAAGCTCAGTTGAACACAAGTGGGACCTATGCATGTAAACCTACGATAATCAGGCCGGATTAAAATTGGTTGATGCTTTGGAGCTGTACTATCTGGGGGGCAGAGCAGAAAAAACATGTCCCTTTATGGTACAAAGAGGTATCACTTTGATTAAAGGAAGCAAAATCTGATCCCTATAATACAAACGCTAAATCCCCTCTGCAGCCGTTTCATATCTCCTTCTATATCTTCACAACAGCCTTGCGAGGGAGGTTAGGTGTGGGTGGAATGCAGCAATCAAAGCATTTGTTTTTTTTTAAGTTCCTCGTGTCTCATCACCTCTTCTTTGTCTGCACAAGCTATATGACAAATTACCCATTTACAGATGTTAATAATATATATCAAGTTGCCCGGATGTTTTCTTACTGTTGGTTTTTCTACAGGATGTACCAGTGGCATGGTAGAGGGGAGAGAAATGTTCACAGTCTCACAACTGGAGTGTTGTTATTCTGTGTCTTCGTATGTTTTTTTCCTTATGGCAATGCAGCAGTGGAGTAGATGGAGGGCTAGTAAAGCTGATTGTAACAGCAATATGTGGGGAAGGGAGTTTCGTTGCTTCCCCACCCAATGGGGGAAATGTGGGGTGGGTTGTTGCTGCTGGTATAAACACTTAAATGGGTATTTATTATCATTTTTATTCAAAGAGCTCAAGTTGGTATACATCATCCTCCCTCTTTACATTTTATCCTCACAGCACCCCTGTGAGGTAGGTTAGCCTAAAACACAGTGACTGGCCCAAGGTCACCCAGAGAGATTCATGGCTGAGTGGGGATTTCAAATCCCTTTTGTTTTTTTTAAAAAACATGTAATTATTATGAGGTATTAATAAATAACCACAATATTCAAATGCACTGTATGCTTTTTAACTATTTAAATCATGAATTTATCCAAACATGAGCCTCTTCACAGAATTGCTGTGAATCTTAAATCACTTTGGACCCTTCCATCTGAAATATCACACCTAGACTTACTTTGTACTATTGCCAGTCCAAGATCAGCTGATGTGAAAGATCTACATCAGCATAAACCCTTCACAACTCATGAAACGAGTTCTTGGCATGGATGAGGGTCGGCACTGGGGGAGAGCAGGGCTCTCATGCCTTAAACAGCTACATGGCAGGCAGATATTAAACAGTTCCAGTATGGAACGAAAATAATGTGGAAAGCTTCACCTGCTGATATTCGGTCTGCCAGACATCTTATTACTTGTGAGTGACCTCTAGTTTATTTTTGGGCCCACCACCCAAAATAGGTATAAATTTGCATATGAAATTAAGTGTATGCAAATCTTATGCAATTCTTGTTTTCTATTGTGAGGGCAGCAGTGGGCCCAATCCCCAGAAAACCCTGTTGGCACCCATGGACCTATGCCAACTGTAAGATGTGGCCACTGTTGTGGACCTTGGCATTTTTTTATACCTCCACCCTTACCAGAGGCATATTGGAATAGCCACTGTTATTTTATAGATTATTTCACCCAGGATTTAACAGAATAAACGACAGTCATAACTATGCAAATCAAGTTTAACTTTCCCTTTAAAACCGCTGCCGATACCTGAACTTGATGTCATGAGAAGGATGTATAGTTCCAAACCCATAGCGGGTTACATCTACTGGTGGGATTTCCTCTTCTGCATTCACCAGTTCCATGTCAAAGTAGGTGAGCATCAGGATCACAAACATCTTCATTTCACTAACAGCAAAGAATCGCCCAGGGCACAAAGACGGTCCTCCCCCAAAAGGCATACTGTAATATTTGAGCTTTTTCGCATTCTTGTAGAACTCTTTTTTCGTGCCATCTGGGTTCAAGAACCTGTCGCATTTGAATGTGTGAGGGTCAGGGTGGATTTCTGGATCCGTTTGCAGTCCAATAAAAGGGAAAAGAAGTAGATGGTCTCCTTTCCGAAGAATGTATTCTGTCCCATCAGCCATTGTCAGATCTGTATCCTGCTTCACACTTCGGAACAGAAAAGGACTGGATTTCAAGCGCAGAGTTTCCTCTATTGCACTGTCCAGAAGAGGAGTCTTTATCGTTTCCAGAGACACGTCGATGAAGGGGCTGCCTGGCTTCACTTCCTGACCGGTCTCTCTTAGTACTCTGTTCACTTCTTCCCTCACTGCCTCCATTGCTTCTGGATATTTCAGGAGATACACAAGAATCCAGAAAGTAGCTGGACCAGTGTTTGCTTGAGATGCCCAAAGAAGAAGAAACAGGAATTGACTCCGCATCTTTTCCGTCATCCCAATATCAGACATCTGCTGATCTTGCTCAACTACCCATTTACTGATATTATCCTTCTGATACAACTTATCTACTGAGAGTGTGTCCCAGAATAAATTCTTCAACCTTTCTGTCTCCTTCTTGCCCTCAGGATCAAGGATGCCGAGAGCCATTTGGGGAAATAAATCATCAAATTTCTGAAAATCCCCCAAAAGCTCTTCATATGGTGTTGGGGTATTCTCAGTAGCATTATCTTTGCTCTTGGCATCTGTGCCTGGCTCAGTTCCAAACAAAGCCATAAAGGCAGCTTGGAAGATGGTTTTGTAGCTAAAGTGGAGGACTCCGTCCTGCTGCCAGTGTCTCTTCTCCTCTCCTGAACCCTGGCTGTGGAGCATCACCATCTTCAGTTTCTCCATCATCACCTGGTTCAGGGCAGTCAGATTCTTCCCTCTAAGATATTCATAGCTAATTCTTTTCACAATATGATGATGAGATTCAGTGGTCTGAAAAGCAAATGCATTAAAAACTATCATTGATGCAAACTTCTTAAAATCCAGTTTGTCTTCTGATTCTTTAAGTATTTGTTCATACGAGTCAGGATCTGCCACAAAATGCATGTAGTTGCCACCAACCAAAAATGTGAAAATATCCCCATGCTTCTTCCGCATTGCTTGCAAAAATTCGACAGGGTTCTTCTTAAAAGCAATCCCATGTCCCAGCCATGGAATGAAGCCTTTGTCCAGTGGAGGTTCCTTGGGTTTCCTCTTGCGAAATGCTCCTATTGTATAGAGCCCTCCAAGTATGGTCGCTAGGAGGGTTGCTAAGAAAGCACAAAGCACAGTCTCCCAGAAATTCATGACTGGTGTCCTGAAGAAAACACTACAAAAGTTAAACAGATCCACAGGTCTACTTATAAAGCATGTAATCAGGGTGCAGATGAGGGTGCGGCTGTCTAACACCATTTCCGGACTGCCAAAGGCAGTTGTGTGCTTTTTATTCCTTCAGTCATGGATGACATCCAACTACTCATGTTGTGGTGTGCCTGATGGCAACGTTTTTATTTTTTAAGCGGGGTGGGATTTGAAAATTGCCACCCTGAGCTCCTACTGGAAGGAAGGGCGGGATATCAATCAGATAATAAATAAATAAATAAAATTGAAAAGTCCTGAGACATTTTAAGTGCAAATCATTGTTGCGATACAATGTGTGCTCATAGATTCTGGCCCAAGTATGGCAGGCCTGAATGTGGATCAGAAAACTGGACCAGCAAAATACCTCTTTTGACAATGAGGTTAATAATAGTTAGATTGAGATCAGTACTTGCTGTGTTATGGCTTAATACTGGCATTTGTAATGCACTGCAGTGAGGTTCTGAAATAACTAGTCTGTTAAGGCTGGTAGTTGAAACAATAAAGAAACTTAAGGCTTATTACTGTAGGGAATTAAGTCATAGATGCGGATGCAGCCATAAGGCTTGCCCCTCAGGGAGCTCTCTCTATCTCACTGAGAACAGAGAACAGAAGGAGGGTGGGGGGAACAAAGCCCTGAGAGAACAATCAATAAAGTTACTTTAAAGAAGGAATCAGCAGAGGGAAGAGGAGGTTGCCTTTCCGTGTATAGCCCCCAACGGGCTCAGGTTACTTATTACATGTGTTGGTGCTTCACTCCTAACACCACAGTGCTTGTGGGAACGGTTCTGGCTTGTGCACTGCCCCAGTGCTGAGGTCTGACACCTCTCCTTCTGAAAGCAAGAAAGGGCGTCAGCTATGTTGTTGCTGAAAAAGGTGTTTGCTTCAGGCATTCCAAGACAAAGGTCTGTATCAGACATATCACCCATTCCGAGGGGGAAGGTTCCTATGGATGACTCTCACTACAGCCTGGTTATTGCACCAAAATCCTACCGTTTTATTCCAGAATTCCTCCCAGCACAGGTGAACAGCAACCAGAATGGGGGAAATCACCAGGAGGGTCAGATCTTTCTTAATGCCCAAGGTAGCCCATCCAGCTAGCCATTTTGGGGCACACCACCAACATTCAAAGTGAACACCAAAGGCTATACTGCCTGATGCAATGGGCTGGGACTGTAGGTCTGACCTTATGGGTAGGTGATCTTGTGGTCTAGTGGAACCTCCAGCTCGCTGGTCAAAGCCGGAATGCTACAAAAATTCCCAACATTTGTCTCAGTAATGTGTGGAGTGTGGAATAGGTATCGCATACTATCCATTCCAGGAATTTGCTGAATACCTCACAGGCAGTGCATGTGATGGAACATTCCATCAGCATTGCCTTGTCCACATACCATGCACTGTAAAGCTGAACAGGTTGAAGTCCTGAAGGTGGACACATAAAAAGCAAAATGCTGACTGCTTCTTTGCCACGAGGGTGCGCAGACCACAGGCCCTGACTAGCTGAACACAGAAGGATTCAGAACGGGCCAAACCGATCATTGACTGAAGCACCCCTAGGGTAGGACAAATTGTGGATGAATGTAAATTTGCCAGGTGCTTTCTTGGACACTGAGCTGAGGGGGAGTCCTAAAACACGGGGATGGGTGCACGCAAGAAGGGTCTTGCCACCCTGCCTGCTTTGCGTTTGTCGGCTGTTTTTGCTGTGGCTGTCTTGGGCATTTCCAGGATGGACTTCTGGTTTGGGGACACTGAGGCATGCTGCTTCCCTTCAGCAGGTATCCTAAAGCCTTGTGTGAAACTCTTCTACACTAGAAGTGCCACTTTTGGATTGGGGTATCTATCAAGATGTGGCCAAGATTCCACTCCCCTGCCCAGGAGAATTGCTTTGTAGCCAGCTGGGGGGGGGGGAGGAAGGCTGCACTTTCTCTCCCAGGGTTGGGGGTTGTCAGGCCCAGGATGTGACTCAGGAACCAGACCAACGATTGTAGTTAATTTGTGTTTTATTAGGGTAATGTCCAAACAAAGACTGCGTTTTCTCATGAATCGATACAGGGATACAGGTCCTGCGGCATTGGGAGAAAGTTGACAGAGCAAGGGACTTCTTCCCGCCTGTTCTTTAAGAAGGGGCCAAACGGGCACACAATCTTTCGCTCCTCCTTAACTGCCCCTCAGGTACTGCCCGCCTTCCCCCCCTTCTCTCCTGTCTTTTCAGCTGTCTGCATGTGCGCGGTGAGGGGGGAAGCATCACCCCCTCCTCTTCTGAAGTTTCCGATTCCAGGATGGGGGATAGGGGAGGGGCTGATGGTAAACTGCCTCCCCGCTTTTCGGCTGTGAGCAGCCCTCCCTCTTCCCCCTCTTGCTCTGAGCCTGAAAGAGGGGGAGGTGTGAGAATGTCCAGGGAGGGCTCAGGCTCCCCGTTGCTAAGCGACCTTATCACTGGCAGTTCCTCTGTTTCGTCTTCGCTCCAAAGGGGGGAAGTTCCTCCCCCTTCCCTCTGCCATCCATCCGAATACTCTTCTCCCAACTCTCCGGGATCCAGCTCCCCGGGATTGGGACCCCAGCTGTGCCTTCCGACAGGGGTCAAAGAATATCTGCCCCAAAAAGAACTCTGCCCTCCAGTGCCCTGTGGGCAAGATAATCTTGGTTGCGGGCTGAAGCTAGTGTCACAGTCATATCCAAACTTACAGCATGACAGATGACCCAGTTTGTAATTCCAGCAATTAAGGTCCCAGTAGGTCTTGTAATTGTGGAATGCCCTGTGGTGGATGGCTTCATCACAGGCAATTGCTGCTGCAGCATCAACTGCTAGGGCCCCGAGCCAAAGCACCACCCCCTGGTGGATGGCCAGATACCAACCATACGCCAGGTAGGCTGACTGGACTATCCCCATGAAAACTATGATGCCCATATTCCAAATGCCGATTACCCCCCCAAAAAAATACGAACAGTTACTTTTTTGAACTACAACTCCCATCAGCCCAATCCAGTAGCCATGCTGGCTGGGGCTGATGGGAGTTGTAGTTTAAAAAAGTAACTTTTCCAAGCTCTGCCCCTAACAGCCAGAGCTTGGAAAAGTTACTCTTTTGAACTACAACTCCCATCAGCCCAATCCAGTGGCCATGCTGGCTGGGGCTGATGGGAGCTGTAGTTCAAAAAAGTAACTTTTCCAAGCTCTGCATCCTTTATCACGGGGCATAGGAGGGAGCACATCCACCTGATAACGGCCCAAGATCCATTCTCTGGCCTTCCATGACAGATGGATTCCCAGAAAATCCTCATCTTCCCTCTAAGCATAAGGAGGGATACATAAGCCGGCTGGCTGAGATGGCCTGGGAGACCCAGTGCCTGCAGGAGGAAAAGACCATCACTGCCAAGGGAAGGAGAGGCTGCTGCTGCTGCTGCTGTGCTGCTTTCTATGCATGTTGTATGGATTTGAACTGGATGTGTGGGTGTCTGTATGAATGTACGTTGTGAGTGAGTGTGTATTTTATGTATTTGAGTCTTTTGTATTTTTCGTTCTGTATTTATAGTTTACAATGTGCCTGGGGAAGAGATCTTTCCACCTAGCGGGGAGACATGAGGGGGCCCAAATCACCGTAGTGACGGGCAGAGGGAGGTATGGTGTTATGAGAAGGATGTGCCAGGTAAGGGGAACGCGGCCCAGACATGTTGTGGCTGTGCCTTGTTCCGGTCCTTCTCATACCCGCAGGGTTGTTGGTTGTCCTTTCAGCCTGCCCTCGGATCTCCAGTTGCTGCTTTTTAATGCCAGATCGGTACAGAATAAAATCCCCCTCGTCCATGATTTGATTATGGACGAGGCAGCCGATCTGGCATGCATAACCGAGACCTGGGTGGGCGAACAGGGAGGAGTTAGTCTCTCCCAGATCTGCCCACCGGGGTATTCGGTTCAGCATCATGGTAGATCTGAGGGTTGAGGAGGTGGTGTTGCTGTGGTCTATAAGAGTTCCATCTCACTCACCAAGCACCATGTCCATACAACTACTGGTCTGGAGTGTTTGCACCTTGTGTTGGGCCAGAGGGACAGACTGGGAATCCTTTTGGTGTACCGCCCACCTTGCTGCCCAATGGCTTCCCTAACTGAGTTGACGGAAGTGGTCTCGGAGGTATTGTTGAGATCCCCCAGACTATTAGTACTGGGGGATGTCAACATTCATGCCGAGGCTACTTTGTCTGGGGTGGCTCAGGACTTCATGGACTCCATGACAACCATGGTGCTGACTCAATATGTTAATGGCCCAACACATATATCGGGGCATACACTCAACCTTATTTTTGTTACTGGACATGGGGATAGTGATCTGGATGTGGGGAGTTTTACATCTCTCCCTTTGTCATGGACAGATCACTGCTTGCTGAAGTTTAGACTTTCAGTGACCTTTTCCCTCCGCAAGGGTGGGGGACCTATTAAATTGGTCCGCCCCTGGAGACTAATGAATCCTGAAGGTTTTCAAAGGGCTCTGGGGGATTTTCCGGCTGATAGGACTGGCGCTCCTGTCAAGGCCCTGGCTAATCTGTGGAATGCAGAGATGGCCCGGGCTGTCGACACGATCGCTCCTGCGCGCCCTCTCCTTTGCAGAGCTCATTCAGCTCCTTGGTATACTCCAGAGTTGAGAACGATGAAGCAAGATAGGAGGCGGCTTGAGCGGAGATGGAGACGAACTCCCGACGAATGCAATTATATGCTGGTCTGTGCTTCCACCAAGTGGTATATAGGAGCGGTGAGGGCGGCGAAAAAACAACACTTCGCCGCCACTATTAAGGCATCTCTCTCCCGCCCAGCGGAGCTTTTTAGAGTCATCCGAGGGCTACTCCATCTAGGCCTGCAGGACACTGTAGATACATCGGTGGCCCGCTGCAATGAGTTTGCTGAGCACTTCCAGCATAAGATCTTACGCATCCGTCGGGACCTAGACTCTCATTTTATAGCAGTTAACCCTAGTGAGGTGTCTGGAGAACAGTCTTATCATGTTTTGTTGGATGAGTTTCAGTCGGTTCAGTTCGAGGATGTGGACAAGGTGCTTGGACAGGTACGTGCAACCACTTCGGTACTAGATCCTTGCCCTCTTGGCTAATAAAAACTAGCAAGGAGGGAACAGTTGGCTGGGCCAAGGAAGTGATAAATGCCTCCTTGCGAGAGGGAGTGGTCCCTGGTTGTCTGAAAGAGGCAGCAGTGAGACCACTCCTGAAAAAGCCTTCCCTGGACCCAGAGGATTTCAGCAGCTACAGACCAGTGGCGAACGTTCCATTCCTGGGCAAGATCTTGGAACGAGTGGTTGCTGACCAGCTCCAGGCGCTATTGGATGAAACCGATTATCTAGATCCATTTCAATCGGGTTTCAGGCCTGGTTTTGGCACTGAGACGGCCTTGGTCGCCCTGTTTGATGACCTATGCCGGGAGAGAGACAGAGGGAGTGTAACTCTGTTGATTCTCCTTGATCTCTCAGCGGCTTTTGATACCATCGACCATGGTATCCTTCTGGAGAGGCTTGCGGAGTTGGGAGTTGGAGGCACTGCGTGGCAGTGGTTCCGCTCCTACTTGGCGGGCCATCTCCAGAAGATAGTGCTTGGGGAACATTGCTCGACACCATGGGCACTCCAATGTGGGGTCCCGCAGGGTTTGGTTTTGTCTCCCATGCTTTTTAACATCTATATGAAGCCGTTGGGTGTGGTCATCAGGAGTTTTGGAGTGCATTGTCACCAGTACGCTGATGACACACAGCTCTACTTCTCCTTTTCATCCTCTTCAGGTGAGGCGGTCAATGTGCTGAACCGTTGCCTGGACGCGACAATGGACTGGATGAGAACTAACAAACTGAGACTCAATCCTGATAAGACTGAGATGCTGTTGGTGGATGGTTTCTCCAGTCAGATGGTGGATACATATCCCTGGAGGAACAGGTTCGTAGTCTGGGAGTCGTTCTAGACTCTTCTCTGTCACTTAAGGCTCATGTAGCCTCAGTGGCACGGAATGCGTTCTACCAACTTCGGTTGGTAGCCCAGCTATGTCCCTACCTGACTAAGGAGGATCTTACATCAGTAGTACATGCTGTGGTAACCTCACGTTTGGATTACTGTAATGCACTCTACATAGGGCTACCACTGAAGACGGTTCGGAAGCTACAGCTGGTGCAAAATGCGGCGGCCAGACTGCTAACAAGAACGAAGCGATCGGACCATATAACACCTGTTCTGGCCCGCTTGCACTGGCTTCCAATACACTTCCGGGCCAGATTCAAAGTGTTGGTATTAACCTACAAAGCCTTATACGGCGCGGGACCACGATATCTGTCGGAACGCCTCTCCCGTTATGAACTGGCTCGTACACTACAGTCTGCTACGAAGGCCCTCCTCTGGGTCCCGACCCATAGGGAGGCCCGGAGGGTGGTGACAAGATCAAGGGCCTTCTCAGTGGTGGCCCCCGAACTATGGAATAGTCTACCCGAGGAGGTGCGCTTGGCGCCGACCCTATCATCCTTTCGGTGCCAAGTTAAAACCTTTCTCTTCTCCGAGGCATTTTAATTTTTTGTTAATGATGGTATTGTTTGTAATTTGATCTTAGTTATGCAGTTTTTAGATTGTGAAAACTGATTTTAGATTGTGATGCTTTTGTATTTTCCTGTATTTTATTGTATTTATGTTCACCGCACAGAGAGCTATTGCTAGTCGGGTGGTATATACGTTTTAAAAATAAATAAATAAATAATAAAATAAGCAGAACCCAGTGTCTCTTCATTTGACTCACTGAAAATGGAATCCCAAACCTCTTGAGGGCCCTGTGATTCCTCTGCGCCATCAGCACAAGGCCCAACTTGGCAACCCAGGTACCAACTAAAAATTCTTGGCGAGATTAGGGGTTTCCTCATCCAAGGAGGAAGAATGTGTAGTGCCAAATATTTCCCGAAGAATCTAGATGTACGAGGTGGCTTTGTATGGCATGCCCCGTGGCCCCTGTCCCATAATTCATGTCTCATGCCCCTGATTTATTGGGGTGCTTATTGCTTTTTCAAACTGCTTGCCTAGTACTGGAGTTTTGCTTTGAACAGAAAGCTCTCGTCAGAGATCTAAGAAAGCTTTCTGTAATGTTCTGTGTAGAACAGGGAGTTCAAAATTTGCAGGCTGCCTGAAGTTTGTCACTCTGCCTAGGACAGCAGAGTGAGGAAGTTAGTCCAAACAATTAACTCATGTGTTCCCAGCCAGCCTGTTGTTACTTCAAGAACATTGCAGAATAAACAAAAGTCACATGAGTGGGAACCCAGCAACCCGGGTGCTGGGAAGATAATGATCACACAGGTATAAGGTGCCCCCTCCCAGATGGTCTTTTGGGTATAAACAGAGCACCCCTAGATGTGGGAGATTAAGCCTCAAGGGGTCTCGAGAGCCTCAAGATAACATCAGGAAAGAAGAAGCTTCAAGCAGGACCAGCAAGCAGAGTGTCAAGCACAAATCTTCACTGTTGCTGATTCGCAAGGCTTTCAGCCAGCGAGGCAAACATAAAATAAGGGCAAAGGCAGGGGAAGGAAGGGACCCATTAGCCCTCACTTCCGTTTTAGTATTTTGTTGCCTGCAAACACCAGCAGCTGTACGATAGCTCAATGTAAGCAGCTTTGCTTCAATAAATCATTCAACTTCTTCACCACCAGTGTGTTCATTGCCTTCTGAAATTTCTAATTAATTTGCTCGGTGCCTGCCCGGGCTAGGAATTTAGCAATACAGACTGTTGTTCCATAGTTGTCTAATTCTCTCCTGTACCTAGCAGTTACATGCTTCCGTGGGTGCTTCATGCACTTTTTCTTCTCTGTAGTACAGCCTCCTTCCTCTGCCACTGTACCCTGACAACTGCTTCTGCCCCTAAGACAGGAGTGTATGCCCTCATAGGACTTCTGGTGGCATGGCCTAAAGAGGAACAGATCTGAGACAGATCCAACTCAATATTGTCAACACTGAATGGCAGTGGCTCTCCAAGATTTTGTTATGACTATTGGTGAATTAGCAGAGTTTAGCCAAGTGTAGCTTGCTCAGCGTTTCTGTGCAGAGTGAGTGTGTCTGGTTTACCTGAGAGAAAGCAAGCTTTCGCCTTGCTTTGAATCACTGAGACTTTAGAGTTAGTAAAATAAGAAAAGACTACTTTATTAATAGAACTACATACTTGATTGGAAAATCTCTAGTTCTAGCTAACTAAATAAGTTGGAGGCCCAATGGCCAGGCTTGGTCATTGCCCACATGGTAGAGAAGAGAGACAAAAGGAACGTGTCTGCTTTCCTTTGGCTGGTCCGAGAAGGAGGAGGTAGAAGCTGGAAGTGAGGTCAGCTCCCTGAGAGTATCAGCTTACAACGGAAGGAAGACAGGAAGAGGAACACAAGTCAGGATAGTGAGCCTAGCCAGCTGAAGGACACTCTATTTCCCCTTAAGAATGCAAAGACAACCATATAGGAGTTGCACTTCCCGCACTTCCAATAGATTCCATTGCATCCCTAATGAGTGATTCCATTGTATCCATGGGGTGAAGAAGCCACCCCCCAACCGCCTTTGGAGTCCTTGGTGGAGAGGGTGACATTTTCCCCACACAATCTTTTCTGGTGATTTATGCTTATTTTTCTATCACCTCTTTTCCTCTGCTAGTCAATGGAGAAATATCACTGTCCCAAGGAGAAGCTACTATATCACCTAAAATCTGTGGGGATTAGTGGGGGCACTGTGACGTCCTTCCCCTGGCACCACCTGTGACGCTCTCACTCGTGGCTACCAGCAGTCAGGATCATCGTGTTTATTTTTACCTCTCTCCGCTCTAGCACAGATCTCAAAAGATCCCTCTGCTAGGCCATACTACCCAACACTCTGTGTACTCAATATAGCCTCTAGACTGTGCCTTTGTCTCTTCCTGGCTGTATGATACCTGGTGTCTGTGTGTATCGGTAATTCCCAACCCCTCTGAAGCCTCTTGCCTATGAAGCTCACAGCTCTGGGTTGTTCTGTGGTACTGAATGCTGATACAATATCTCCTCCTTTACCACTGCCACCATTAGATACAATTTCTTCTCCAGCCTTGGTTACCCTGCCTTCCCCCCTGGTCTGTACAGCTAAGGAATCAGGCTTTTAAGTAAACCAAGAAAATGTTTATTGTTCACACTAGGAATAACAAGATTACTTAAATATTTTGTTGACAAGCGTATGGTTTCATATATGATATTCTTATATTCTTACTTCTTAATATTTGCCTCAGAACTCCTAATCCAATCTCTCTACAACAACCTTCAACACCCACCACCCACTAACTACACACCCTCCACCCTGTCCAACAAACACCACCTCAACCACCCAGACTCAACTGTCATCCTCTCATTTATACCTTCAGCCATTCAAACACACAGCCAATCATCATTCAACATTCTACAGCCCATGTACTCCCCCTTCTCACTCACTCCACTTACCATATTTCCTATAATAAACCTGCACTTACCATATATACATTATATTCACATACAGGAACATCACAGGCACCCACCCCCACTAATGACTCTTGAGGGTAACAGAGTCACTGCTGGGGGATAAATTTTTCCCCACCTCAGATCTCTGATTCTTTTTCCACCATTCTCTGCCACCTATGATTTCTATTATACCCAACCCCAAACAGTCAGTCTACCCTTGCAGAAGAACCACTGCACTACTCTTTCTAAAATGTGGCAGGCTTCATCCCCTCAAAAGGGGTGGCTATGCCTGCAAATTACACCAAATGCTAGGAGAAAAAAATTATAGATTTTCCTTTGTGTAAACAAACAAATGATAATTAAAAGGTGCCCTCCATGAAAATTGCTGGATCTATTTGCCTACAGAGACATTATACTAGCCTAGGAGCCCCAATGCCTGCAAATTTCATCCAGTTTTGTGAAAAGGGAAAAAAAAGTTCTAGCCATTTTAAGTTTCTCCACTAAAGTGAATGGCGGGAAACAAAGCTTAGGTTTTAACAGATCTAATTCAGTCCCAAATAACAGACTGAATACAGAGAGCAGCTTGGAAACAGATCAGGCAGCTTTCTAAAGCTACAAATGCCAGTCAATTTTTTTGTACACCCCCTACTTTTTCTGTTTTTTCAGTGGGTGTGCATCACAGGTGATTCGGGTCCCCTGCTTTTAAAGAAACAAATAATTTAATACACTCAGAATAATAAATAACAATAAGTGAATTATACTATATTAATTATATATGACACAAGATGAAGGAATTATCATAAACCCAGATGGCTTTAAAAGGGATTTTATTCAAGTTCACAGAGAATAAGACTGTGGCTACTAGCCATATTCAATGTGAACTACTACCAGTGAAGGTAGTATGCCTTTGTCTATCAGTTACTGCATATCACAAGTGGGCAGAGTGCTGTGGTACTCGTGCCTTGTTTGCACACTTCGTTGAGGCATCTGGTTGGCCACTGGGAGGACAGGATGCTTCGTGCTAGAGTAGATGGCCTTTGCTCTGATCCACCAGGCTCTTCTTATGTTTTTATATAATCATTTACAATTGTTATCCACAATTTCAATACTTATATAGTTAAACATATCTTTCCGACCACCAATTGTGTAGAACTTGATTATGCTTTAAACCTTTAAATATTTACAGATCCTTTATAATACCTAAATTGATACGGTGTCAGTTACCACTGGGACAAGATTTCCTAAAAATATCCCTATGCTGTGATCATGCAGGACCTAGGAAGAGCAAACTATAGAAAGCCAACATCATTTACATAACTTGTTAAACTGTTTGGTTTTTATGTTTGGAAAGATGTGGCTTTATTCTGTGCACAGTGGCACCAATAATTTCTTGTATATTTCTTTGAATTTGGGTTTCAGTTTGCTTTACATGACAACAGCAATAAGGAAAATACCAGAACAAGGTTGTCTTAATACTTTACTGAAGAGTTTAATTTTGTAAGTATATTTTGAAAATATTGAAGCAATATTGACTGCAATATTATTCTGTAATTGTTCTTTCAGAATTAGACATGTATTCAAGTTGTTAGAGTTTTACAACTATATTTTGATATATAATAAAAGCAACATTTGGCTGCAACATTTCTGTAACGGTGTCCTCCCAGAAATGAAAATGAGTGTGTTTAAGTTGTTAGTATGTATTTAAGTTGTTAGAGTTTTGTAACTATATTTTGAAAATAATGAAAGCAATATTTGACTGCAATATTTTTGTAAATGTAACTGTGTCCTTCTCAAAATGAATGTGTGTGTTTAAGTTGTTAGTATGTTTTTTTAAGAATATTCATTGTTTTGTATTTTAGCCCCTGATGAAGGCTTGACTACACAGGCTGAAACGCGTTGGGCTTTAACATATTTTATACAGAAATTTCTTTTTTATATACAAGAAATTATTGGTGCCACTGTGCACAGAATAAAGCCACATCTTTCCAGCATTCTGGTTTTTGACCTCCTTTTTGTGCTTCCAGTGAATGCTTCACACTTTTTATCTTGGTTTTTATGTTTGCCACTCTCGGTTCGTTTGGGAGGAAGGGCGGAATATAAATTCAATTATTATTATTACAACCGTGAAATACTTTATATTTTGCAATTCATTTTAACTTTGCAGCATAATAATAATATGCACCATTTGGGACACACCGTCTGCCTTTAATCCTAATCCCACCCTCCAAGTGCTTCCTTCCATTCTTGCTTTCTTACTTTCCCAGACGTCTGCAGGTGCACTCTTCAACTTTTTCAGCTCTTCATTTACAGTCATCTCTAATGACTTATGACTTAATGACATCCTTATGACTTGGTTTCTGCATTCTCCTACACCATTATCTTTCTAAAACGTCATGAATCACTGTGTGATTAGAACCATTGTAAGAACCTCTAAAAACTTAATTGTACGGAAGCCATAAATATTGATGTAGTTCTGATAAATATGGAATGCATCATGCGGATGGTGATGTTGCTGGTTTGCAACTGTCACTGTTCCAGGAGTCCATACATTTTCATAGTTTTTTCAGTGCTAGTGATTAGCACTGTCTTTTACTTCTTTGATTTATTAGTTATTTGTTACAACACTGATTTGTTTTTTTTACCACACAGTAGCACCAAAAGCAGTTTATTGTGGTGGCACCTACCCTTTGGAATTCCCTACCTCTGTGGCGCAGAGTGGTAAGCGGCGGTAATGCAGCCAAAGCTCTGCTCACGGCCGGAGTTCGATTCCAACGGAAGGAGGAAGTCGAATCTCCGGTAAAAGGGGTCGAGGTCCACTCAGCCTTCCATCCATCCGTGGTCGGTAACATGAGTACCCGGCATATGCTGGGGGGTAAAGAAAGGCCAGGGACGGAACTGGCAATCCCACCTCATATATACGGTCTGCCTAGTAAATGTCGCAAGACGTCACCCTAAGAGTCGGAAATGACTCACACTACAAATGCGGGGACACCTTTACCTTTAAATATTTGACAGGTGCCATTTCTGTTGTCTTCACAATGCCTGTTGAAGACCTGTTGGAGGCCCTCCTCCGGGTACCAACCCATCAGGAAGCCCAGAGGACAGTTACTCGATCTAGGGCCTTTTCTGTAGTGGCCCCCGAACTGTGGAACAGCCTCCCCGAAGAAGTACGCCTGGTGCCGACGCTTCTAACTTTTCGGCGCCAGGTTAAGACCTGGCTATGCTCCCAGGCATTTTAATGCGTTTAATGTTACAATTTTAAATCTCTTTGTTTACTGTTTATTTATTGTGATATTTTGTATTTCTGTATTTTAATCTTTTGTACACCGCCCAGAGAGCTACTCGCTATGGGCGGTTTAAAAATGAAACAAATAAATAAATGAAACAAATAAATAAAATAAACAAGGCTTTTGAGACCTTACCCCAGTCTGTGACTGTGTTGTTTTTTAATATGTTCTCAAACCTTTTTTAAAAAAACAACAATGTATTTTAACCTTTTTTAGAAAAAGATATCTTGAAAGCTTTTTTAAAAAAAATGTTTTTAAAGATGTTTTGTTTTAAGGTATTTTGAAGTCCATTTTTATGATGTTTTAAAGTGTTTTTAGTGCTTTTGTTTGCCGCCCTGGGCTTCTGCTGGGAGGAAGGGTGGGATATAAATAAATAAATAAATAAATAAAATTCATAATCAACAGGAGACATCTGCAGCCAAATGGTGCAATGTGGAGTACTGTCATTCAGGTTTCCGGCCACTCAATTCCCTCCCCCCAAAAAAATTTTTTCCACCACTCCTCCAAGTGTCAGCCAGCATTACTTAGCCACTGAACACATTCAATCTCTGTTAAAGTATTGTGGGGGTTTGTCAGTTTTTAATTTGTCAAGAAGGTCTAGAATTGTATCTCTTGTCACCACTGTCTCCCTCAGTTCCACAGATTCCCTTTCTGTGAAAGTGCATAGGGATCTGAAGAGAGATGCAAAGAATTAATTCAGCTTTTCTGCAGGTCCCTTTTCCTCCCTTAGCACATCTTTGACTCCCTTGTCATCCAAAGGTTGAACTGTGTCCTGAGCCTGTTTCCTTCTTCTGGTGATTTTTTTTAAAAAATACTATGCTTTGTAATATATTTTCAGTGATGTGCTCCACTAATCTGTTTTTGCATCCCTGGTTGCAAGCTTGCATTTGTTTTGCCAAAGTTTTTGTTCCTTTTTGTTCTCCTCATCTGGACAA
The DNA here is from genome assembly GCF_030035675.1 of Rhineura floridana. Classification (NCBI taxonomy): domain Eukaryota; kingdom Metazoa; phylum Chordata; class Lepidosauria; order Squamata; family Rhineuridae; genus Rhineura; species Rhineura floridana. The sequence goes on along the minus strand of NC_084489.1, from coordinate 84,805,604 downwards.
GACTTTTATATTTTGAAGGGAGACTTCGTGCTTCCTTCATTCTGCTCATTAACCATGCTTCTTGGTCTTGATGATACGTTTCTTGATCTGTGATATACATTCTAGCTGAGTTTCTATGACTGTGGTTTTGAATAACCCCTGGGCATTCTGGTGAGAGCTGCTCCTCTTCACTTTGCCTTTCAACTTTCTTTTTTTACCAGTCCTCTCATTTTTGAGAAGTACCTCTTTTTGAAGTCAAATCTGACTATGTGGACTTTCTTGGCAATAGTCTACTTACATACGTGCTGAATTTGATAGCATTATGGTCACTGCTCCCAGTTGGCTCATCTGCCTTTAAATCTCACACAAGGTTCTAGGCATCACTTAGGACTGAGTCCAGGGTTATCGCCTCTCTGGTCAGTTCCATGACCAACTGTTCTGGGAAACAGTCATTTTGAACCCTTATAGAGTATACCACTTTATCATGATTATAATATGGATTTCCTCAGGCTAGGTCACTGATTGCTATACTGATGAGAACTCAATACAGTAATACCTCAGTTAATGAAGTATATGCATTCCTGGACATTCCTTCTTTAACAGAAACTTCAGTACCAGAAGTAGGAAAAACATGGAAAGAATGGGGATAAGTTTCTACACCACCAAAAATAACAGTTCAACATATTTCAGCAACCGTTTTATTCCAAACTAACAATATGCATCCCTGAAATGAAAGAGGCAGGTCAATTAAGCCTTGCGTACGGACCACTTGAAGGCTTCTAAATGTATCCAGGGATGCCTGCCTTGCCTTTTTATCTTTTATCATGTAGCATCTTGCTATAGCGATCTAAATTTTTTTAAAAAAATGTTTTTAACGTTGTTTTGTTTTAATGTATTTTAAGGTCTTTTTATGATGTTTTAAAATGTTTTTAGTGTTTCTCTTTGGCGCCCTGGGCTCCTGCTGGAAGGAAGGGCGAGGTATAAATAAATAAAACAAACAAGCAAACATAAATAAATAAAGCTTTGAGCACAGTTCTCCTCTTCGTACACTCAAGCAGGCAGGCATGGGGCAGTCTCTCTCTCTCTCTCTCTCTCTCTCTCTCTGTGCCATCCTCCCCTGCACTTGAGCAGGCACATCTGCAGTAAACACTGCTTCTGTGGCACCCAAAGCAGCTTACTGCAGAGGCGCCCACGCCACTTGGCAAGAAGCGCGATTCCAGCCTGCGTGACAGAGCTGCCTGCAGCAGCTACAGTCCAATAGACAAAGAGCCACATTGTGAACCCCCCACCCCAAAGAGGCTTTGTTAAAAGGGGCTCCTTACCTGGAGAATTTGTTAACTGAGATATGACTATATGCAGAACCTCCTGTATCTGTAGTATGGCAGCACAGCTTGCACAACCCACCCAGGCAAGCCTGTCCCAGCAGACAGCCACACACTGGATTTGCCGAGGAGTTATATGTAAAGTCCAGTGTTTATAGGCCTGAGTATCCTGGTTGTGTCCCAGTTTCTTTTTTCTTTGATTTTTAGGTTGGGCTTTTCTCATGATTTCTAAAACTGCCCCTCTTCCCACAATTCAAAATTGGGAGCAGGCGGGCTGAAGAGAGACTATTTATTTTGATTACTCCTTATTTATTCGTATCACATGTATATCCATCCCACCTTTCCTCCAAGGACCTCACAGTGGCATTCATGGGTCTCCCTGTCACCATGTTACCCACACAACAACCCTGTGAGTTAGGTTAGGACTGGCCCGAGGTCACACAGTGAGTTTCATGGTTGAGTGATGATTTTAATTCTGGCCTGCCAGATTCTAGTTTACTTAATAACCGTCCACCTTATTCTACATTCTGGAAACAAGATGTAGAAGTTAATAAGCTGAGGAAGCAGAATAATATTTTCCCACAGGTCTGGAAATGTATGGGGTCCCTTGTTAACAGTCCTGTGTGGCCGCTTTGAGACTAACCAATTCAGGCTGTGATCCTGCACAAACTTATCAGGGAGCAATCCACAGGGAATTCAGTGGGGGCTTACTTCTCAGTAACGAACAGTTATTGCGGCATGAAACCACCTTAGAAACTGTGACAGCAGGGACCCCTTCTGATCCAAGGTAAGATACATATGTGCTAAGTACTGATAAAACGGAACTGTTTAATTGTCCATTGTTTCCTTGCAAAGGAGGACGATAGGGAGAGAACCAGAACAGGTGAGGGCCACACAAGTTTTCCCCCAGCAGAGAATCAACTGTGACAGCAAGGACCCCTTCTGAAGCAAAGTAAGGCACTTTTCGGTTTAGTTAGGGTGTTCCTTTGTAAAACTGCATTGCTTAAGTGTCCATAGTATCTTTGCAAGGGAGGAAGATGGGGAGTAAATCAGAACAACCTGGACACACCCTTCTGACTTCTCATTGGACATGCATCCCAGAGCCGGATTAAGCTGGGGAGGGCCCCTAGGCTGATTCTGAGCCACCTGCCGTCCCATCCCATCTCATCCCCCCCGCTTCACCTACCTTTCTGCTTTCTTTGCGGCTGCGCGCAGAGCGCGCACAAGTTTACCATCAATCAAGATGGCGGCCAAGGTTTCCCTAAGGGGCTGAAGCATGCGTGCCATCAACCAAGATGGCGGCAGAGGCTTCAGCCCCTTAGGGAAACCTCGGCCGCCATCTTGATTGATGGCAAACCGCAAAAAACAGCGGAGAAAAAGGTAAGTGAAGTGAGGGGGATGGCGGGCGGTTCAGAAGCTCTTGTCCTGCGATCCGCAGCTCCTGTCCTGCTTCCGCGGATAGTGGGCCCCCAAGAGCTCCAGGCCCCTAGGCTTCAGCCTACTAAGCCTAATGGATAATCCGGCCCTGATGCACCCATGACCTCCTAGCATCTCCACCAGGCTTAGTTGGTACCAGCCACCACTGACTGGGCATGAGAAAGTGGAAGAGTGTGGTCCGCATTTTCAGCTTCTCCTATCTTTTAAATTTCATTTAATGTGCACAGTGAAAATAAGGTTCTTATTTTGCCCCAATGGGTGAGAGGATAGTGACACCTGCTGGGAGGAAGGGCAGGATATAAATTTAATAAACAAATAAATGAACAAACGAACAGGACTCAAGACCCTAAAATCTGTTTGGAAATACTTATTAGATATCCATCAGCAGAGGACTAGTATATTTCAGTTTATAAAAGATACGAGTATAACAATAACAAAGAGACATCAACAGCACATTACACAGTACACGGATGAATCCTGGGGAAGGGAGAAATAAGGAACAGCATGTGCAAATGATTACATTGAAGACAAAACAGAATATGAATATGCAAGTTAACTTTTAAATGTAACCAATGGAGACTGGTTGCTCTAATGTCAGTGGGGCATTGGCTGCACTCTGGGTTTTAATCCAAACTAAAACCCGGAGCGGATTCACTGCCACACTGACATCGGAGTCACCAGCCTCCATTGAATTTAACTCTATTGAGAACAATATGTAAGTTAAAATTAACTATAACTTCACCATTTCTGGATCTTTCATTGACCCCCCTAACTCCACCCTCTAGTTAGAGTTTACTACATAATCCCAGTTGTACAAACTACATGACCATTTTGTTTCAGAGAAGAACATACCTACTAATCCAGAATGAAAATCCAGGAATACAGAGGGCCACTCTCAATCCAAGAACTGGCCCTGACTGTGGCCAGAACATGGGTGGTATTAAATTACCTGTACGATGTTGCCTATTGAAATGGCCTGGAACCATCCCTATCTAATGAATGCAGTGGATTGAGGATTCTTGTGTATTCCCCTTAGTCCGTATCCACACAGACAACTTATATGACAAACATTGTGGTCACCTCAGCTTCCATAGCTTTAGCCAGCAGTTAGGCCTGTCTAGGCGAACTAACAGCCGGAGGTCCCGCCAAAAAACATGCTAAGGTTTAGGAATATCTCAGGAAAAATAGGAATTCCACAACAGAAGTTCTTATAAGGTTCTATTTATTATGAACATATCGACATATAACGCTACAAGTGGCTGGTGCCAGAAATCAGAACATTAGGTCATGCACGGCACATGCAGGGGATTTGCACCAATAACACATGTTATACATCACAGTACATCACATTACACAATCAGTAATGGAGTTCTCTCACCCTGCAACATTCAGAGGAGATGTCATCTGTTTCTTCAGACCAGACAAAAAGCATTGATCCTGACCTCTTCGGCCGTCTGCCTTCTTGTGCCACGTGTTTCCTTCTAAATACTGCGTCTATATATTCCAAACCTATTTGCTAACTCCATCTACTGTATCTCCTAATTGCCAGCTCAGATCTTAATTCTATACTGCAATTTCATGGGTGCTGCAGTCATAAAAATAAATCAAGGTTGCCTTATCATCTTGTTTACAGTTCCCAGGGAAGCACTGGCTAACTGCCCAGAAATGGGGGGATTTGTAAAGCACCAGACCCAGCTGGTGTTTTAACTATACCCCTACACTTGCAGGGGAAGAGCTGCAGCAATGGGGGAGTGGAGAAAACCTGCCCTGGGAGTGAGTACCTCAACATCTGTGTGCTTACTTGCTTGCTCACTCCTCTGGTTTGCTATCTCTTGAGACAGCTGAGGTCCCAGGGAAGTGCTGCAAGGACTGGGACCCCCTGCCTGCCCCTGACTCCAGAGAGAGGCTGCAGTCAATCTTGCATGACCTTCTGGCTGGGTCAGGAGACATAAAAGCCCGGTTGCCCTTGGGGAGCCCCAAGGGTGAGGGTGTTACCCCCTGCTATTTTTTTAAGCCAATCTAGAGGAGATTGGTAGTGGGGAAGGTGGCCTATGGTGCATGTGTAGTTCCTGTGCAGGGTGAAAGCCTGTACAGTGAATTGAATGATAGGAGAAAGTTGCCAGATGCCTTCAGAGTGAGAATCTGCAACTGGCAGAAGGCTGGCCCTCCCTGGATGTGAGACAGGGGCAAGAAGATGTGCAAGCCCTAAACTTGGTGGTAGGCTGGATGAGGGACAAGAAACTGAGTCTGAATCCTAGGAAGCAGGGCTGGATTAAGCTGAGCAGGGCCCCTAGGCTGATTCTGAGCTACCCGCCATCCCGTCCCATCCCATCCCATCCTCCCTGCTTCATCTACCTTTCCGGTTTTTTTGCGGCTGCGTGCACTGTGCGCACAGGTTTACCATCAATCAAGATGGCAGCCAAAGTTTCCCTAAGGGGCTGAAGCCTCTGCCGCCATCTTGGTTGATGGCAGCAATGAGTGCATGTAGCACACATGCGTGCCATCAACCAAGATGGAGGCAGAGGCTTCAGCCCCTTAGGGAAACCTCAGCCGCCATCTTGATTGATGGCAAACCACAAAAAACAGGAGAGAAAAAGGTAAGTGAAGCGGGGGGATGGCGGGCGGTTTGGAAGCTCTTGTCCCGCGATTCGCGGCTCCTGTCCTGCTTCCGCGGATCGCAGGCCCCCAAGAGCTCCGGGCCCCTAGGCTTCAGCCTACTAAGCCTAATGGATAATTCGGCCCTGCTAGCAAGACAGAGGTGCTGTGGGTTGGTGGTTCGCAAGTTTGGATAATTGGTCAGTTGCCTCCTTTGGATGGGGTCCCACTCCCTCTGGAAGAGCAGGTCCGTAGTCTGTGGGTGCTCCTGGATCTATCTTTGCCACTAGAGGCCCAGGTGACATTGTGGCTAATCTTGCATTGAATGTAGTATTGCCAGTCCAAGATCAGCTAATGTGAAAGATTGACTGTGGTATAATTCCTTTACAACTCATGACACAAGTTCTTGGCATGGATGAAGGTTGGCCTTGGAGAAGAGCAGGTCTCTCATGCCCTTTACAGCTATGTGGCAGGCAGATATTAAACAGAGTATGTCTTTTCTAGTATGGAATGAAAATAATAGTCGGTTTGCCAGACATCTTATTACTTGTGAGTGACCTCTAGTTTATTTTTGGGCCCACCACCCAAAGTAGGTATAAATTTGCATATGAAATTAAGTGCATGCAAATATTATGCAAGTCTGTTGTGAGTGCAGCAGTGGGCCTAATCCTCATAGAGTATACTGAGCCCAGAAAATCCTGTTGACACCCACGGACCTATGCCAACTGTAAGATGTGGCATTTTTTTATACCTCCACCCTTACCAGAGGCGTATTGGAATATCCACTGTTATTTTATAGATTATTTCACCCAGGATTTAACAGAATAAACGACAGTCATAACTATGCAAATCAAGTTTAACTTTCCCTTTAAAACCGCTGCCGATACCTGAACTTGATGTCATGAGAAGGATGTATAGTTCCAAACCCATAGCGGGTTACATCTACTGGTGGGATTTCCTCTTCTGCATTCACCAGTTCCATGTCAAAGTAGGTGAGCATCAGGATCACAAACATCTTCATTTCACTAACAGCAAAGAATCGCCCAGGGCACAAAGACGGTCCTCCCCCAAAAGGCATACTGTAATATTTGAGCTTTTTCGCATTCTTGTAGAACTCTTTTTTTGTGCCATCTGGGTTCAAGAACCTGTCGCATTTGAATGTGTGAGGGTCAGGGTGGATTTCTGGATCCGTTTGCAGTCCAATAAAAGGGAAAAGAAGTAGATGGTCTCCTTTCCGAAGAATGTATTCTGTCCCATCAGCCATTGTCAGATCTGTATCCTGCTTCACACTTCGGAACAAAAAAGGACTGGATTTCAAGCGCAGAGTTTCCTCTATTGCACTGTCCAGAAGAGGAGTCTTTATCGTTTCCAGAGACACGTCGATGAAGGGGCTGCCTGGCTTCACTTCCTGACCGGTCTCTCTTAGTACTCTGTTCACTTCTTCCCTCACTGCCTCCATTGCTTCTGGATATTTCAGGAGATACACAAGAATCCAGAAAGTAGCTGGACCAGTGTTTGCTTGAGATGCCCAAAGAAGAAGAAACAGGAATTGACTCCGCATCTTTTTCGTCATCCCAGTATCAGACATCTGCTGATCTTGCTCAACTACCCATTTACTGATATTATCCTTCTGATACAACTTATCTACTGAGAGTGTGTCCCAGAATAAATTCTTCAACCTTTCTGTCTCCTTCTTGCCCTCAGGATCAAGGATGCCAAGAGCCATTTGGGGAAATAAATCATCAAATTTCTGAAAATCCCCCAAAAGCTCTTCATATGGTGTTGGGGTATTCTCAGTAGCATTATCTTTGCTCTTGGCATCTGTGCCTGGCTCAGTTCCAAACAAAGCCATAAAGGCAGCTTGGAACATGGTTTTGTAGCTAAAGTGGAGGACTCCATCCTGCTGCCAGTGTCTCTTCTCCTCTCCTGAACCCTGGCTGTGGAGCATCACCATCTTCTGTTTCTCCATCATCACCTGGTTCAGGGCAGTCAGATTCTTCCTTCTAAGATATTCATAGCTAATTTTCCTCCCAACATGATGATGAGATTCAGTGGTCTGAAAAGCAAATGCATTAAAAACTATCATTGATGCAAACTTCTTAAAATCCAGTTTGTCTTCTGATTCTTTAAGTATTTGTTCATACAAGTCAGGATCTGCCACAAAATGCATGTACTTGCCACCAACCAAAAATGTGAAAATATCCCCTGGTTGGCCACTGTGAGAACAGGATGCTGGACTAGATGGGCCACTGTCCTGATCCAGCAGGCTCTTCTTATGTTCTTATGTTCTTCCACATTGCTTGCAAAAATTCGACAGGGTTCTTCTTAAAAGCAATCCCATGTCCCAATTTTCATGGCCATGAAAAATTGAACTTTATTAAAGGTGTTAGGGTGACTTTTAGTTCCCACCAAAGGTGGGCTTGCTCACCTCAATACCCCGAGAAGGAGTGCGAGCAGTGAGGATTCCAATTACCTGTTTGGATGTTCAGCCAGATACCAAGTAAAACACACGTACACTTCTTGATCAAAAAGTGGGTCTCAAGCTCACACAGACACGAGAGTCTGGCGAGGAAGAGAGCCCTGTTTATTATCTGTTTCACCATTTTATAGGTTTCTCAAGCAAAAATATTAGCAGACGGAATACATCATAACAATAAAAGGAGAAATAACAAGCCCAAACTACATATCACTTGTTGTATTTTAAGGCCAGGATGTTGTTTCTTTGAAAATCAGGACTATGAACAGTATTCTAAAATGAGACAATGTTAGGAGGGGCTTGGATTGACGCTTAGGGATCATAAACATGAAAACCAGAGCTTGGAAAAGTTACTTTTTTGAACTACAACTCCCATCAGCCCCAGCCAGCATGGGAGTTGTAGTTCAAAAAAGTAACTTTTCCAAGCTCTGATGAAAACACATACATATAAAGGGTCACTCTAACTGCTACAATTTCAATGGGAACTATGGAATTGTTTTGCTGATTTTGCAAGAAAAAGATATGTGGGCGCGAAATGGGGTAAAGGGCAAGGAGAGTAGAACAGAATGTAGCTATCTTCTCAAAACAATGCTGCAGCCTCGCAGGCACCTCTGAGGCTGGGTTCCCACGCAGAGGAAAATGAAACCCAGGGAGCTTTAGCTTTCTAGGTTTGCCTATTAGAGCCTATGAGGTTTTTGTTTTTTCCAGGCCCTGGGTTCAATTATTCCCAACAAAGGGAAGAGGCAGCTGAAGTGTGAGAAGCTGCTGGCCAGTCAGTTTATAGCAGTTGAACAGAATTCACATTTTCAGCTAAATATCTCTGGCAAGTATAAAGTAACACCACCCTCTACTGGTAAGAGATGCTATTGCTGACACTACAGAAACAACTTCCAGCTACTAAACCAAAGTTTGCAATATGTCTTAGGCTGTGGTGTATACACACTGTGTAATTTACATTTAGTGCAGGATTAAGGTGCATTTCTGGAGTCTGTACACATCCCTGTCCCACATTATGCATTGATCTAAAGTGCTTTTTGTTGGAATGGCTGCAATCCATTTTGTCCCGAGAATGTACTTCTCAAGCACTTGCTGCCTGAATGTGTACACAGAGAGGGCTTTCTCAGGTGACCGCCTATGGGCCCAGACCTTATTACATTGCAGGGCTGTGCCACTCCCCCTCATTTCCATGCCTATTCAACTGGGAGTTACCTTTTCCCTTCCTTTTCCGGAAAAGCTGAAGGTTGCCACTTTTGCAATGGAGAACAATATGTATATTGGTAAATGAGACGAGAAGAGGCATTTAATGGGAAATGCAAGAAATCCTCAAACTTCTTGATGTTTGGGGGGAGGAAAAGATTCAAGAACAGCTTAGAAGCAGCCACTGCAATTATGGTACATATGAGCATAGCGCTTGAGAGATGGAAAAGCAGGGAACAAATTGTGTATCTGTGTATAATATGTAGCCCCTCTCTCTCCAGAAATCCTGTCTTTCAAAAGACCCTTGCAGGAAGAGAAGATTTGTGGAACTGCGCGTGTGCAGCTACGGCAGAGCATCTTGACTTGTCCAGCAGCACTCAGGGAGTATAGAAAAACTAATTGAGGGGAGGGGTATGGAGAAGACCAATGTACCCTACTTGGTAAACTGGCCTACCTACCAGTGCGTACAGATCACATGGACAGCAGCTGCCACTTTAACAAACATTATGGTGGGAAGGTGTATACAACTGCAAAGAGCTATGTCCAAAAGCACTCTAGGGGGAAAGGACCCACGTGTGCTTCAAAGGCTGTGTGTGTACACACCCTTATACTTTCCTACCCCACAGCATTTCGCATTTGTGTAATAGGGTCCACTTCAACTGTTGATTCTTGTTTTACTCACCTATTTTTGCCATACGGAGTTACCTGCTCTGTGCACGGCTTCTAACTTTTGGCTTTTTGACGCGTTTGGAGTCTGGATTGCATTGGATCCACCATTGTCCAAAAGGCTTCACCCCGGCCACATCTGAAGACCACACACACCTTTTCCCAACAACCTACGTAAGTCAGGCGTGAACTGAGAAGTATTTGGTTTTCACAGAATCCATCGATGGGAAATTCTAGCCTGTATGCAATGGTGGCTCATCCATGGCTGGGCATCCAATTTTTATCAACACCTCCCCCCCCAACACACGCACACACACACCTGCCTACTGCGGCCCTTCACCACATTGCCATAGCTCATATTATCCTGGAAAGTCCTCGGGAGCATCTTTTTCAGAGGGAATGGGGGGTCTGCTATAGGTAGAGGGAAATCATTAAAAAATCAAGTCCTCATCTGGTGTGGGCAGAGGTGGTTTCCAATAGTGCAAAGCCACTATGAAGAAAATAAGAACATAAGAAGAGCTTGCTGGATCACGCCAATGCTCCATCTAGTCCAGCATCCTGTTCTCACAGTGGACAACTAGATGCTTGTGAGGAGCTCAAGAGCACTCCCCCCACTGGTACTTTCCAGGAACTGGTATTCAGAAGCATCCTGCCTTTGACCATGGAGGCAGAGCATAGCCATCATGGCTAGTAGCCATTGTTAGCCTTCTCCTCCATGAATTTGTCTAATCCTCTTTTGAACCCATCCAAGTTGGTGGCCATCACTGCTTCCTGTAGGAGCAAATTCCATGATTTAACTATGAGTTGTTGCATTAATAAGTGCTTCCTCTTGTCTGTCTTGAATCTTCCAACATTCAGCTGCACTGGATTCCCACAAGTTCTAGTGTTTTGAGAGAGGGAGAAAAATGTTTCTCTGTCCTCTTTTTCCATGCCATGCATAATTCTGTCATGCCACTCCTTGCCCACCTTTTCTTGAAATTAAAAAGCCCTAAATGCTGCAGCCTTTCCTAGTGGGGGAACACAATACAACACCATCTGAGAGATGCTTGAGTTATGATAGGACAACTAATCCACAATGAAGAAGCTACGTTATCTTGACAGGCATACTGGCTTTTTAAAGGGACTGGTATTTTATTCCCAAGCCTTTCTTCACAGAGAGGTCTACAGTCCTTAGAATGGCAGTTCAGAGCCTCTGTATGCAGGAAGAATATGCCTCAGTCTGAATGAATACTAACTGCTGGTGAGTATATGTGGAGGAGAAATTTGATTTAGTTTGCATTTAAAGGCAAACTTACCTAATTCACACTTTCCAAAACAGTACACAAAGAGAAAGACAGCTTCAAAATTCACACTTCTCCGAATTTTGCAACGCAGTTGTGTACTGCTAGCCAACTAATGTGTACAAACATGCACATACAAGGATAAAGTACACTTATAAATGCATAGATCAGTGAAAATGACATATGACGATGCATGATATTAGGGGAAATTGCTTTGCAAAAATGTATGTGTTGGACAAAACTTGCATAGAAAATGTGTATGTTAGGAGAAATATGCACTAAAATGCTGATCAATTTTCATGAGAACTTTTGTTTTTTTAATCACAGACTGATGTGGAAAAGTGGAGAAAGGAACTTTACACTGGAAAACTGAGAAACTGAAATGGACTTACTTGCCCATCCCCACTGGTGACTTGCTCCTCTAGGGAAGGTGTGTTGCCTTCCAAGTCCTGCTTAGGAGCTTCCTGGAGGCATCTGGTCTGCCAGCCACCGTTGGAAACAAGATGCTGGCCTGGGTGGGCCTTTGATGTAACCTAACAAGGATCTTTCTTTGCCCTTATGTTCTCTCCTCCCTGCCATTCCATCACTCAGATTTGCAGCCTCCCAGAGATTGTATTCAGTTAAAACAAAAAGAAAAACTGTGGCCTATAAGCTTCATTCAGGTGGTGCCTGACATGGCTGTATTAAATATTCATATTGATTTTTCAATGTATTTTTGATGCTTCATTTATTTCTCAAATTGTATTCTATTGTATTACATAAAATTGTATAGAATGCACATTGTAATACATTAAAATACAATATATAAGAAACGTAAGAAGCGATAAAACACAATTAAAAATCATACAGCATCTAGCACAGTGCATTGCAATTGCTACAACAGGCAGAAAAATCATTACAGTGGCCCACAAAGACCCTCAGCAATTTTCAAGTGATCTGTGGAGGGGGGGAAATGGGAACCAATAATGTATATAATTGCAAATAACATCTTGTTTGGACCCTAGAACATAGCACAAAGATTCAGGGTGTACGACTGCAGCTGTAAATTCTGCCCTTTCATCTTTATTCTTTTATCATCTATATAACCATCTTAGAAGAAATAAAAGACAGTTGTAAACATAGCAGCAGGGAGTGCCTGTTGGGTGAAAGGATAATCCCACTGCACAGATGAATTACTACAAATGCCCAGAAGTAAATTCAGGGTAAAAATGCAAAGTTAGTTTCAAAGAATAAGACAAATCAATTTCATATACGTTTGAAATTACTTATAAATAAGGGGGGAAATCAGAAATTGACAATACGCAGTACTTGTCACTGTCAGTCAAAATATGATTTGATATTTGAAGAAGTTGATTAATAGTTCTGAAATATATTCTGGTTTTTTACCAATTCTATTCTTGGCCATTTTTAATTGTAATTCTATGGTTTAATTGTTTCTTTCTAAATAAACTGCTTTGATTATTACGTAGAAAAGCAGGACATGATGACATAAATAAAACATCAATAAATCAAGTAACCTTACACACTGATGGGGGCAATTCACAACTGTATTCACGAGGGGATTATTTGGGGAAATAAGTAAAGAGAAAGAGCTGAACCTCAAACAGCTGCCATGCATAAAAGGTATGGAATAGGAAATTGAGGTTTTAAAAAAGTACATCTTCAAATCAAATTTTATTCTGCTAACAACCATTGGTATTTGCAAACTTGTGGGGAGAGCATCCTTTTTACAAATTCAAACAGACAGGGGCAGCCTAAAAAGGACATTTTTTAAATGGTTAAAGTTTAGCGTCAATGGCAATCACACCTCTCCAAATTTCATTTTAGCTTGGCCCTTAATAGACCTATGAGATCTGCATATCCAGAATGTGACTCACAGCTGCATTAAAACCCAACTCTTTGACTTTATTTTAATACACTTCTATCACTCATCAGGAGGCAGCAGCTGTTAAGATATTAATGCCCAATTTGTATATTGCATTGAGGACCCCACAGTTATGAGACAAACCGTGGCTCTTGTTTCTGGACCATTCCAAAAGGAAAGATCTGCTGCAAGGAAACCACACATTTCCCATCACTCACGCAGCAATATTTTGTCACTGGGGAAAAATGATTGGCCCCTCTTCCCTCCAACTAAGTGGAGCCTGGAGTATACAGCAAGCTGTCTGAGGGACGAGCTGTGTGCCAGGAGCTGTCTTATTTTATTTTATTTATTTATTTATTGTATTTATATACCGCCCCATAACCAAAGCTCTCTGGGCGGTTTACAGTAACTAAAAACATTAAAACAAACATACAAATTTAAAAACACATCTTTTAAAAACAATTTAAAAATTTAAAACAATTTAAAAACACATGCTAAAATGCCTGGGAGAAGAGGAAAGTCTTGACCTGGTGCCAAAAAGATAACAGTGTTGGCGCCAGGCACACCTCGTCAGGAAGATCATTCCATAACTGAGAAGGCCCTCTCCCTTGTTGCCATCCTCCGAGCTTCCCTCGGAGTAGGCACCCGGAGGAGGGCCTTTGATCTTGAACATAGTATGTGGGTGGGTTCGTATCGGGAGAGGCGTTCCATCAGGTATTGTGGTCCCAAGCCGTCTTGTCCTCCTGGCTTGGACATTGTCACCAGCTCTGCTCCTAGATCTGAGGGGTGGGGTGTAGAGTGCTTAAGGGGAGGGGAGAGGCTGCTCTATATCAAGAGCAAGACAGCCAGAACCGCCACTGACATCCCCTGCAACTTAAAGAACTGTTAACTTGAAAAAATTGTGCTTGAGCTAGCTTTTCCCTCCTCCTTGCCCTTCTCTTTTCCTCCTGTGTCGTGTCTTTTTAGATTGTGAGTGTATTTTTGTAAGCTGCTCTGAGAGCCTTTCTGGCTAAAGGGGGGGATATAAATAAACTCCCATTTGCAATGACACCACTGTTGAAGTGGCACATGCCTCTTCTCCATGCTCATGCCCAGGGGTGCAGTTGTGCAGAGGGTCAATAGACCCATTACTTTTTTGGCAGCAGGGTCCCAGCCAGGTCCCTCTGTATGAACCAATCAGCATGAAAAGGGAGCATGTTAGCCACTGAGAAGCGTCCTTGTCATTTTGTGCTGATTGGAGCCAATCAGAATGAAAGGAGGTGAGTCAGTCACTGAGAAGATTCTTCTCAGTAGCTAACACATGGCCTCCCCTTTCATGCTGATTGGCTGCAAGGGATATCTGTTGTAGTGGAGTTGTGGACTCGCAAGATGGCAGGGAGAGCAAGGGAGATGAGGGAAAGTAGAAAAGGGGATGTGGCTGTGAGGGGTGTGTGGCATGACTACCATGAAGGGACACTGCTCTTCTGAATTTGCCACTACATTGCTGCTGATAGTATTTTGAAAACTTTACCATAATTATTTGAACTTTTTTAAAAAAAAAACTGATTTATTTGGCGAAGGGGTGCTTATCACTTAATCATTCCAGTGAGAGCCCTTGTGGTGCCTCTTAAAAGTAAAAATAAAATAATATAGCCCAATGAACACTAATCGCATTTCTACTTTCTTGAAGACCAGCCTCATAGCAGGAATGGTTTTTCTCTCTTCTCTTTTCAACCTGCTCCTGTTCTGGAGCACTGGAGTACACATCTGCCCTGAATATAATAATAATAATAATAATAATAATAATAATAATAATAATAATAATAATAATAATAATAATAATAGAAAATGTGTTCCCCCCAACACATACTATATGGGATTGGGATACTGAGTTCTTTGGCATTAAAAATTAAAAGTTTGGTCTTTCCCCCTCCTTCTGGAAAGGCCTTTCAGTCACCTTCAGCATTCCTTGGGCAAAACTTTTTGCTGGTGCCTGAACAGAGATAAAGTCCTGGAAGGAAGAGCTCTAAGCCTCCTAGATAAGGCAAAGCAACCACGTGCTCTTTCCCAGTGTCATTGGGTTCCCCGGTTGTGTAACTGTTTGCTGAAGAACAAGCTCAGGATGAGAAAAATCAATCTGGGACTGAGGCTACAGCCACGGCCTTTCTGCTTTTATGGATGGCTGCCCAAATGCAACATGCTGAGTGAACACTGACTTCAAAGAAAGAGGAAGAAGAGAACAGAGAACATTTGGACGTTATCCACAGGCTGTGGACAATTGCAACAGCAGAGCCCAGCTTTAGACAAAAATCTCTTAGATCTCCTTTTCTTTTTTCCAGGAAATGGGCCAAGGTCATGCATGAAATGTTGGGAAGGAAACTAAAACCTTTGGGGAAAACAAGGGAAAACAGCGCTGAGGGGTTTTTGTGTGTGATTTCTCGCTAGTTCAGGATTTTGCATGGCTGTCTCTGATCTTTGAACTACCAGCTTGGCACAGGTAATACTCCAGAGATGAACTAGAATGTTTCTACCTTCCTGACATGGTTCAGAACACGTCCTCGAATGTGCCCCTCTGTGCTTCTACGATGGTACATTACTCACTCTGAGAGTGCTGGGTATAAGCACAGGACTTGAAACATCCAGAAACCAGCTCTCCAAGGAGGAAGCAAAATTCTGGGGAGGGGGGCGGGACCTTTTAAGCCAAACCATGGGAACTGGCAGCATGTTTTGGTTATAGTACAGCTGGTCAATTATTGCAAGCAGCGGTGGCTGGCGTCCACTGGGATTGTTATTGTTATATGCCTTCCAGTCGACTATGACTTATGGTGACCCTATGAATCTTTTGGATGTATTCATAGGGTTTTCATGGTAAGAGGTATTCAGAGGTGGTTTACCATTGCCTTTCTCCAAGCCTACAGCACCTGATATTTCCAGGTGGTCTCCCATCCAAGTACTAACCAGGCCTGACCCTGCTTAGCTTCCAAGATCAGACAAGATCAGGCTTGTTCATAGTATGGCCATAGGCTGCCCACTGGGACAGGTGGGGCGAAAGGCAGGGAGCCCAACAGTAGGTGGAGCCAGAGGCAATGATGAGCAAAGCCAACATTGTCCCCATCTTACCCCCTGTTTAGAGACACGCTCACTGTTTTGCTGGTTCCAGTGCATCTCCATCTCGCTTTTCTGAAAACGGGGACACATGACGACAGTCAAACCCTGCCCTTTTTTCCTGTAAAACCTGGTGGGATCAGCTTGAATGCTTTTTTTTTTAATTGCTCCAAAGCGATTTTGCAGCTGATTGGCAGATCAACCTGTTCCCCCTCCAGGTGTGGCCAATGGAACTGCTTTGCTGTAGGCAATTAGTGTGCTCACAGCCTAAGACTAAGGAGGAGGAAGGTGATAGGCAGTGCCATACCCTGGACTGGTTGTAAGTAAGAAGACAGACAGGCAAACATCGTCGGAGTGGGTTGTGCTGGCTGAGGTTGGTAGGGCAGTGCTTCACTCACCAAACAGACCAGCCTTCATTGATTATGAATAGCCTCATGCTTTATTTATTTATTAATTTTTTGGGGGGGGGGCTTCCTCCCAGAGGAACCCAGGCAGCAAACAGCAAGTGATTAAACAATGAAAACATAGTAAAAAACAAAATATCTTTTTAAATAAAATTCCAAAACAGATGCAGAGTGGAATAACGGTCTCTACTTAAAAGGCTTGTTGAAAGAGGAAGATGTTGGGTAGGCGCCAAAAAGACAACAGAGGCAGCCTTCATAATTTTATTTTTTAAAATGAACTCCAGAGAGCTAGCTGTCTTAGTTTCTTGCAGGGCAAGAAAGGAAGGAAGGAAGGAAGGAAGGAAGGAAGGAAGGAAGGAAGGAAGGAAGGAAGGAAGAGAATCTAATGACATCTGCACAACTAACACATTTCTTGTGGCATAATTGTTTGTGCACCACTTCCTAAGATGCTTGAACTGGGGTGTGTGTGTACATTTACACACAGGCACCCTTAATATATTATTTTAGACACCCACTGATTTCAGCAAACCTACCCAGACATATGATTTAGATACTTATCTTTGTTTTCAAAGTTGTACTGATTTTATCTGTGTTTTGAAAGGAATCAGGCCTTTAGTGTTGTGGCACCTACCCTTTGGAATTCCCTTCCCACACTCACCACCTCGGTTGCCTTTTTGACGCCTACTGAAGACCTTTCTCTTTCAACAACCCCTTTAAGTAGTGATCTTTCCCGGTCTGCATCTGTATTGGAATAGCTTTTAAAGATGCTTTTATGTTTTAGAACTTGTTTGCCACCCTGGGCTCCTTTTGAATGGAGGGTGAGATATAAATAAATAATAGTATTATTTAATGTATTTCTGTTTTTAAATAGTTTTCTGAATGTTACCTGTGTTTTTTCTACACTTGTACACTGCTTTGTTTTAGCAGTTTATCAATTTTCTAAATAAATCAATAAATAAAGTTTTAAAATGATATATATGGGTATAGATGGAACAGGAGGGAAATTATAACACAATGGAGCTATAAGTTCCAGTAATGTAAGAGATTACTATTATAATTTACAAAGATTAAAAAAAACAGCCCGCCCACTTGTAATCAAATAAAACATTACTAAAGCTGAAAGGGGTGGGGAGAGAACAAGAAATTGAGGCAGAAATTCTTCATGCCAGTTTAACCAGTAGGTGAAGGTGGAAAGGCCACCAAGGGAGTCAGTTCTGGGAGAGGAGGAGCCAACTGGCACTTGGTTCCAGCCAAGTCGATGGAGTGGGCTATGACGTCTCACCTCTCCCCCAGATCTAGCACTCTAGATAGCGTGTGTCATACGATGACACAGATGCATGAACACAAGCAAGGTCCAGTGACAAGGGCAAAAGGTCCAAGCTCAGTTGGTCTGGCCATCTCCCAACTGGTAATGAATAGGTAAAGCAAGAGGATGACCAGTGTGCACACAGACTTAGAGAGGCCAATTATTTTTAGTAGTAAGCTAGCCACTCCCAGCCTGATTGTGTCAAGCCTGCAAATAAATTGCAACTGGCAAGCTTCGCGCCGTTAAAACCTTTTTGGTTGCAATATTACAATGTCCAAATATTCTTATTTGTGCTCTGCATAATAATAGTAGGACTCACTACTTTTACTTATTAAATTATTATTTATTAAATTTCTCTCCCACCCTTCCTCCTGAAGGAGCCAAGGGTAGCAAACATAACAAAACAATTTAACAGCTGCAAAAACAAAAGCATTCGAAAAACAGTTAACAATATTCTAAAAACACCGTTACAGTTCAAACAGCACCTGTAAAGGTGCTATCAGACTTTATAATGTTTTTTTCAGTCACTTTCTGGGCAAACACCTCTCCTTTCTCTTGCACTGCTGTGTCTTCCAGCCTGACTTTGCAGTAACATTTCCCTTACGCTGCAGATTCCATGTACCTGGGACTAGTACTCATAGCTGTGTCACTGATGGGACTACTCACTCCACTGCTCCCAAGTCTACCTGCCCAGCAGGAACAGCCTGATAGCAGCAGCAACAGGTGCCCACCGGCAGCAAGGACAGAAGCACTGGCACTGCTTCTGCTGCCATTTGGATTCACCCACAATGCAAATGCTTTGTGTACCTTCTGGGCAAATAAAAATGATGGCTTTAAGTGGGGCCAGCTGCATAGGGTTGGTGTTCCAGGGGACACCTGCTGCCATCCTTCCACGTAGTGAGCCCTTAAGGGAATTACCCACTGAAAGTAATTTGCCCAGTTTCCCTCCAGCCTCTAGACCTGGATCTGTGTGTCTAACTTGGGATATACACTTCTGGCATCTGACAAAGTGGAGACTTCAGCTGTAATAAAAATGGTTGTTTTTAAAGACGCTATCCGACTTTTTTTGCTGGGAACAGAATGAGTTGGTAGAATGGCTGCAGGGATAGACATCAGTCTGAAATATTCCCCCATGTTTTCTCCCCTATCCTCAAGTAAAAAGCTCCATCCTATTTATTTTTAAAAATTAAAACACATCCTATAACATTACAGAGAAAGCTTCTGGTCCAGGTTGCTTTCTACTATGCTAGCTACTGGGAAGTTTTGAAATTTTTATATGATTATTACTACATGAGGAGGACTCAAAAATGTGATCTCCACCTGCAGTCTTTTTTTATGTAATACAGAGGTTCCCAACCACCAGTGGTCTGTGAGCTTCTTTCAGATGGTCCACAGCAGCAACTTTACCATCTACGACAGAGCATTACAACTGCCAAACAACAGGCAGAAAAATCATTAAGTGGTCCGCCCAGACACTCAGCAATGTTCAAGAGGTCCAGTGGGGGTGGGAGTTTTGGAACCACTGATTTAATATTTATAAAGCACCCACCAGTGCACATATATTGAAAGATAAGTCTGTCCAAGCCTTCAGGCTCACAACCTAATGACATGATACAAAAGGAAAAAAGGAGAAGGGAGGGAAGAAACGAGAAAGGCAAGCATAGAGCAAGCTGCTTCTTCACTGGCCAATGGAGGTCTCCCCCTTGCCAAAAGCTTTTCCTCCTCTCGCATAACACTAGAACTCGTGGACATCCAAAGATGCTGAATGTTGGAAGGTTCAGGATAGACAAAAGGTCTTCTTCCCACAGCGCATAGTTAAACTATGGAATTGGCTCCCACATGAGGCAGTGATGGCCACCAACTTGGACAGCTTTAAAAGAGGATTAGACATTCATGGAGGATGAGGCTATCAATGGCTCTGAGCCAGGATAGCTATGTTCTGCCTTCACAGTCGGAGGTTGTGTGACTCTGAATACTAGTTGCTGGAAACCGCAGGAGGGGAGAGTGCTCTTGCGCTCAGGTCCTGCTTGTGGGGACTTCCTATAAGCATCTGGTTGGCCACTGAGAGAAGAGGATGCTAGATAGATGGGCCATGGGCCTAATCCAGCAGGGCTTGTCTTATGTTCTTATGATGTTCTTCCTTGGAAGCGGAGGGGAGTAGCCTTCCGGAGGTCCTTTGCAACCCACCTACCGGCAGACACCTGGTATGCTCAGCTCTGCAGCTCCAGGGAAACTGGCAGGTGGAGCCTGGCTTTTTGGGGGGAATCAAAGCTCCCTGCAGAGTCAGAGTGTGCTTCCCCCCCTGCTCTGAAAGGTACATCCAGTTCTGTCCCCTTAGTGCTTCACCGTGCTTGCTTTGGATGGGGCCGTTGTTGTTATGTGCCTTCAAGTCGATTACGACTTATGGCGACCCTATGAATCAGTGACCTCCAAGAGCATCTGTCATGAGCCACCCTGTTCAGATCTTGTCAGTTCAGGTCTGTGGCTTCCTTGATGGAATCAATCCATCTCTTGTTTGGCCTTCCTGTTTTTCTACTTCCTTCTGTTTTTCCCAGCACTATTGTCTTTTCTAGTGAATCATGTCTCCTCATGATGTGTCCAAAGTATGATAGCCTCAGTTTCATCATTTTAGCTTCTAGTGATAGTTCTGGTTTAATTTGTTCTAACACCCAATCATTGGTCTTTTTTGCAGTCCATGGTATCCGCAAAGCTCTCCTCCAACACCACATTTCAAATGAGTTGATTTTTCTCTTATCCCCTTTTTTCACTGTCCAACTTTCACATCCATACATAGAGATCGGGAATACCATGGTCTGAATGATCCTGACTTTAGTGTTCAGTGACACATCTTTGCATTTGAGGACCTTTTCTAGTTCTCTCATAGCTGCCCTCCCCAGTCCTAGCCTTCTTCTGATTCCTTGACTATTGTCTCCATTTTGGTTAATGACTGTGCCGAGGTATTGATAATTCTTAACAAGTTCAATGTCCTCATTGTCAACTTTAAAGTTACATAAATATTCTGTTGTTATTACTTTAGTCTTCTTGACGTTCAGCTGTAGTCCTGCTTTTGTGCTTTCCGCTTTAACTTCTAGACTCCTGACAGCATTGTTCTCAGCTTCTTCGACACTCTCAAACCCTCTCACCATGTTAAGGTGTGCATCTTAGAGGGGTGGGTGGGGCCATACTCCCTCTGAAAGAGCAGGTTCATAGTCTGGGGGTGCTCCTGGATCCATCTTTGTTGCTACAGGCCAAGGTGACCTCAGTGGCAAGGAGTGCCTTTTACCAGCTTGAGCTGGTAAGACAGTGCAGCCATTTCTGGACTGGGATAGCCTGACCGCTGTTGTCCATGCACTGGTAACCTCCAGGCTGGATTACTGTAATGTGCAAGGGGCTACCCTTGGGGTTGAACCAGAAGCTGCAGCTGGTGCAAAATGCAGTGGCCTGATTGCTCACTGGGATACTGCCGACATGTCTCCCTGCTGCTGAAATAATTGCTACTGAGCTAAGTTCAAGGTTCTGTTTTTTGTTTACAAAGCCCTATACAGCTTGGAACCAGGATACCTGAAAGATCGTCTGACCCCTTATATACCCAGTTGACCTTTCTTGTGGCAGCACCTACCCTGTGGAACTCCCTACCCTCAAATATTAGACAGGCCCCATCTCTGTTATCTTTTCAGCGCCTATTAAAGACGGTCCTCTTTCAACAAGCCTTTTAAGTAGAGACCTTATCCCACTCTGCGTCTGTGTTGGAATTGCTTTTAAGAGATGTTTTTAAAGCTTTTTTTTAGAAAATATGTTTTTAAAGGTATGTTTGTTTAAATATATTTTGACGTCTGTTTTTATGATGTTTTAGAGTGTTTTTAGTGTTTTTGTCTGCCGCCCTAGGCTCCTACTAGAATGATGGGTGGGATATAAATTTAATAAATAAATAAAATAACCTTGCTCTACTGCACCACTATTATTTATTACATTTATACCCCACCTTTCCTTCAAGAAGTTCAAAGTGGCACACATGGCTTTTTCCCCTCTCTACTTTATCTTCACAACAACCCTGTGAGGTACGTTGGGCTGAGAGGCAGTGACTGGCCCAAGATCACCCAGTGATCTTCATGCCTGAGTGGGGATTTGAACCCAGATCTCCCTCCCCAGGTCCTAGTCAGTCACTCTAACCACTACACCATACTCTCTCACGCTCCTTGCGTAGCCCAAACCTCGCATTCTTGCACGGAGGAACGCGCTCCTCTTCGCGCTATATAACGAAATATTTCACTTCCAATAAGAAACCAGTGAGGGCCACGCTTAACCATTCCCTCGTCATCTGATTGGCCCCAAAGACGGTGATTGGCATTAAAGAGGGTGGGTGTGGGGAAGGAGCCGCCTACTTGACATACACCTGTTACGCAAGGCAGGTCGAGGGAGCGGGAACGGCAGAGTTGCGAACTCTGGAGAAGCCCCACGGTGGTGTAACCAATAAGGAAGCAAGGGAGCGCGGTGGTTTCTGGGGGTTGTAGTTTTCTCCTCGCGCCTCAGCAAGTGCAGGACGGAAGGGGCGGAAGAGATGGACCTGCGTCGGCCTATGAGAGGCCCGGAGGGGGGAGGAGGGTTAGAAGCCTGCGAGCCTGCGCAGTCTGTAGCTCCGCAGAAGCCGATTCGGACGTAGTTGTGACGTCCATTAGTTGCCCGGCATCTATCGGCAGAGCGGTTGTGAGGTGAGTCGGGGACAATGAGACCCCTCGGAGAGGAGGCGGAGAGGAAAGGGGCTTCTCCCTCTTAAGCAGGGCTTAAGTGGGGGAGGGGAGAAGCTTCCTTTGAAATAGGATTTAATCGGTTGGCGGAAAGCGTCGTCTGCTTAAGTCTCTACCCTTCTGTTCTCTGGGGGGCTCAAGGATGCGGCCGACGGTTCCATTGTTTCCCTTGTGTATACGCGCAAAAAATCTACGATCTTGCGAGGTAGGCCAGGCAGGCCGAGAGGGAAGCCGCAGGGCCAAGGTCACCCAGTGAGCTCCATGGCCGTGGGAGTACGGGTTTGATCCGGGGTCTCCCCGGCCTTAGCCCAGCGCTCTAACCGCTGCGCTGCGCTTTTTCTCAATAGAAGGGTTTGCTGGACCTTTCTTGAAGCGCTGCTCTGGTGGGAAAGGTCCAGATACTCCCCCCATGCCACCCTTTCCCTGTTTTTTAAAAGAAATATGTACCGATCTGCTAATTAGATTGCTCCTGGACTCAGTATTGGCAGAGTAAATTATGCTCCGTGTTCCTCTTAATTTGGTTTCCTGCACTGAGCAGGGGGTTGGATTGGATGGCCTTATAGGCCGCTTCTACGATTCTTGTGAAATGGTTTGTGTGTAATTGGGATGTGGATACCCATTTATAGCCGAGAAGTACTTTGTCATGGCCCCTTTACCCCTTTTAGACTCTTCAGCAAAACACCAGACACACAGGGATGGGTTGCAGTTGTAACGTCAGGACAATTTAGTGGTCTAGCATCAGCAACATCAGCAGCTTTGGCCTCTGGTCATTCTTCTGTGTGTTGTTATTTCTCTTTCCAAAACCGCTCATTGCCTCCTCGGATTGAGGTTGAATGAAGGACTGCTTGATGCTCTAGGGAGTAGTTTCTTTTCCTGGTAAAAATTCATAAATTAAGGATTCTTTAAAGGTTTGATTCTCAAGGATCTCTTCTCCTCACCCCCAAATAAAGAAATGCTTCCTTAAAATAGTAGTGTGGTGGTGGTGGTGAATCTGGCAGGAGAGAATGGGAGAAGAAATCAAGTAACAGACAGGAGTGGTATGTAGGAGTTACTGAGGTTGTTAAGGTCACTGGTATAGCAGAGTGCAGCGGAGCACGTGGGTTTGGAAGCCAGCCGCTGGGTGTGGAGGATGGGTGTGGACAGGAAAGCCGGCATTGGAGTGATGATGCAATTGGAGTCACGCACATCCGGAAGAGAGCAATGCAAAGGATCTGATGCAATGGAGCGGAGAGGCTGGGTGGCAGATGAAGTAACAGGATTGGCTGAGTGACGGCAAACTGTGACGAGATCCTTCTGTCCTCTCAGGTAGTAGGGGAAAACCTGTGTGGTGCAACAAAAGTCAATTTAAAGTTGGTTGTGTAAGACTTCTTAAACTTCTCAAAAGGGAGTCATATTTCCCCCCCTTAATTAAAGCTGGAGGCACAATTGACTTATATGTCCCCAAAGGTTGTCCTTCTCATAAAGTGTAAGGCTGTGTATACAAAATACATTTAAAGCAAATGGCCCCCAAGAATCCAGGGAACTGTGACTTGCTAAGGGTGTTGTGAGGCATCAACTACAGTTCCCAGGATTCTTTGTGTATGTGTGTGGGGAATACACAGTACACAGCTTCAATCTTTAACCTGCCATCAGAGAAATCTCCTTTTGTCCCCATGTTGTTTCTGCATCAATCATGGTTCTGAGTCCGTGGAGGACAGATAATTCTGCCATCTCTGTGTTGGGAGTGACTGAATACTCCAATGACACTTGCAGCAAAGATGCAGCAGATTTGCTGTCTTCCCTCCCCCCCCCCCAAAAAAGGCAGATTGAAAGGGTCATGGTCAGAGCAAAAAATTGTGCAGAGGCACAGCAGGCAGCCTCCTCTGAAGGCAGATTCTTTGAGTTCGCAAGACTAATTGGTAAGCTTTATTTCTTACAGTGTGCTGGCAGTCTTCATGGCACACTAAAGCCTGGTTTGACCATTGTGGCAAGCCAAACTATGGGTTACCACATGAATATGGTAGCCACTGGAGAGGAGCTTGCACCTGCTTTGCTCCTTCCTGGTCCTTTTAGCACAGCGTAGCAGCTAAGCCAAGGTTTGGCTTAGTGTGTCATCCAAATGCGAAATAGCGGTTAAGCTCTCTCAACCATGGTCGTTTGTGATTAAGGAGAAGAGAACTTTACCACGATCCTATGGTGGGGTGACATGCTGAGCGAGACCTTGGCTTCACTGACACAGTGTGCCACATTGAAAGTACTGGGGGGGGGGCAAAGTGGCTGCGGTCTCCTCCCTGGGAGCCAGCGCATTCACGCTGCCGTGCTATGCCATGGATTGGCTTAGCATTTATATATAGTATTTCTAGCCTGTTCTTCATTGGACAATTTCAGTCCCAGAGTGGGGAACAAAAGAATAAATGGAAAAAACGTACA
This sequence comes from Rhineura floridana, assembly GCF_030035675.1. NCBI lineage: Eukaryota > Metazoa > Chordata > Lepidosauria > Squamata > Rhineuridae > Rhineura > Rhineura floridana. The sequence continues at coordinate 84,780,840 of NC_084489.1, read as the reverse complement.
AAAATTACAAAAATCATATCAACAGGTGCAGTAAACAAATTAACCATTCTGTCATAAGGCAAGCAAGTAAAACAGGACAAAAAGTAAAGTTTCTTATTTAACTAAATACCTAGGTGGAAAACACACATAGGACATTCTAACAGATTATACAACCAGTGGTCTTAGCAACAACCTCCACCCCATTTTTCACCAATGGCAGCCCACTCACTGCCCGCCCCATCTCACCCAAAGAGGCCCCCGCTCTGTGCCAGCAGACTCTGTGGCTCTTGAGCAACTTCACACCTTTCACCCCCACTCTCCAACCCATCCCAGCTCTCACCCTGAGCAGTAGGAATGGTTGCCCACAAGTATCCACAGCAAGAACCTTCTTCCCCTTGTCCGTATTAGCAGCAGAACAAAAAAAAACACATAAGAAAAAGAGAGTGGCAAAAAGCTACATCTGGTGTTCTCCTTCTGTTCCCAGTCCTGACAAAACTGGCAGGCCACAAGGTCAGTAAGGGTGCTGGGGAGGATGTGCAGATGGATTTACTGGCCTCTACCATGTCTTTCCTCCTTACCAGTCCATGCAAACAGCGTTTGGTGTCCTCATGTGAACTTGGCCTGTCTGCCAGCAGCATGCTGACTCAGGGTTACTCTGGAGGGCTGCTTCAAATCTTAGCCTCCTAAGTACAGTAGGGCCCCGTTTTACAGCGATTCGCTAATACGGCGGTCTCAGTTAGATGCAATTAGACTAAAGCCCCACTCATACGGTGCTTGTTCCGCTTTTACGGCATTGCGTGCCATTCTAATTCAATGGGTTCCGCTTCACAGCGGGGGTCTGGAACATAACCCGCCGTACGAGTGGGGCCTACTAGAGTTTGAACTGCGTCAGAAACAGCACATGGATGCAAGTATGGTACGTAAAAAACTTGTGCCTCGCTGTGTTAAAACTATATACGTTGGGAGTTTGTGTTATACGCAACTGCCCTGAATCACTAAACTGCTGAGGAGATGTCAAGCCACGGATGATATCCAAGACACTGGGAAGGTGGCCTGGTGGACAAATGCCACACATTACAGATAATGGTCCTGCCCTGATTTCAGGTTCTCTGTGTCCTCCTGGCTAGTCTCTTCTTAACCTTCAGTTTAGTTTGAAGGTCATTCCTGTAACAGAGGAAGGTGCCTTATAGGAGGTCGGGCGATTTGTCCAGCTAACCTAGTGGTGCATTGTCTGCCGAGCCGTGGCTTTCCAGGGTCTCAGGCAGAGCACGTTCTCATCCCCTGCTACTTGGTCCTTCCAACTAGAGATGCGAGGTGAGGGATTAAACTTGAGGCTTTCCGCATGTCGCTTTCCTAACAGTTCAAGAGAATCGTTTAGCTTCTCAGAAACTTTGTAAGCCTATTTTCCATTTCACAACCTGCCCATATGGTGCTACTGTCTACTGGAACACTTTCTTTCTCAGGCCTTGTGAAATCATGTGCCCCGTTTGAGTTCGTGCCAGCCCTACCTCCTTTGTTAGCCTCTTTGGCCAGAACTGCTTGGCTCTTGGCAGCCTCTGTGCTGTTCCACATTCACCCTGATTCCTCTGCTGCCGCCACCTCACTTGTTCTCCCTGTACTCTGCTGCTTCTCTTAACACTGGGGTGACTGGGCCCACAGTAGGGGTCTGGTTTTCCTTCCAACCCACAGTTTGAGGAATCCTGATCTTTGCTTGAGCGTGTTCACCGTCAGGTATACAGAAATGTATCATGCACCTGCTGATGTCCTGTTGTCCTTCTAGAATGTCAGCGGCATAGATATCCCAGGGTAGAGATGTAAAATTTCTGGAAATTTTGAAGCCATGGGGAAAAAAACATATTTTTTTAGAAAAAAACAGAAATGTTCTGAAAAATTGAAAAAAATGCAATATTAGCACTTTTTACAGATTGAAAGTCACTTTGTTACTTCAGGAACATCAAATGTAACCATGTACAAGTTGGTTTTGCATAAAGTTATCATATTTGGTATATTAAAAGTACATTTTATTCAAACAATTACTACTTTTTACTTTTACAATTATAATTATTTACTTTTTAATTTTTTTTACTTTTTTGTGTAACAAATGGATCTACAAGATCCTGAACTGTAAGGAACCTGTTTCGTTTTGCCAGTTTATGAGGAGCAGGCAAAAAACAATTTTTTTAAAAAAGAAGAAACTATCAACATTAATAAAAAGAAAATTATTTATGTCCTCCATAGTGTCAAGCAGACATAAAGCATCCATTCCCATAAAAAGAACTGAGGAAAAAAAGAGGGGGGCAAGATTCAGGGAAACATTTTATTCATCATGCTAAAATAAAACATTCCATAATCCATTTTTTCTTCATTTTTTAATTTTTCCATTTTTTGGGAAAAAAACAAAGGCTTTGGAAAAAATGGGGGGGGAATGGTATTCTTCCAGTTTCTTTCCAGGCCTTCGCATCTCTACCCAAGGGGACTGTAGGCACAGTATCTGTGTGAGGTCAGTGTTGAACATCTTAATAATCCTACTTCATTTCTCATAGCCACGGTCTGATAAGGTAGGCGAAAAACTTCCCAGGTTCTATTTATTAAATACTGTGGGCACCATATTGCTGCTTTCCCCTCAGTCATGCGCATGTGCTCCTTTATGAATTACATTCAAGGACAAGCACTTAGTGGAGCTATGCGGACACGAGATAGGGCCTTTTCGGTGGCCGCCCCTAGGCTGTGGAACTCCCTTCCGAGTGAGGTGCGATCAGCTCCCTCCTTGCCGTCTTTCTGGCGACAAGTAAAGACTGTTTTATTTCAACGGGCATTTGGGATAGAGAACGACCAGGATTAAGTGTCATAGGTTTGGTGATTACATTATATGATTTTATTATTTTAAATTGTCTGCTGTTTTTAACCTATATTTTATGGTTTTAATTTTTCTCATAGTTTAATTCTTTTTTAATAATATACTCTGTATGTTTTAATGGTGTTGTTTTTAGTTGTAAGCCGCTCTGAGTCCTATTGGAAAAAGGGCGGGGTAGAAATAAAGTTTATTATTATTATTATTATTATTTCTTGGTCCAAGTGGATAGACTGAGATAAGCTGGCCTGGTATGTGCATGTGATAAGGGAGCTGTTTATTTAAGATAGTAACAGATTTGGCTCTTGCATATAAAGGCCTGGAAGAATTAGGTAGGTGGATCTGTGAATAAGATTTTGTCCGATTGGATTGGGTGGGTGGGTGAGGTTCTGCAGCTCTTGTGTGTGCAAACCATCTCTTCTCTCCAGATTGTCCCTACTGTTCAAGTGCCTCTGTAGCTGGGATATAACCCACTTGCTGTATTGGAAGGGTGTGGCTCAATTACTCTCTAGTGAGGCTGGAGAACCTCAGGCCTGAGAGCTGAATATGGCCCTCCAGGCCTCTGTCTGGCCCTCTGGACTCTTCCCTAGCTTAGGCCATACTCCCTCACTGGCCCTTCTCCTGCCCTCCTTTACTGTCTTTTCCTTGTTACACTGTATATCTGAACCATTATTATATTTATTGAATTATTTGTAATGGTATTTATATGGTATATATATGTTTGATGTTTGAAATGTAACGTTATGTGTTTATGTATTTATGTAATACAATAAAATAAAAAAAATGTCCTGTTTGGGAAGGTCCATATTTGAGGTAGTGAAGAAATTCAATTTTTTTCTGAATGTGTTTTTACTTCTTGCCTTGCAGTCAACATGACATCCAGTTCAGAAAGTCCTCTCCTTGGCCATTATGAAACAGAAGACAGCCAAGGCTCAAAACTGATAAAAAAATCTCGGGAGTCCCCATTTGTTCCAGTCGGTAAGTCTTTCCCTGACACTGAAACATTCTGAAATTCTCCCTTTTGTGGACTAGGGAAGAGACTCAGTTGCCCTCCTAGGCCTTTTAGGCAATGGGTGTGAATATAATAAAGGCTTTGACAATACACTCAGGAAATTCCCTTGAAATATTACTTCCTCATATTCAGTACTTTATTCAAATGAGAGTCTGACATAGCTAGACCTGCCACTGCTTTTTCCAGGACTCAGTGTTAATATGTGGGTTTGTGTGCTTAGACCTTGCATTTTGTGCCCTTCCTTCCCTCAGGATGGGAGACCATCTTGGACCCATATGTTAGTTGTTCTGAGCTTCCTTGGAGGAATAAAGGTCTTGCTATGACTTGCATCAATGATCATGTCAGTGTCTAAGAATCTCTGCACTGATAGTAAGAAATGAAAGTCATGGTTGCTAGGCTTTTAGCTGAGGAAATTTGAGGTGTGGTCCAAAACTTCTGGAGAGCATGGACCTTGATGAAAGAAAGCTGGTGTAAATAACATTGTAATTTAGTTGTAAATTGAGAATTGTGGCATAGTGGTTATAGTGTTGCATTACGACCTGGGAGACCAAGGTTCGAATCCCCACATAGCCATGAAGCTCACTAGGTGACCTTGGGCCAGTCACTGCCTCTCGGCCTCAGAGGAAGGCAATGGTAAACCCCCTCTGAATACCGCTTACCATGAAAACCCTATTCATAGGGTCGCCATAAAGTCAGAATAGACTTGAAGGCAGCCCATTTTAATTTTTCTTAGTTGTAAATTAGCATGGCTTAGTGGTCAGATTTGCACAATTGTCATTGATAAATTTGATTTAAATTGACCGTTTTCTTGATTTTTAAATTGCCTTGATATAAATCAATCCACCCTATTACGGGTACCTCAGGAAGCAGGAACTGACACAGCATCTGGAATCACGCTTGTGTTAAGCTGGTGGACCACTGGGAGAGGCTCTTCAGCCCAGATCTGACCCATATCCTGCCTATCTTGGTAACTGTGTTCATGGAATTTGTTACTCTATAATGAGGTGTATAGAGTAAACTTTCACTGAGGTCCTTAAACTTTGGCCAGGATCCAACTTGTTCTGTTAGTTCAAGATAGGAGAGTGAGGTAGACTTCAGACTTGTATTTTTTTTTTCCAGGCAGCTGCCCTTTGTGCTACATGGTAATTTCAGCTTTTGAAACAGAGAGGCAGTTCATGATACTGTATTTATGTGGAGTTTTTCAGAAGTTCAAAAATGAAAAGTAAAAGATTTCTTTGGGATAGTGCAAGCAGCTCCCATGAGCCTAAGCAACTTCTTTTGGATCTTGGTTGTTGCTAGGTTTTTGTGTGCCTGGTTTTTAACTTTTAACTAGAGTTTTGTTGACTGTGTTGTAACAGTTATAATCAAGGAATATAAAGTTTATAGTGTTATTCTCTGTTCTCCTTTTTAGGCATTGCAGGATTTGTAGCAGTGGTGGCCTATGGGCTGTACAAACTGAAGCACAGAGGGGACACTAAAATGTCCGTTCATCTGATTCATATGCGTGTGGCAGCACAGGGCTTCGTTGTGGGTGCCATGACCTGCGGTATGTACCAAAATGGGAAGCTCTGCCTTGGGCTGATATGTGGCTAATAGTCTTGCCCTGCAAACCTTGGTTTCAGATTACCCCAAGGTATCTGAGAGAGGGTGACTTGTTTTGAGGTGGTCCTGTGTTGTGCAGACTGACTTCTGTGATCATAAAGTAAGCGACACGAGCCTGATATCAGGTGGAGGGTCACTGGCATTAATCTTGGTGCTTCCATGAACTCCTCACTTTCCCAGTATGGAAGTGGATATCTTTTTGCTTTGTGCGCCACCTGAGCAGACTCTTTGCTTAGGCAGTGTGGAGGTCTTAGGAGGCTTCCCGTGACCAGAGGGGTTTTACTTCTGAAGGATTCTTAAATCTGGCTAGGCATGCATGACATCACTACTTCCCTATTAATCCTTCCACTCTGTCTCAATTAGCCATTGCTCCAAATAGCCCCCTTTAGACTACACTGTTGGGCAGCATGTATTTATATGTATTCATAGATCGGGGCGCAGAACCTTTTTTGGCCTGGGGACCACATGCCGGGGTGGGTGGGGCCAGAGGTGAAAGCAGGCAGAGCAAGGCATGTGAAGTTTTGCCTTTCTACAGTAGGCTAGTTTCTTCACACTCGCACATCTCTCTTCATTCTCCATCCAGGCAAACAGAAAACATTATCAGAGTTGCAGGACACATTTCCAGCTGGAGCTAGTGAGGGGTGTGGCCTCAGCAGAGACCCAAGGGCAAGATAGAGGAGCCTGGAGGGCTGCATTTGGCCCCCAGGCCTGAGGTTCTCCATTCCTGTCATAGATACAAGAAGGTGGCAGAAATGGACAGGGCGCTTGAACTAGAAACAGCCTAACAACTAGTCCTTGGCAGATGACTATGCCCTAGACCAGTTGGTCATGGAACCGACCAGAGGGATGGCAACCCTGAACTTAATCCTCAGTGGGGACCAGGACCTGGTGCGAGATGTAAGTGTTGTCAAACCGATTGGGAGCAGTGACCATAGTGCTATTAAATTAAACATACATGTAAATGGCCAATTGCCAAGAAAATCCAACACAGTCACATTTGACTTCAAAAGAGGAAACTGCACAAAAATGAGGGGATTGGTAAAAAGAAAGCTGAAAAACAAAGTCCAGAGGGTCACATCACTCAAAAATGCTTGGAAGTTGTTTAAAAACACTATATTAGAAGCTCAACTGGAGTGCATACCGCAGATCAGAAAAGGTACCACCAGGGCCAAGAAGATGCCAGCATGGTTAACGAGCAAAGTCAAGGAAGCTCTTAGAGGCAAAAAGTCTTCCTTCAGAAAATGGAAGTCTTGTCCGAATGAAGAAAATAAAAAGGAACACAAACCCTGGCAAAAGAAATGCAAGAAGACAATAAGGGATGCTAAAAAAGAATTTGAGGAGCACATTGCTAAGAACATAAAAACCAACAACAAAAAATTCTATAAATACATTCAAAGCAGGAGACCATCTAGGGAGGCGATTGGACCCTTGGATGATAAGGGAGTCAAAGATGTACTAAAGAACGATAAGGAGATTGCAGAGAAGCTAAATGAATTCTTTGCATCTGTCTTCACAGTGGAAGATATAGGGCAGATCCCTGACCCTGAACTAACATTTGCAGGAAGGGATTCTGAGGAACTGAGACAAATAGTGGTAACGAGAGAGGAAGTTCTAGGCTTAATGGACAATATAAAAACTGACAAATCACCGGGCCGGGATGGCATCCACCCGAGAGTTCTCAAAGAACTCAAATGTGAAATTGCTGATCTGCTAACTAAAATATGTAACTTGTCCCTCGGGTCCTTCTCTGTGCCTGAGGACTGGAAAGTGGCAAATGTAACGCCAATCTTCAAAAAGGGATCCAGAGGGGATCCCAGAAATTACAGGCCAGTTAGCTTAACTTCTGTCCCTGGAAAACTGGTAGAAAGTATTATTAAAGCTAAATTAACTACGCACATAGAAGAATAAGCCTTGCTGAAGCAGAGCCAGCATGGCTTCTGCAAGGGAAAGTCATAAGAACATAAGAAGAGCCTGCTGGATCAGGCCAGTGGCCCATCTAGGCCAGCATCCTGTTCTCACAGTGGCCAACCAGGTGCCTGGGGGAAGCCCGCAAGCAGGACCCGAGTGCAAGAACACTCTCCCCTCCTGAGGCTTTCGGCAACTGGTTTTCAGAAGCATGCTGCCTCTGACTAGGGTGGCAGAGCACAGCCATCATGGCTAGTAGCCATTGATAGCCCTGTCCTCCATGAATTTGTCTAATCTTCTTTTAAAGCCGTCCAAGCTGGTGGCCATTACTGCATCTTGTGGGAGCAAATTCCATAGTTTAACTATGCGCTGAGTAAAGAAGTACTTCCTTTTGTCTGTCCTGAATCTTCCAACATTCAGCTTCTTTGAATGTCCACGAGTTCTAGTATTATGAGAGAGGGAGAAGAACTTTTCTCTATCCACTTTCTCAATGCCGTGCATAATTTTATACACTTCTATCATGTCTCCTCTGACCCGCCTTTTCTCTAAACTAAAAAGCCCCAAATGCTGCAACCTTTCCTCGTAAGGGAGTCGCTCCATCCCCTTGATCATTCTGGTTGCCCTCTTCTGAACCTTTTCCAACTCTATAATATCCTTTTTGAGATGAGGCGACCAGAACTGTACACAATATTCCAAATGCGGCCGCACCATAGATTTATACAACGGCATTATGATATCGGCTGTTTTATTTTCAATACCTTTCCTAATTATCGCTAGCATGGAATTTGCCTTTTTCACAGCTGCCGCACACTGGGTCGACATTTTCATCGTGCTGTCCACTACAACCCCGAGGTCTCTCTCCTGGTCGGTCACCGCCAGTTCAGACCCCATGAGCGTATATGTGAAATTCAGATTTTTTGCTCCAATATGCATAATTTTACACTTGTTTATATTGAATTGCATTTGCCATTTTTCCACCCATTCACTCAGTTTGGAGAGGTCTTTTTGGAGCTCTTCGCAATCCCTTTTTGTTTTAACAACCCTGAACAATTTAGTGTCGTCAGCAAACTTGGCCACTTCACTGCTCAGTCCTAATTCTAGGTCATTAATGAACAAGTTGAAAAGTACAGGTCCCAATACCGATCCTTGAGGGACTCCACTTTCTACAGCCCTCCATTGGGAGAAGTGTCCGTTTATTCCTACTCTCTGCTTTCTGCTTCTTAACCAATTCCTTATCCACAAGAGGACCTCTCCTCTTATTCCATGACTGCTAAGCTTCCTCAGAAGCCTTTGGTGAGGTACCTTGTCAAACGCTTTTTGAAAGTCTAAGTACACTATGTCCACTGGATCACCTCTATCTATATGCTTGTTGACACTCTCAAAGAATTCTAATAGGTTACTGAGACAGGACTTTCCCTTGCAGAAGCCATGCTGGCTCTGCTTCAGCAAGGCTTGTTCTTCTATGTGCTTAGTTAATCTAGCTTTAATTATACTTTCTACCAGTTTTCCAGGGACAGAAGTTAAGCTAACTGGCCTGTAATTTCCGGGATCCCCTCTGGATCCCTTTTTGAAGATTGGCGTTACATTTGCCACTTTCCAGTCCTCAGGCACGGAGGAGGACCCAAGGGACAAGTTACATATTTTAGTTAGCAGATCAGCAATTTCACCTTTGAGTTCTTTGAGAACTCTCAGGTGGATGCCATCCGGGCCCGGTGATTTGTCAGTTTTTATATTGTCCATTAAGCTTAGAACTTCCTCTCTCGTTACCACTATTTGTCTCAGTTCCTCAGAATCCCTTCCTGCAAATGTTAGTTCAGGTTCAGGGATCTGCCCTATATCTTCCACTGTGAAGACAGATGCAAAGAATTCATTTAGCTTCTCTGCAATCTCCTTATCGTTCTTTAGTACACCTTTGACTCCCTTATCATCCAAGGGTCCAATCGTCTCAGTAAGACCTGTCTCAGTAACCTACTAGAATTCTTTGAGAGTGTCAACAAGCATATAGATAGAGGTGATCCAGTGGACATAGTGTACTTAGACTTTCAAAAAGCGTTTGACAAGGTACTGTTGCCGTGTGCGTGTATAGATCATACAAGGATGGAATCCAAGAGTCGCATAGAACAGGAATAAGCCAGGCCAGGCAAGTTTCTTGTAAGAGTCTTTACTAGGCAAAGACATTAGACACAGTTCTCTTCACAGACAGCTTTTCCCCCACACTGAGTTTTTCCAAGCATCCCACCTTATCAGGCTTCCCAGCCAGCTACTGACCTTGGCAAACCTGGCGCTCTGTTCTCACAGCTTAACCCTTCTGCTTCAGGTTTCACTCTCTTTGCTAAAAACCCTGTCTGTGAGTCTCACAGCCTGCTTCACTGACCAACAGCCCCCACCTGAGACTCACAGATTACAAACCTTCATTGTTCATCATTACATTTCTACAATATTAACTTTTCATTACAATACATATCAGTACATGGTGTGTTTTCTTACAGTTTCTATTTACATTTTCAGTTCAGTTCTTGTTTATTTCTTTATTCACACAGGTTTTACAGAGTCATTTTGTTCACTTTTATTTGATAACACATTTATATTTCATTCCTCAACACAAAACTTCCACATGAGATCCATTGTTTCTTTATCTATTGGTCCTTCCTTTTCCCATTCTACTGGATATTTATCTGTTTCATTATTCTGTTGTGTAACATTAAATGTGAATCTCTGAGGTGGTTGACCTTTCGTTTTTCTTTCTGATCTCCTAACATTATCTATTTCCATTTCTTCCTCACTCTCTATTTTACTTGGACCTGCACCTGTTCCTGCACTTGTACTTGGCACTTCTGTATCTTGCATTGCCATGTCTTCACCTCTCAGCCTTTTTACAGTACGTTTGCCACCATGTATTAGATCAGTCAGTGCAGTTCTTAATGGAATTTGCTGCCCAAAAGGAACATCTGCTGCTTCCTGCTTGTTTGCACTATCTAGGATAACTGTTTGACTGTCTCTCCAAGGTTTATCTATCACCTTTATGCTTCTGCTTAACACTACTTGTTGTTTCTCAAGCAACCAAACTCTATAATATGAATTCTGAAATCCCAAAATGCATCCTGCCTGAGCTCTTGAGCCTAATTTACCATGCCTTTTCTGTTTTGCAACATGTACCTGTTTTCTGAATGCACCATTTTTAACATATTTTGATTCATCAATCTTGCACTCAACCATAAACATTTGGTTCTGTAATTTCCCTTGCATGCATATTTCACCATCCTTTCTCACAAAACATCTATCCCCTTCAAATGTAACTTTACAACCTATTTGAGCCAATTTTCTTACTGATAGAATGTTATATTTTAAACCAGAAACCAATAACACATCTGTTAATATAGTTCCCAAATTACGTAACCTGAGCGTGCCTTTTGCAATCACGTCCTGAGTCGATCCGTCAGCCAGATAAATCTTCTCCTGCGCCGGCTTTGAAGTGTAAAATAAACTAGAGTCTGTGATTAGGCAATTAGATGCTCCACTGTCGAGAAGCCACTTAGAGTTAATGAGTTTATTGTCCTCCTTAGTAACAAAGTTCACGCTTGTTCTCTGACTTCCAAAGTCCCTGTTATTTCTCTTCTTTAAACAATGTCTCTGTATATGTCCACGGGACCCACAAAAATAACATATTTTATTCTCTTGCCTGCTTCTTTGATTTTGTTGTTGTTGTACAGCCACAGTCTCTTTTAACTCAGTTTTCTTATTTTCTTGTCTTCTATTCCACTCTTGTTGAAGTTTCTGTTCTACAAAGTCCAAATTCAGATGTCCGTCGGGTAAAGTTTCCAGGCTAGAGACCGTGACATCCCATTTTTGATCAAATGAAGATAACAGTATATAGACCATCTGAATGTCACTATGATGCACTCCTCTATCTTGCAGCTCAGCATTTAATCTACGAAATTCAGCCAGATGCTCTGTCATAGTCACTTCATCTGTAAAACGCATCTGATACAGTTTCCGTGCTAAATACAGCCTGCTCCCAGCAGTTTGCTGCACATGAGCGGCTCTTAGCTTCTCCCACATCTGATTAGCTGTCGGCTCATTACTCACCAGCAACAGTTGAGAATCAGACAGCCCCAGAGTAATAAAAGCCTTCGCTTTCTCGTCTTTCTTCAACCACGCTGCTGAAGGAGCTGCCGGAGGGGGGTTTTCTACGACATCATTCAAATCTTCTTTAATCAGAACTGCTCTCATTCTCCATTTCCAGCTGGAGTAGTTTACAGCATTCAGCCTCTCCATCGGCATCCCGGATAACAGGTTTACAGCCATGTTGTCCACTCTTACTTGCCTCTTACTTGCACTTTTGTTTCTCTCTGCAACAACGTCACGTCAACTGCTCTCGAACCCGCTACCTTGTATGATAAGCTGGGCCCATAACCCCTGTTGCCGTGTGCGTGTATAGATCATACAAGGATGGAATCCAAGAGTCGCATAGAACAGGAATAAGCCAGGCCAGGCAAGTTTCTTGTAAGAGTCTTTACTAGGCAAAGACATTAGACACAGTTCTCTTCACAGACAGCTTTTCCCCCACACTGAGTTTTTCCAAGCATCCCACCTTATCAGGCTTCCCAGCCAGCTACTGACCTTGGCAAACCTGGCGCTCTGTTCTCACAGCTTAACCCTTCTGCTTCAGGTTTCACTCTTTGCTAAAAACCCTGTCTGTGAGTCTCACAGCCTGCTTCACTGACCAACAGGTACCTCACCAAAGACTTCTGAGGAAGCTTAGCAGTCATGGTATAAGAGGAGAGATCCTCTTGTGGATAAGGAATTGGTTAAGAAGCAGAAAGCAGAGAGTAGGAATAAATGGATAGTTCTCCCAATGGAGGGCTGTAGAAAGTGGAGTCCCTCAAGGATCGGTATTGGGACCTGTACTTTTCAACTTGTTCATTAATGACCTAGAATTAGGAGTGAGCAGTGAAGTGGCCAAGTTTGCTGACGATGCTAAATTGTTCAGGGTTGTTAAAACAAAAAGGGATTGCGAAGAGCTCCAAAAAGACCTCTCCAAACTGAGTGAATGGGCGGAAAAATGGCAAATGCAATTCAATGTAAACAAGTGTAAAATTATGCATATTGGAGCAAAAAATCTGAATTTCACATATATGCTCATGGGGTCTGAACTGGCGGTGACCGACCAGGAGAGAGACCTCGGGGTTGTAGTGGACAGCACGATGAAAATGTCGACCCAGTGTGCAGCAGCTGTGAAAAAGGCAAATTCCATGCAAGGGATAATTAGGAAAGGTATTGAAAATAAAACAGCTGATATCATAATGCCATTGTATAAATCTATGGTGCGGCCGCATTTGGAATACTGTGTACAGTTCTGGTCGCCTCATCTCAAAAAGGATATTATAGAGTTGGAAAAGGTTCAGAAGAGGGCAACCAGAATGATCAAGGAGATGGAGTGACTCCCTTACGAGGAAAGGTTGCAGCATTTGGGGCTTTTTAGTTTAGAGAAAAGGCAGGTCAGAGGAGACATGATAGAAGTGTATAAAATTATGCATGGCATTGAGAAAGTGGATAGAGAAAAGTTCTTCTCCCTCTCTCATAATACTAGAACTCGTGGACATTCAAAGAAGCTGAATGTTGGAAGATTCAGGACAGACAAAAGGAAGTACTTCTTTACTCAGCGCATAGTTAAACTATGGAATTTGCTCCCACAAGATGCAGTAATGGCCACCAGCTTGGATGGCTTTAAAAGAAGATTAGACAAATTCATGGAGGACAGGGCTATCAATGGCTACTAGCTGTGATGGCTGTGCTCTGCCACCCTAGTCAGAGGCAGTATGCTTCTGAAAACCAGTTGCCGGAAGCCTCAGGAGGGGAGAGTGTTCTTGCAATCAGGGCTTCCCCCAGGCACCTGGTTGGCCACTGTGAGAACAGGATGCTGGACTAGATGGGCCACTGGCCTGATCCAGCAGGCTCTTCTTATGTTCTTATGACATATGAAGTCTTGACTTCCCTCCCTACTCTATTTATTCTGCAAGAAGATGTGCATCCCACATAGTAAGAACACGTAATGCAGGTGTGGGGAGCCTCTGGCCCTCCAAATGTTGCTGAACTACAACTCCCATCATCCCTGGCCATTGGCTGTGCTTGCTGGGGCTGATGGGGGATGTAGTTCAGCAGCATCTGGGCGGCCAGCAGTTGCCCACACCTAATATAACAGGTCACACTGTTATATTTGGCTTTCTGGGTAGGTGGCATGGGCCTACTTAGGCTGTGATGTCCACTGCTGGGGATAGGTCTTCTGGCAAGGATGGAGCTGTCCCAGTACCTTTTTTCCCCCCGCCAGCAAAAGAAACATAGCTTTGAACTCTAACTCTCATTGCTAATGTGCTTTTTTTCTTTTTGTCTTCCAGGTGTCATTTATTCCATGTATCGAGAATACTGGGCCAAGCCTAAGCCGTAGGAAACAGTCAATTGAAACCTACGCGTGCTGGTGTTCTTATGTACTTTAGTGGTAGACCTCACACGGAAATGATGCTGCAATGATAACAAACACAAGGGTGTGGCTCTGACTTTGTACGTCTCACGCATGGTGTTAACCTCTATGTTGCCAGTGCTACATTAGGTTGTGTCAAAACCTGTTTTCTGTCTTTTGAGCTCAACTGTTTTACAGTGTACAACACTTTTCACTATACAGTAGGGCCTCGCTTTACGGCGTTCCGCTTTAAGGCATTCCGCTGATGCGGTGGCTTTCATTTTCCATTTTAAAGGGTTTTTTCCCCTTTTGCACTGTTTTGCGCCGTTTTCGCATCATTTTCGCGCGACGTGGCCCATTAAAGTCAATGGGGTTCTGCTTTACGGTGTTTTCCGCTTTATGGCGGGGGTCTGGAATGAAACCTGCCGTATAATCAGGGCCCTACTGTACATACCTGGCACTTAGGCACTCTGTGGGTTAGAGGTCCACAATTTTCTCTTCAGAGGCTGTTCTTAGGATGTGAATAAGCAAGCAAGACAATAAAGGAAGGAGATGTGCCAGTGTTCATGCCATGCCTGTTCCAGAGATACAATAAGGTCAACCTCTCAGTAACTCTGAATTCTTTAAACTTCCATAGAACAAATGTTGTGGAAGATTAAATCAAGATACAAGCCTTAAATAACAGAGTATTTACAATTTTTATTTATTGCAAAACATTAAATTGTGAAACATTCACTACTTTTCACTGTGGCATTGCAGCTTCTTAAATTATTATTTTTTTGTAATTGCACATTTCTATTTTGAGTGTATATCACATTTATTTTAAAAGGCCTTCTGTACAATATTGTTTGTGGGAGGCCCTCTTGGAAAACCCTTAGCAGTGAAATAATAGATCCAAAACAAATGACCATGGTGATTTGGGTCTCAAAATTGTATAAAATACTTGGGAATGCAGTACCAAAATCATACTGAACAGAGGGTTCATCCATTTTGTTGCCCTCTGCTAGCTAGCCAAAGTGTGCAATTGCCACCAACACTTATGATTCCCCCCCCCCAAGCTATGCAGTGCCTTGGACTGGCTCAGATTTCTCACTGCTTTCAGGGCCTCTCTGTGGCTCAGTGTGTGGTTGGGAGATTGGCTACCCTTCTTCAGGTGGGGCATTTCTTTTAAAAATGCATTGTTAGGTCCTAGATATATCCTCTTCCATCCCATAAGTCACTAACTGTTCTGCCATTATGCTGTTCACAAATAACAGATGGGACTTACAGCTGTAGCTGGAACAAAATTACAAATCTGAAATTCTATTCTTGTTAAGCTGCTTGCATTCCTTGGTTTTATCATGGTGTCCTGAGTGATACTAATGCAGTGTAAATTAATCCAATGACTGGTTTTATTAAATGTATTTACATAAGAACAGTTGTACTCTCGCAAACAATAATAGTCTCTGCAGTCCATTATTTTCTCTCTGTTGTACTGTGGTTAGCATAAGCACACTGCTTGCTGTCTCAGCGGCAGGTTAACTGGAAGGGAAAAGAAAATATGCAGATCTGTGGGGCCCCCAGAGTTAGGGAATGTGGGAGACACATCACACCAGCTAGAACAAACTGAGAGCAATACAAGAAGATTTTTGCTTGTATTGAAGCTAATCTACCTGTGAAAGCAGTATTTTATAAAGTGAGAACTCTTACTTTATTAAACCATTTATAACAACTAACAACAAAACAATGACATAAAATGGAAAGAGCATGCTTTTGTTGTCAGTGGGAAGTTTTCTCATAGGTGGCGGTGGAGCCCTTGGATTAATGAAAATGGAATTAGTATTAATACAATTGTAAAGCACACAAAGTAATAAGGCCAGGGAGCAGATTAGCTTCCTCCTCCCCCCCCCCCAAAAAAAATTTGGCCCTTCTGTGAGGGTATTAGAACTTGTTCCTCAGAAGTACAGTCACACACACACACACACCCCAGGTGTGGGAAGCAAATCTGCAGTGTATGATTTTAGGACTATGGTAGATTTGGTACTAGATCTGCCTCGTGGAGAAATCATCTTGTCTCCCAGTGGCCCTACCCATTTTTTTATTTTAGGCATGGCACAAACTTTGCCAACAATTTTCAGCTATGAGGAAATGAATTTTTCAGAAGTTGTGAGTTTTCCATTTCAATAGGGAAGCTCTTCAGTTGTCCAAATTGGGTTCATAAATCTGAACCACCTTGCTGCTAGGTGCTGGCTGACTTATGAGAGCAGCCTTCCTATAACCAGGCGCCTCCCAGGGGCTTTGGACTCCAATTCCCATCAACCCCAGCCAGCATGGCCAATGTTAAAGGATTGGGAGGGCTGTAGTTCAACAATCTGAAGGGTTGGGAAAAAATGTTAAGAGAATCTGATCCCCTGTGACATTTGTTGTGCAGCTTGACTACTTCTATCCTGATACTTGCAGAAATTGCACATATTCCAGGAAAGAACATCTGAACACAGATGCTGGCTTCTAAACCTTTTATGCTCTTGTCACCAGTGTGGTGTAGTGGTTAGAGTGTTGGACTACGACCTGGGAGACCAGGGTTTGAATCCCCACACAGCCATGAAGCTCACCGGGTGACCTTGGGCCAGTCACTGCCTCTCAGCCTCAGAGGGAGGCAATGGTCAACCCCCTCTGAATGCCGCTTACCATGAAAATCCTATTCATAGGGTCACCATAAGTCGGAATCAATTTGAAGGCAGTCCAGTTCCTTGAGTGAAAATCTTCAGAGAATAGTAGCAGTATAAGTAATAAAGCAGCCTTAGTCAATTTTATCTGTGGATCAGCCCCATTGAAAAGTTAGACAGGAGATCACCTGTAGCTCTTCCAAGTTAACTTTTTGTAAGGGTCTGTGCCTGGCTAATATTAACCATACGTGATTTCCCTCTTGTACTCTTTCTGGAATAACTCCCAGTTCACACACTTTTCAGTGGATTATAACAAGAATCTTTACTTTAAAAGCATGCATTAGAAAAGTTGGGGAAAATGTACTTTTTCTTACTACAGTGATTGCACATACCATATAAAGTAGGGGGTGGGGGAATCTATTTCAGCCTGGGGGCTACATGGGGGGGGTGCTGGAGGCAAAAGTGGGTGAAGTAATTGATGTAAATTTTACTTTTCTGCAGTATGCTAATGTTTACACGCACATGACACAGCTCTCTCCTGTATCCTCCATCCAGACAAGCTAGAGAGTTCCCAGGGCCAGTTGTATGGGCTAGCAGCCTTTCCCAACCAGTGTGCCACCAGGTGTTGTTGGACCACAATTCTCATCTTTCCTGACCATTCGCACTGCTGGCTGAGGCCAATGGGAGTTGTGGTCCAGCAACACCTGGTGGCCCACTCTCTGCCTTTGACCCCTGGACCCGAAGTTCCTCACTGGTATAAAGGGTCTTAAATGGAAATGGACTGTCTTCGACTTATGGCGACCCTACAAACAGGGTTTTCATGGTAAGCGGTATTCAGTGGTGGTTTCCCATTGCCTCCCTCTGAGGCTGAGAGGCAGTGACTGGCCCAAGGTCACCCAGTGAGCTTCATGGCAGCGTGGGGATTTGAACCCTGATCTCCCAGGGCGTAGTCCAACACCTTAACCGCTACACCACACTGGCTCTCATAAAGGGTCTTAAGAAATACTTAAAACACAACAGAATCACACGTACTGTATTTTGGCATGGATGCATATATCTTTAACCACATTATTCTGTTCCAAATCAGTGTGGTTTAGGAAGAGATAGACTTCCTAAAATGCATACTTTAGGATGAATTTAGAATTCTGTGTTGATGCCAAAATACAGGCTCGAGGGGTAGTATCTGCTCTGAAAATCCATATAAGTTCTGCAGACGAGACTTGGCTTATCCTAAGCGCCATTAGGAGGCAGCTACAATATCAATATCTCTCACTCGCAGAGAGCCTTTTATGTCGGTGTACAGAAAGGGTTTCGGTGGGGTTGCGTCTATGTGTGCGGTAGATGAGTACAACTTCCGCTCGTATTTCTTAGAGGATCGGTGCCAGGGCAAGAAACAGACCAACAGTAACTGGAAATAGATTCAATGCAACCCTCTCTATGGATGGGTTTACTGCAGCTGTGCAAACTAAGGATAGGACCCAAATCCAGACAGAAACAAGGAGAATAGGCCATCTTCCCTGGATCCGCTACATGCAAAGGGGAAAAGGGGTCCCTGAACAATGTGCAAGTTTGCAAAGCAGAAGCACCAGCCTTTCTGATGGCTCATCCATTTAAACTTCCAGATTTACTGCTTGTTGGGGGCATGAAGTATGTGTGACCTTGGAGGACTATATTCTAGTGTCTGGCCAAAGGATAGCAACTGATTAGAATAATATGAAAAACAAACCATTAGAGCAGTGATTCCCAAACTTTTCCCCCACAGACCACTTGAATATTGCTGAGGGTCTTGGTGGACCACTGAATGATTTTTTTTTTGCCTGTTGTAGCAATTGTGATGCATTGTGCTAGATGCTGTAGGATCTGAAACAGCCTTGGTCGCTCTGGTAGATGATTTGAGGAGGGCATTAGATAGGGGAGAATCCACCTTTCTTGTCCTCCTCGATCTCTCAGCGGCTTTTGATACTGTCGACCACAGTATCCTGCTTCGCCTGGAGGGATTGGGAATTGGAGGCACTGTATTACAGTGGTTCCATTCCTTTCTCTCCGATAGGTACCAACAGGTAGCGTTGGGGGAGGAGGTATCAGACCCTTGGCCTCTCAATTGTGGTGTGCCACAGGGCTCTATCCTCTCCCCCATGCTATTTAACATCTATATGAAGCCGCTGGGGGCAATCATCAGGAGATTTGGGCTGCAGTGTCATCAATATGCGGATGACACTCAGCTCTATCTCTCGTTTAAATCTTCACCAGAGTTGGCTGTGGAGACCTTGTCCAAGTGCCTGGAATCTGTGAGTGGATGGATGGGAAGGAACAAGCTGAAGTTGAACCCTGATAAGACCGAGGTACTACTTGTGGGGGACAAGAGAAGGTTGGGCGACATTGACCTGAAGTTCAACGGGGTGAGTCTACCCCTAAAGGACCAGGTCCGCAGCCTTGGGGTTGTGCTTGATTCCAGGCTGTCCATGGAGGCTCAGATTTCGGCAGTGAGCCGGGCAGCCTGGTACCAACTACACCTCATACGAAGGCTGCAACCCTACCTTCCTGTTCACCAGCTCCCACTAGTGGTACACGCCCTGGTCACCTCTCGTTTGGACTACTGTAATGCACTCTACGTGGGGATACCCTTGAAAACTGTCCGGAAATTACAACTGATGCGGCGGCTCGACTACTTACGAATAGTCGCCGCCGAGATCACATCACACCAGTGTTGTTCGACCTACACTGGCTACCAGTTGTTTTCCGAGCCCAATTCAAGGTGTTGGTATTGACCTTTAAATCCCTACACGGTTCCAGCCCAGTTTATCTCACGGAGCGCCTTCAACGCCACCAATTATGCCGCCCGACAAGATCGGCCACACAGGGCCTTCTCTCAATCCCGCCGACAAAAACAGCTAGATTGGCGGGTACAAGAGAGAGAGCATTCTCAGTGGCGGCCCCCACTCTTTGGAACTCCCTCCCACAAGATCTCCGGCACGCCTCTTCCCTAAATGTGTTTCGGAAAGCCTTAAAGACCTGGCTCTTTCAGCAGGCCTTCGGGGTATCTGGGGAGGGTTAATTGTTATAACTGAAATGCCTCCTGCCCAGTTTTAATATTGTTGCTGCAGATGTATTGTTTTTATATTGTATTACTGTATTTTATCAATTGTATTTTAACAATTTTGTAAGTCGCCTAGAGTGGCCATTGGCCAGATAGGCGACGAAGAAATTAAATTTATTATTATTATTATTATTATTATTATTCTAGCCTCCTATTAACTTTGCTGCTAGTCCTCTCCATTCCTTACAGATGTCTCCTTCCCCGCATCACTTCCGGTCCATCCTGGTCACTGTCTGGGTAGACCACCAGGTTCTAATAATGATGGAGCAGCCACCATACCTGCCATTCACAGCTACTCCTCCCACCATTCTTCACAGGCATGCCATGGACCTCTGAATGAAGCTCATGGACCATTGGTGATTCCTGGAGCTTAGGTTGGGAACCTCTGCATTAGAGATTATGTGTCATTTCCCACGTATTAAGTTGGGAAAATGGAGTTTTTGGGGGCACCTGTATTTCACAGGGAGCCATGACCAAGCAAGAGTCCCCTGATGCTCATGTTTCTGTTGCATTTGTTTATTTGTACACTGCGCTCAACATCTAAGGCCCTCCTCCGAGTACCATCCCATCGAGAAGCTCGGAGGGTAATGACTAGAACTAGGGCCTTTTCAGTGGTGGCCCCCAAACTGTGGAATAGTCTCCCTGATGAGGTGCGCCTGGCGCCGACGCTGCTATCTTTTCGGCGCCAGGTGAAAACTTTTTTATACTCCCAGGCATTTTAAATTGTATCTTATGTGTATTTTATAGTGTATTTTAACAATATTGCATTATTGTTTGTATTTTGGTGTAGTTTGGTTCTTTGCTTGTTTGTTTGATTCTGTTATATCTATTGTATTTATATATTGTGCTTGTTTATTTCTGATGTACACTGCCCAGAGAGCCTTTTTGGCTTAGGGCGGTATATAAATAAAATAAAATAAATAAATAATAATAAATAATAAATAATACAATAGCTCTAGATTTTTTAAAAAAGATTATTGTGGGAAGGAAATATTTTTCCTGGCAGAGTTCCTATATCTTTCAGCAGGTGTATGATGGCAGACAGAAGCTCAAAGACTTCTTTCCTTGGCATTGAACTACTGTGAGGTGAGAGAGCTTCCCCTGTTGGAAATCTGCCAGCCATGTGTCTGCTTTACAATGGATCAGCCCCTCCGCTCCCCCAAATGAGGAGGCGGTGTTTGCCTCTTGGCTGCCCTGCCTAGGAATCACCAACAAGTGAGAGCAATTGTTCCTCAGTCGCTGGGGGAAAGGTACTCTGCACATGGCCAGAGGCATTCTCTGCCCCGCTGAACCCATGCAGAAGGTGCCAGGTTCACAATGCCAAGGAGCAAGCTGGCTAGGGACGACCTCCGCCAAGCCCAGCTGCGGGTGATGGAAACGCCTAACTGCATAAAGGAGGTGTTTGTATTAGGTTGCCAGGTCAGAAGCATTCCAAAACCTGAGATTTTAGGGGTGGGCCTGAGTGATGTCTTTAAGCATGATACATTACGCATCAATCACAGTTGCTTGGAGCATACAATTAAAAAAATATCTGATTGGAAATTAAGCTAGAAATCTTAGCTAAAAGATGGAGCCTGGGTAGGGAACATTTAATCTAGCCTACTTGCTTTCGGCAAGAAGGATTTAAGTGCCCTCAAGCCAGGCCAGTCACCAGAAGGCCATTGTAGGAAGAAAGCCTAGTGTTGTGGAGATGTTAGATGGGAGCACTCAGGAGTAAAGATGGATGCCCCTGAAGGCTGCAATTCTAAACACACACACTAAGGGACTAAGCCCCATAGAACTCAACAGGACTTACTTCTGAGTAGATATGGTTAGGATTGTGCTGTTGGTAAGGCTTGACTAGGGATCCTTAGCAACAATATCCATATTCACTAATAGGCAAAAAACCTTGCGGTTTAAGAATGTACCTATAGCCCACAGATATTTCTATCAAACTTTAAAAAGCAGGGAAATTGGGCAGCTATAGTGAATGCACCAGGGGAGCAGGAGACCTGACCTCCTCTCTGAGATATTGGACTGCCCTACAAAGTTGTCAAAATGCAAACACAATTTGGGTTGGTCTTTCACAGTCCAATCCACTTGCTGTGTAGCTTGCAAGAATTTGATAACATGTGCCTCTGAGCATATACCTCCCTCTTGTGTATTTGTCTGGTGCTGTTTTGGCTACATAAGAATGGGTTTGTTACTATTAAATAATAATATTCTGGTTGTTTTAAGGGATCGATGCATTCTCAAAGCTTATCAGGTACACCTGAGGTCTAGGAAAAGTCACTCGGGACTGCTGCTTGTAAGTTGAACCAAAATCCTGCATCTTCTTCACGCTGGTGCACTGTCTTAGTTCGACTGAGGTGTACATACCTTTCAAGCACATGACTTTCCAAAAGAATCCTAGAAACTAGTTTGTTAAGGATGCTGGCAATTCTAGCTCTGTGAGGGGTAAACTACCGTTCCCACAATTCTTTGGGGGAAGCCCCGTGCTTTAAATGTGCTTTACTGTACTCCCCATATTCCAGAAGCCAGGCAGACTGAGACACTTCTGCCCTTAAGAAAGACACCAAGACCTGCTTAAAACATGAGCCAGAATTTCTTGACCAAAGTTTCTTCCTTTGCACTCTAGGGCACTCTCTAGGGAGATCGCCTTCCTTCACCATGAAGAAAGATGTGCCCCCACCCAGAGTAGTGGGCTGGATGAGGGCTAATAAGCTGAATCCTTGGAAAACCAAGGCCCTGTGGGTCTACAGAATGGGACCGGCACCACTAAACGCCCAGCTTCTAATGGAAGCCAGTTGGGCCTCTGTAACATGAAGGACAACTAATAGCGCTCCTCTGGAGGAACTCAGCGATGGAGATGGGATAGATCAGGCAGTCCATAAATGATGCTGGATCCAAGCTGTTCAGGGCTTTGTATATCAACAGAGGAACCTTGAACCTGGTCTAGTGAAATCAAACTACAGACTTTGCTTCCTTAATCCTTTTCAGCAATGCTTAATTCCTTAAAAGAATATTAATCTGCTGGCACCACAAAGATTGATTTCATTAAAATAAAGTCATTAATATTTTTATATAAAATATATAAATGTAACCTTTATCTCAAACTGTATGTTATAACAGATATGGGGAATCTCAGCAGCCCTCCAACACATTCTGCCGGCCCCGGCCCTCAGGAATCTTTCCAGGTCATGCCCATCACAGGCCCAGCTACAAACCCTCCTCAAGTGCTTTCGTGTCCTTGAACTGTGATGAGGCTTGTTGCTTAAGTGGACTGGAGAGATGGGAAAGTACAGCAACCTTTGATTTTTGCATAACTGGAATGGAGCCGAATGTACAAAGATAAATCACAGCTGTTGCTCCACCCACACTTGCATTTGGCCACGCCTACTTTTTGCCTCTGGCCCTGCCCCCCTCTGGCATGGAGTCCCTGGAACGTTGCCTGCAAGGGAAGGCTATCCTCGGGCTGAACAAACTTCCCCAGCACAGTATGAGTACAGATGAAGGGTGGGCTATAAAACTTTTTAATATTAAAAGAGCAATGAAATAAATCATAGCTGAGTTACACCCACAGTTGTGAGGTGTGTGAAGAGATGATGATGACGAGGCCTCCCCAGCTGTTGCCATGGGCTGTGGACTGCCTGTGACATCACAAAAGCACATGGCCACTGAGTGGATATAAAGGTGGGCCAAGTGGAAAGCCAGTGGACTGAGGCAAAAGCATGGCCTGGTCTTCTTTCACTTGGAGGAGGCGAATTGGCGAATGCAAGGAGGTGATCATCTGGCTGCGGGATGCCATCATGGAGCGATAATGAGGCAAGTTTACTTGCTGAGCGGGATCGCAGCTTGAAGGTGGCTGATACTCACATCTGAAGCTGGCTGATGTCTAGCGATGGACCTGGTGGAAGCTGGCAGTGTGTGTGGAAGCAGGTGAATTTCACATTCGGAAGCTGGCGGATGCTGCAAGGCTGAAGCAGGCGGAAGTTTGTGGAGGAAGCTGGTTGAAGGTGGATATTTGTGGGTTGAAGCTAGAGGATGAAGTTGCCAGGCGGATGCCGGTGGAGGTGCCTGGGTGAGGCTGTTGGATAGTTGCCATCCCCTCATTGTCTGTGTTTTTTTCCTTCCAGGGATGTCTCTGAAGCTGGCGAGGTTTTGGAAGAGACCACCAGTGAAAGCAACAAAGAGGACTGCAAGGCTTGAAGAAGCCAGCTTTTATTTCTGAATAAAATGTTTTTTTGTATTCATCTCCTGTGGAGTCCTTTGTTTTATTCAAAAACAGATGGGAGATCAAATCCCAGAGTGTTACGGTGTGCCTCTCCCTGGTATCAGTATACATGAAGCCATAGCTATACATGAGGCTAGAAATATTTTGATAATCAATGAATACATCACTGCTGAGGTGTCCTCACCATTGTCAGGCCGAGGGAGGTTGTGCTGTTACTGTGGGCAAGGCTGCCCGTGATGTCACAAAAGGACATGGTGGCTGAGGGGAAGGAGGCAGAGGAAGGGGGGACGAATGGAGGGAAGGAGCCCAGGAGGAGGGGGAGGCTGAGGGGAAGTGAATCTAGAAACTGGAGAAGCTGGGCTGGCTCCCTCCTGTGTACCTGAGTTGCCAACATTTTGCTCCCTCAGAGCTCCTGTGCCTGTCTCACCTGCACTGCTATCAAAAAAGGAATGTAACTGAGGATTCTCCTGGCCTCCATACACACCAATAAACGCCTTAGGAGGATCTCATGGGTTTGGAAAGCTCTTTTCGTTGTAATATGCCTGCTGGGGCTGGCGAGGAGCTTGCTTCAGGATCAATTGATGACACCTTTGAAGAGCCTCAGTGTAATCTAAGAGCTCAGCATCTAGGCTTTGAAGAGGACCTGGGTTCAAATCATACCTGCACGGGAAGGGGGAGATGTTCTTTTCTCAGCTTCCCCTTCTCCCTCCCTGCCCCACATATTTACAAAATGGTTTGTGTGTGTGTGTGTGGTTCCCCTGCCCCTTTCCCCAGCAGCTTTGTGCTGCCCTTTTGGTCTGTTTGGTATCACTATCCCCATTTTGCAGGCTGGAGCTGAGGCTGAAGGAGAGGAGGCCAGCTAAGGCTGCCTGCCGAGGCCATGGGACAGCTACAATTTCTTTCTTTATTGTTTTATTTATATCCTGCCCTTTCTCCCAGCAGGAGCCCAGGGCTGCAAACAAAAGCAGTAAAAACACTTTATAACATCATAAAAACAGACTTTAAAACACATTAAAACAAAACAACTTTAAAAACTGTTTTAAAAAAGCTTTGAAGACATCTTTAAAAAAAAGAGATTAAACAACATGTTTTTAAAAAAGGTTTAAAAACATTAAAAAGCAATTCCAACACAGCAGCAGACTGGGACAAGGTCTCAACTTAAAAGAGTCGTTGAAAGAGGAAGTTCTTCAATAGGCGCCGAAAAGATAACAGAGATGGTGCCTGTCTAATATTTAAGGGGAGGGAATTCCACAGGGTAGGAGCCGCTTTACTGGGATTTCCCGTTTGCAGGGTGCTTCTTTCACACTAGACATTTGATTATGATGATGGTTGTGGCAGAGTAGTGCTTGGGCGTTACTATGATTATTTAGTACTATTCTTTATCCCGTCCTTCCTCTTAGGAAAGTTCAGGGAGGCTAACAATATAATTTTTTTAAAAAAAGCGGAACCACAATCCAAAATTCAACTCACCATAATAATCAACATTGCATCATACAAAAAGTGTCAGGTTTGTTATGCTCCAAAGGCCTTCCAGTCTTAAGGGCTAAACCCTGAATGAACACGGAAGGGACGGGACGAGCGATTTCCAACTACACTCTTGTGAAGAACTTCTTCCTTTCTCTGGCCTGAATCTCCCACCATTCAGCTTCCTTGCATGTCCCTGAGTTCTAGTGTTATGAGAGAGGGGGGGGGGGAAAGTTCCTCTGTCCACTTTCTCCATGCCATGCATAGTCTTATAGCAAAGAATGTATGTGCATAAGCACCCTTGACAGGGAAAAGTTTCTCTGCCCATGTCCAGAGGTAATAATGTAGTTGGATTCCAACACCCAGCAGCCCCAGCAGCCTATGATCAGGGATGATGTGAGTTGGAGTACAGCTACATCAGGAGGGCCCCACGTTGACTATCTCAGTCCTAGAACCTCACTCCAAATTTTCTACAGTGCTCAGGGGCTTCCATGGCACAAGTGCACAGTGGACTGGCGCACATGAAAAATGTTTCCCAAAGGTATCAAACCTATTGAGATGGAGAAATGATACAAAACAATAACTCAATGGTACAATTTCGACAGACTAAAACCTTTGGGCATGCCTAGACCCTCCTACAAAGGATTAATTCATTCGCTTTTATCCTAATTTGCTTGCACAAATCTTACACAGAGGCTTCTTAACAGGGGAGTTGCAGGTTGACTATGGGTTGCTCCAGTCAGCCCACTGATACATACATGCATATATTACATGGTGTCCTTGCATGTTTTGCCCCTCCTGATGTCTT